>NC_073260.2:6392900-6693100 GCF_029289425.2 Pan paniscus | reverse complement strand
ATCCTCTTTGCTTTAGAAAACATGTGTATGCTGGAAACTTACTCTTTCTGCTCAACATTATAGTTTTGCCTTGTATAGTCTTAATCCACATGGATTTGGTTTTTTATACATAGTGCGAGATAAGGTTCCAATTTCAGTTTTTAAATTCACACAACCACACAACCAATTGTTCCAGTGCCACTTATTAAAAATGTCAGCTTTTCCTAAGCAATTTGCAGTGTCATCTCGGTCATGAATAAAATTTCCATTTTTGTATTGGTCTGCTTCTGGGCTCTCTTTTCTCCTTTGCTGGTCAATTTGTACAGTTTTGCACCTTATTCCAGACTGTCTGAAGAAATAGAGCTTTATAATAATTCTTAATTTTTGATAAGTTAAAAAAAAAAAAGAAAACATCATGTGTAGTGATTCCAATTTTGAGTTGTTCTCTAAAAGGACATACACCAAAATGGCAACAAGCATTGTCTGAGTATGGCAATTATGAGTGGGTTTTTAAAAATCTTTTTTCCTAATTTTCTATAATAAATTTGTATTAATATCAGAAATTTTTTTTTGTTTTGCTTTTGTTTTGAGACAGAGTCTCACACTGTCACCCCAGCTGGAGTGCAGTGATCTCTGCTCACTGCAACCTCCACTGGTTCCCGGGTTCAAGTGATTCTCGTGCCTCAGCCTCCCGAGTGGCTGGGATCACAGGCACCCACCACCACACCCAGCTATTTTTTGTTTGTTTGTTTTTTGTTTTTGTTTTTTTGAGACAGAGTCTCGCTCTGTCGCCCAGGCTGGAGTGCAGTGGCGCAATCTCGGCTCACTGCAAGCTCCGCCTCCTGGGTTCACATCATTGTCCTGCCTCAGCCTCCCGAGTGGCTTGGACTATAGTCACCCACCACCAGCCACCACGCCCGGCTAATGTTTTGTATTTTTAGTAGAGACGGGGTTTCACTGTGTTAGCCAGGATGGTCTCGATCTCCTGACCTCGTGATCCACCGGCCTCGGCCTCCCAAAGTGCTGGGATTACAGGCGTGAGCCACTGCGCCAAGCCTTTTTTTTGTATTTTTAGTAGAGATGGGGTTTCACCGTGTTGGCCAGGCTGGTCTCCAACTCCTGACCTCAAGTGATCTGCCTGCCTCGGCCTCCCAAAGTGATGAGATTACAGGTGTGAGCCACCTCGCCCAGCCCAGAAAGTATTTTTAGAGAGAAAATTTCTGCATAGTGTTAGATACAGCATAATTTAAGCTGTTAGTCTTTCTAAATCCAGTATATTAGCTACCCATCTCAAGTTCAGGCTACTGGCAAGTCTCATCAGCATACCCATCATTCTCATTCACGACATCAATGAAAATGTAGATCTAGGCCTGGCTGGCTCACGCCTGTAATCCCAGCACTTTGGGAGGCCGAGGTGGGCAGATCACAAGGTCGGGAGATGGAGACCATCCAGGCTAACACACAGTGAAACCCCATCTCTATTAAAAATTCAAAAAAATTAGCCGGGTGTGGTGGTGGGCACCTGTAGTCCCAGCTACTCAAGAGGCTGAGGCAGGAGAATGGCGTGAACTCAGGAGGCGGAGCTTGCAGTGAGCAGAGATCGCGCCACTGCACTCCAGCCTGGGAGACAGAGCAAGACTCCATCTCAAAAAAACAAAACAAAACAAAACAAAAAACGTAGATCTAGACAAGGCCACCGCAGACACCTGTCATCACTGCATTAATTAATCCCCTTTTGATAACCATAAAACTAGGTAGCCTATATGTATTTACTCAATGCTTCTTATGTGTTAGTTACCAGGCTCTGCAGAGGACACAAGCACCCCACTGACCTCCTGATGTAGCAATCTATTATCCAAAATGGAGCCAAAACTACTTTATACTGTTGGCATTTATTAAGTGCTTCTATGGGCCAGACAACGTATATATAGTCTTCATGTATATTATCTCAATGAATCCTTACAATAGTCTTCTATGGAGTAGAAATTATTGTTCTCATTTTATAGATAGGAAAAGTGAGAATCAGAAAGATTAAGTGACTTGCTCCAAGGTCACAGAGCTAGTGTGCAGCAAGGGCAGCATCCGAATCCCAAGTGTATCCTATTCCAAATCCCATGCTCCCAGTGGCTCTTCTATCCTTCTCCCCCCTCCACCCAGATGCAGCTACACTTGGCTAGCTGGACTCCTTACTGCCAAACATCTAAATCCTAAAGTTTGATGATCACTTTATGATTTTAATCAGTCTTTCTGTCCTGTAGTCCTCTTTTCTAACAGACAAATCAACTATCCTAGAAACCAGTTTTCAGTTACTGCTTAAGTTAATTCTAGGGCATCTTACCCCTCTCTAGCTATGGGATTATATCAATGAAACCGATTTTCCTATCCCCCTCCATTGCATGGGGATGAAAATCTGTTCCATTTTTGAAAGCTCTTCAAAAAAACTCCTAGTTGCCAGTCCTCATTCCTGAAACAAACGAACCTTCCTCATGGCGACCAAAAGAGTTAAACTCAAAAATATCTGAAGAGACTTATTCTGAGCCAAGTATGAGTGACCATGGCCCATGATCCAGCCCTCGAGAGGTCCTGAGAACATGTGCCCAAGGTGGTCGGGGTGCAGCTTTTTTTTTTTTTTTTTTTTTTGAGACGGAGTCTCGTTCTGTTGCTCAGGCTGGAGTGCAATGGCGCGATCTCGGCTCACTGCAAGCTCCGCCTCCCGGGTTCACGCCATTCTCCCGCCTCAGCCTCCCGAGTAGCTGGGACTACAGGCGCCCACCACCACGCCCAGCTAATTTTTTGTATTTTTAGTAGAGACGGGGGTTTCATCTTGTTAGCCAGGATGGTCTCGATCTCCTGACCTCATGATCCGCCTGCCTCGGCCTCCCAAAGTGCTGGGATTACAGGCGTGAGCCAACGCGCCTGGCCGCGGCTTGGTTTTATACATTCTAGAGAGGCATGAGACATCAATCAAATACATTTCAGAAATACACTGGTTTTGTCCAGAAAGGTGGGACAACTCAAAGCGGAGGCTTCCAGGCTATAGGTAAATTTAAACATTTTCTAGTTGACAGTTGGTTGAGTTTGTCTAAACACCTGGGATGGATACAAAGAAAATGCTCAGGTTAAGATAAAAGATTGTGGAGACCAAGGTTCTTTTCAAGTCTTTAGTGGCTGCCCTTAGAGACAACAGACGACAAGTGTTTCCTATTAAGATCTTTGAAAGGTGGTAGACTCTTAATCTCTTTAGGATTGAGAGGGCCTGGAAGAAAAAGATCTAGCTATGTTAATAGAGATTCTTTGCAGATGCAAATGTCCACCCCCCCCCCCCACAAAGAACAGCTTTGCAAAGCCATTTCAAAATATGGCAAAGAAACATGTTTAGGGGTAATATTTTAACTTTCTTCTTTGTCACATAATGTTAGGCCAGAGCCAGTTTGGAAAGTAAGTCACGATATATAGGGTTAAATGAAAGCCATCTGATGAGCATTTATGGTTTGTAGGGTATGACTCTTCCCAGACAGGAATGCGGGCAAGATAAAAAAAAAAAAAAATCAGAGCTTAGTCCGCACTCAGTCGAGGAAACTGGCTTAGAGAAGTTAAGCTTTGGCCTGGGGCTTGCGCCGGAACTTCAGGTCCTACCTTCCACGGGAAACAGCCTCTAATTCCTTCCTTTACTTTTCTCCGCGCAGGAGCCAGCTCCCCGCCCCTCCACACCGCTCCACTCCCCGCTTCCAGGCGCATCCCCGCGGGTGGTGTTCCGGTTAGAGACACGTGTTTCGGCGCAACTTGTCCCGAAGCTGCCCGGTGTCTTTCTCCCGCTTAACTCCGTGAATGACTCGAAACCCGACTCCAAGGCACGGCTGCAGCTCGCGGCGCGCCCACAGCCGGGCCGCGGGTGGGGACGGAGCTGAAGCCGGGTCAGAACTCACCCGACTCGCCTGGGCTGGGGAACGTCTGGAGAACGTCCTGGGGTTGTCGAAGAGCGAACCGTCGGCGGCTGCCATGGCCTGTGTGGGTGACGCGTGGTGCAGCAGCGAGCCCGGTGCGCAGACTGCTGGGCCCGGGACCCCACGTGGGACGCGCGAGGACCCTGCGCCCCCGCCCCTTCCGGGTCCGGAACGGCTCCAGCTGTACGGACTCGTCCCGAGGGGAGCCGGGGACGGCGGCACCGGGCGGGTAGGGACAAGACTACCGCGCGTGCCCCCGCCTGGTGGCAGCCCCTCTCTGCGTCCCTCGCGGCCTGGCAAAATTACACTCGGCCGAGAGTTCACGCTGGGGAAGCTCTCTGAATGCCTCTGAGAAGCGAGATCCGGCGCCATCTCACCGACGAGCCTCCCCTTTACCGCCCCGTGCGTTTCCTCAGCACTTTAGGAACTAAAGCCTGTCTGGGTAGCTCCCTAACAGGCTCTGGAGCTCAATCCCTGGGCAGGGAAAAGGGGGTCCTCGGGGCTCCCCGCTCGCTGTCCTTTTTCTGGACAGGCAGTTCCTTGGCCACCTGGTAGGGCCGCGTTGCCTGGCAACGGCGGGGTCCTTCTTGGCTCGGCGGCGCTCGGGGCCTGAGGGGAGAAAACCGCCGCGGAGGGCGCTGGGGGTGGTGGCGGCGGCGGTCCGGGAGGTGGTCGCGCGACTGCGTGGAGCGCCAGGGCGTCCGACCTCTGCACCTGAGAGAAGATGAACACGGCCGACCAGGCCCGGGTGGGGCCCGCGGACGACGGGCCTGCGCCGTCCGGGGAGGAGGAGGGAGAGGGGGGCGGCGAGGCGGGCGGGAAGGAGCCAGCAGCGGACGCGGCCCCGGGGCCCAGCGCTGCATTCCGCCTCATGGTGACTCGGCGGGAGCCGGCCGTGAAGCTGCAGTATGCGGTGAGCGGCCTGGAACCGCTGGCTTGGTCCGAGGACCACCGCGTGTCTGTGTCCACGGCCCGCAGCATCGCTGTGCTGGAGCTCATCTGCGACGTGCACAACCCGGGCCAGGACCTGGTTATCCACCGCACCTCGGTGCCCGCACCGCTCAACAGCTGTCTCCTCAAAGTAAGTCATCCCCCGCCATCCCTGGGGTCTTCCCCTGTCCCCCTCTCGCGGCCGCATCATCCGTCCCAGGGGAATCCGATCCCACACTCTGTCCGGGGATTTCCCTCTTCGCCCCGAGCGCTGGGGATTTATTAAGCAGCCGGGGTTACCACAGCTTAAAAAAAAAAAAAAGAAAAGCTCTGCAACTGTCTGCACCCTGTTTCCCCAGGTCACCCGCCGCCGCAAACACAGGTCCACACCCAGGGGGCTTCCCGGAGTTGAGTCCCACGAACCCCTCCTTCGCCCCTGCGTCGGGCCCGCACATGGAGCGGGTTACTCGGTGGTGCTTTCTGAGACTCCACCCCCTGTAGATCCAACCCGGGGCCTGCCTCTGTCGTTGCTCCTATTGTTTGGGGCCGACTTTCCAAGGTTCTTGGCTGGCTTTGTCTACTGTGTGTGTTATCCTCTCGCGCCTCTTTAGCTTCAGAAAAGAAAAACTGATCCCATCCATTGTCTTAATTGTTTCAGTGACTTTATTATGAATGGTCCTCGCCTCCCCTTGGGCAAACGGGTAAATACTGGATCTCGGGGGTTTGTACTTTAGTTTTTCTTTACTAGTTAAACATCTTTGGGATGTTGAATGAAAATAAAGATTCGAAACAACTGCCTATCTTAAACTTCAAGCGCAAGGTCAAGTAGTAAGCCATAGCGTTCCTTTTAGTTGCTTAGAGGTGTAAAAACTTTCCATATATCCTTGATAGAGGTGTACGCTTCCATGTGATCTGTCAAAGTGTATATTCATACATTCAATAGATATTTGAATACCATTCTGCTTGGTGCTGCCCCATGTTCTGGAAATAAAGCAGTGTACAAAACAGAACCCCTGCCCTCATGAAGCTTACATTCTTTGGCAAGTCAAGCACAAATGATAAGGTCCTGTCAGGTAGTGATAAGCACTGTAAAGATGTGTATCCGCACATAGAGAACATGTTTATGTGTTTGTAAACTCTTATTCTGGAAAACCATTTAAAATATGAGTCATTAGCTATAGGTAGGGTGCAGATAACCCTCATCACTTTGTAGCCTACTTAATTCAAGTTTCAAACAGCTTTTTGTTGTTAGATTGTTAGTCAGCTTGTATGACTAAGCTTCCTCTAAGATCTTCTTGAAGAAGATATGAACACATTTGTTCAAGTGTAAACAAATCAGATAGACAGATGCAACCCTATCAAATTGAGAAATACAAAAGGAGGGAGGCAGAAGAAAGGTGATTTAAAAGGTGTATCTTCTGCTGTAAAGGAACTTAACTGTTTCCAAGGATGTTCATACGCACATCAACTCAAGGAAAGTATGTATGTCAGTATAGTAGACATCGAATACTTTAGCAGAGAGAATGTAAAGAAAGGAGGGAATAGTAAGGGGAGAGACTTATGGGGCAGGTCATCTGGTGGTGAATCTGCAGCAGTCCTAAAGAAGGTAGTGTTTGGTTTGTAAGAGGAGGAAAGGAAAGGGCATTCCAGGTGGCAGGAATGAGGCATCCATCCCATGTGCATACACGTTTAAGTCATGAACATAATTAATTATTGTTTGTATAATGACGGATCAGTACATGAGCTCAAGTAGGTCTTCTAGAGAGTCCGAGAAAGTAAGATGAGACCAGTTTGTGGACTTGGAAGGTCGGTATGAGGAAGTTGGCTTCAATCTAGGAAGTCTTTAAGATGCTGTTACAGTTTCATTGGCATAGAGTGACCTGCTGTGGTTCAGGAACATTACTGGATAGAGGCAAGAAGATGATTGTTGGGATCAGTGTAAAATAAAAGTGAAGAGACTGGGCTTTGGCACAAGATAGGCCTATCTATAAAAGGGGGATAATGAAGCGTTGTTTAGGCTTTTTGGAAGATTAAACACACATAATCACTTGGCCCAGTTCTTGGCACGCTGTAAATGCTCAAGGTGAAAATATAATGAGTTGGGCCGGGCGCGGTGGCTCACGCCTGTAATCCCAGCACTTTGGGAGGCCGAGGCGAGCGGATCACGAGGTCAGGAGATCGAGACCATCCTGGCTAACACAGTGAAACCCCGTTTCTACTAAAAATACAAAAAATTAGCCGGGCGTGGTGGCGGGCGCCTATAGTCCTAGCTACTGGGAGGCTGAGGCAGGAGAATGGCGTGAACCCGGGAGGCGGAGCTTGCTGTGAGCCAAGATTGCGCCACTGTACTCCAGCCTGGGCGACAGAGCCAGACTCCGTCTCAAAAAAAAAAAAAAAAAAAAAAGAAAAAAAAAAGAAAAAGAAAATATAATGCAGTTATACAGGTATGAAGGAGTAGGAGTCTGGATTAATGTCGTGGTTGTGGACATGAGTATTCTGATAAAATTTTGACTGTCATTTTGCCTCAGTTAACATTTACCACAACTGCTAACTAGTAACAGGAAATCCTTATATAGCCCTCTTATAGTTGACACATGGCTTCTATGAAATTAATTAGTAACATCTTCCCCTTCTGTACTGTTTTTTTTTTTTAATATGCACATCACATAAACCATCAGTCATTTAGCAGTCTTTTTAGACTGATTGAAGTGAATGAATGCTGAGTTGACCCTGCAGTTCTACAAGAGCCCTCTGTGGGTTAAAACTGGTGTGACGGTAGGAACGTAAAGAAGTCTGTGTCAGCACTTTGATGACTCCACCCATTGGCAGTCTGTGGATTTAAATCTGCTTGGTGCCATGCAGCATGCCTTCGCTCTAACCTAAATGGTGGACAGTCTGCAGCGCAGATCACAGTTTTAGTGTAGCACTGTTAGAAAGCTAGGTACTAAACACCTTTGAAGCTTTTGCTCTGTCATTCTGTTATTTAGATTATGAATTTGCAGGAAAATCTGCAGTTATGTAATAGTTCAGACATTAATTATCAGCTGTTTTATAAGATCGTATGATATAAAGGTGGACAGTATAAATCTGAAAAGCAATGAAATAGTGATTTAAGAATGTCAGAATTGTTTTTCCCATTGGACTACTGATTTAGTGACTCATCTAGTGAGTCATTTGTGTATAGTTCCAAATTCTGATAATATTCGTGTACCGAATTGTATTGTGCATCAATTGTTAGGAGCCTTAGAAAGTATTAACTTCATCTGCTACATTAAGTTAAATAACTGTTGCCTGTCTTTGGACTCTATTACCTGTCATCAAGAAGCTTACTGTCTAAAAGCTTCAAGTGAATTTTTGTCAGGTGCTTAACAAAATGCCTAACAGTTAGTATTAAAAGTATTTGCCGTTAAAAGTGATGGTGAAAACCGCAATTACTTTTGCACCAACCTAATAGTGGTCAACTGGAAACTGGATGGTGTACAATTAAATGATTGGCTGCGGGCAGGCCTCTGGGAGCTGGACTTTTTAAGTATACTCCTTGGGCATCTGAATACTTGATTTGTTAACAGTTTTGTGATAGGGAGAGTTGGAGGGAGGTTCAGTAGTCTAGTTGAAACATATGTCAGAAATTGCTACACAAAACCCTAAGACTTTTTACTACCAGTCAAGATCTGTACTGCTCTCCATCCTGTCAAGAATTTTTCCCACAATGAGTAGGACCAAGGGTTGCTTAAGCTTCCTTTATTTCATCCCGTGCTGCTGCTTTGGGTTACCAATCCTGTGAGTTTACTTCTACAGTAGCTTTTATTTGTAGCAAATTTAACCTATTCTAAGGAGTATTGCTTAGTTCAGAGTATTAAAGGATTTGATGAACAATTTTATATCTACCTTTCATTTGGTACACAACTTTATATCTACCTTGCATTTTTGCATACTTTTATTAGCATTAAATATCTTATTAACATTTACTTAAGGCTGAGTGCTGTGGCTCACACCTGTAATCCCAACACTTTGGAAGGCCAAGGCCGGAGGATCGCTTGAGCCCAGGAGTTAAAGACCAGCCTGGGCAACATAGGGAGACCGCATCTCTACAAAAAATTTTAAAAATTAGCAAGGCATGGTGGTGTGCACCTGTGGTCCTAGCTACTCAGGAGGCTGAGGTGAATGGATCACTTGACCCCGGGAGGTTGAGGCGGCAGTGAGCTGTAGTCACGCCAGCTGCACTGCAGCCAGGGTGACAGGAATCTCAAAAGTTTTTTTTTTTAACTTAGTCCTCAGAGTATATTAACAATTATCATAGGTAACTTTATTGAGCACTTAATATATGCTTTGATATATTGACTTGTTTAACCTTCCTGACTTTATGGGACATGTATTAGTCTCATTTATAAATGAGGAAATTAAGGTCAGAAGGTTTAAGCAATTTGCGCACACAGAGCTGGTATGTAGCAGAGCCAGCATTTGAACCCAGGTAGTCTGGCGTCATAGCACAGATTTTCAGTTATTATGTTGTGCTTCATTATGTCGTCTCACAAATTTCATGCCTGTAGAAAGCACCGGGCTTTGATTAGCATTGTTTTATTTCCAAGCCAGCCACCTACACCTCATTTAATTGGCCTTTTCAGTCTGTGATTCTCCAGCAAGTTTCATAGCGTATCCAAGAGACTACTTTAAAATGCCTTCCTAAAATCAAGATACACTGCCTAAAACACCATTCCCAAAGTATTCCACATACTTTTGGATAATAAAGGGTAATAACTGCCTCCCCCACCTCCAAAAAAAAGGCTCTGTTGTTTAAAAAGGAAAAAAAGTTTGGCTTCCTGTGGCTCAGTAGGTCTTTATAGTAGTTCCCTGGCCGAGGCATTTAGTGTCCTCGTGTCACTTTTCAAGGGAGAACGACATATAATACATAGTATTTCCAAAGCTTGTTTGGCCATAGAACTATTTTTCAAGGGACAATTAAAGGGAGTAGTGTACTGTGAAACACACTGTAGGAAAAGTTAGTTCTCTATTTTGTGGACAATTCTATTTACATTTCATTTTATTTGCTTATCTATTATGTCATCTAGCAATTTTAGCAGAAAAGAGAATAAGAATAGACTATTCCAGTTACCCTTTGTTTCTTTTTTTTTTTTTTTTTTTTTTTTTTTTGAGACGGAGTCTTGCTCTGTTGCCCAGGCTGGAGTGCAGTGGCACGATCTTGGCTCACTGCAGGCTCCACCTCCCGGGTTCACGCCATTCTCCTTCCTCAGCCTCCTGAGTTGCTGGGACTACAGGCACCCACCACCACGCCCGGCTAATTTTTTTGTATTTTTAGTAGAGACGGAGTTTCACCATGTTAGCCAGGATGGTCTCGATCTCTTGTCCTCATGATCCGCCCACCTCGGCCTCCAAAAGTGCTGGGATTATAGGTGTGAGCCACCACGCCCAGCCATCCTTTGCTTGTTTCTAATCATCACTCCTGTCTGCACAAACTATTCATTTGTTAATACATTGAGGAATTTTCTGTTAGGCTCAATAGTCTGTAGTTTTTGTTATTTATTTACCATTTGGGGGATTTTTTTTTTTTTTTTTTTGCAAAGCCTGGCTCCATCACCCAGGCTGGAGTGCAGTGGCGCAATCTCGGCTCACTTCAACCTCTGCCTCCCAGGTTCAAGCAGTTCTCCTGCCTCAGCCTCCCAAGTAGCTGGGGTTACGGGTGCCCACCACCATGCCTGGCTAATTTTTTGCTATTTTTAGTAGAGATGGGGCCTCACTATGTTGCCCAGGCTGGTCTCAAACTCCTGTTCTCCAGTGATCCACCTACCTCGGCCTCCCAAAGTTCTGGGAGTACAGGTGTGAGCCACCATGCCCAGCCACGGGGGATATGTTTTAACTCTTCGTTGCACTCTGATTTTCTGATACATCCCCAGTTGTCCAGACTTCATCTAGGATGTAGTAAGTGGTTCTGAGTTAATGTCTTCCAAGTGCTTTCTGTGTCCTGGAGGGTAATTCCTCTAGGCTTGAACATTTAAACTCATTCAAGTGACTTTTATTATATCCATGTGTGTCTTAGGCTGGAATTTCCTTTTAATCATGTTCTACCCTTTCCAGTTTAAAGAGCAGCCTCTTTGAAAAAGGAAATTGACACTAAAAAATAATTGAAGCATTCTTTTTCTTTTATCCATTTCTCTAAAGACAGTGGATAAAGTCCTTCCTTCTTCCTGCTTTCAACATAACAAAACATCTTTTGGCTAGTCTCTGCTCTTTTTGGCTTTAGCTTTCCTATTTTTTTATGGTTCTGAACCACTTTCTTTTGGTCATTTATCTCTTCCTCCATCTTTGATGTCCCTTTAAATTCTTATTAAAGCGCTCACAGCTGGGCACGGTGGCTCACACCTGTAATCCCAGCACTTTGGGAGGCCGAGGCAGGTGGATCACTTGAGGTCAGGAGTTCAAGACCAGCCTGACCAACATGGTGAAACCCTGTCTCTACTAAAAATACAAAAATTAGCTGGGTGTGGTGGTGCATGCTTGTAATCCCAGCCACTTGGGAGGCTAAGGCAGGAGAATCACTTGAACCCTGGAGGTGGGGTTTGCGGTGAGCCGAGATTGTGCCACTGCACTCCAGCCCGGGCGACAGAATGAGACTCTGTCTTACTGTCCCATACATGTTACGAACTTGGAGGAGGGAGAGATGAATGAAAGCTTGAATGACCTCAAAAGGCCTTATAGGGAGAATTAGATCTGGTAGGATAGATGGGATTTACATAGGGAGAAGAACTAGGCAAGGGAGCCGGGGAAAGCTGAGGTGGTAATGTTCAGGAATGGCAACTAGAATAGTCTGATTAGAGTGAACATTATTCTATAGAAACAGTAAACAAAGCAGTTGGAGTTGGCTCTCGCCATTATTTGTCAGTGAAATTTCAGATAAAGGACCTAAAGCTGGCATTTGTATTGCAAAGATGTTGTAAAAATCTAAATATCAATTTGTATCAAAGATATATATAGATACATATTTTCATAAATTTGTTAACACCTTTTTTGTTTTGTGACTAGTTCAGGTAAATGCTCTGTTGAATCTTAAGAATCAAGTACATCTCTCTTGCATATATTAATTCTAAGAAGAATATGGGAACCAGGCTATGAATAATGACATTCTGACTTTTTTTTAAAAATTGCCGTCTCCTTGAGTAAATGCTCATCTGATAGTTTTTATATCTCTTATTTTCAGGTTGGCTCAAAAACAGAAGTTGCTGAGTGCAAGGAGAAATTCGCCGCCTCCAAGGACCCCACGGTCAGTCAGACTTTCATGTTGGATAGGGTGTTCAACCCTGAGGGGAAGGCTTTACCACCAATGAGAGGATTCAAGTACACCAGCTGGTCTCCCATGGGTTGCGATGCTAATGGCAGGTGCCTCTTGGCAGCACTGACCATGGACAATCGCCTGACCATCCAGGCAAATCTCAACAGACTGCAGTGGGTCCAGCTGGTTGACCTGACTGAGATCTATGGAGAACGTCTTTATGAGACCAGTTACAGGCTCTCTAAAAATGAGGCCCCGGAAGGAAATCTTGGGGATTTTGCTGAGTTTCAGAGGAGACACAGCATGCAGACCCCAGTCAGAATGGAGTGGTCGGGCATCTGTACCACCCAGCAGGTCAAGCATAACAACGAATGCCGGGACGTTGGCAGTGTGCTCCTGGCTGTCCTCTTTGAAAACGGTAATATCGCCGTGTGGCAGTTTCAGCTGCCGTTTGTAGGAAAAGAATCCATCTCTTCATGCAACACAATTGAGTCAGGAATCACCTCTCCCACTGTATTGTTTTGGTGGGAATATGAGCACAATAATCGAAAAATGAGTGGCCTTATTGTGGGGAGTGCTTTTGGACCCATAAAAATTCTTCCTGTCAATCTCAAAGCAGTCAAAGGCTATTTCACTTTAAGGCAGCCTGTTATCTTGTGGAAAGAAATGGACCAGTTACCTGTGCACAGTATCAAATGTGTGCCACTTTATCATCCTTACCAGAAGTGTAGTTGCAGCTTAGTAGTGGCTGCAAGAGGCTCTTATGTATTTTGGTGTCTTCTTCTGATCTCCAAAGCAGGGCTGAATGTTCACAATTCCCATGTCACAGGCCTTCACTCACTGCCGATTGTCTCCATGACTGCAGACAAACAGAATGGAACAGTCTATACTTGCTCCAGTGACGGAAAGGTGAGGCAGCTGATTCCCATTTTCACAGATGTTGCATTGAAGTTTGAACACCAGTTGATTAAACTCTCAGATGTGTTTGGCTCAGTGAGGACTCATGGGATAGCAGTGAGCCCCTGCGGTGCGTACCTGGCCATCATCACCACTGAGGGCATGATCAACGGCCTCCACCCTGTTAACAAAAACTACCAGGTCCAGTTTGTTACTCTCAAAACCTTCGAAGAGGCAGCTGCTCAGCTCCTGGAATCTTCAGTTCAAAACCTTTTTAAGCAGGTAGATTTAATAGACCTAGTACGCTGGAAGATTTTAAAAGATAAACATATCCCTCAATTTTTACAAGAAGCTTTGGAAAAAAAGATTGAAAGCAGTGGAGTCACCTATTTTTGGCGTTTTAAGCTTTTCCTCCTGAGGATTTTATATCAGTCAATGCAGAAAACCCCTTCAGAAGCCTTGTGGAAACCCACCCATGAGGACTCAAAAATCTTACTAGTGGATTCGCCTGGGATGGGCAATGCTGACGATGAACAGCAGGAAGAAGGCACTTCTTCCAAACAGGTGGTGAAGCAAGGCCTGCAGGAGAGGAGCAAGGAAGGAGATGTAGAGGAGCCCACTGATGACTCGCTCCCCACAACTGGAGATGCTGGAGGCCGTGAGCCAATGGAAGAGAAACTCCTGGAAATCCAAGGGAAAATCGAAGCTGTGGAGATGCACTTGACCAGGGAACACATGAAGCGAGTCTTAGGAGAAGTGTATCTGCACACCTGGATCACAGAAAACACTAGCATCCCCACCCGTGGACTCTGTAACTTTTTAATGTCTGATGAAGAGTATGATGACAGAACTGCACGGGTAGGTGTTTATTAACAAAAACTCTGAAATTGTAAAGCCTGCTTTCTTCATGAGAAAGAAATGACCTAAATTGAGTTCCTGAAGCTCAACTTTTGCTTTGACATTTTTTAGGTAATTGATTTGCATGAGGTGCAGGGTAATAAATAGGAAACGTGGATTAATGCAGAGGATGCATTCATAGCATATAAAGAATATTTTGATTCTTCTTCACACTGGCCTTGATAGATATGCAAAGTTTGCAGGATGAGCTTTCCAGACTGGATTAGCTCAAAGAGGCTGCATTTAGCTGAGTAGTATGTGATGGGCAATCATGGCTGTAGAAATATGGTGCCCATGCTCCCTGCCCTTCCTCTTTTACAAAAGTTTTGTAGGGGAGGGGTGTAGTGACATGTTTTCCATTTGATAGAACTTAAGGATATCTTCAGATTTAGTCAAGAAAGACATATAAAGTAAACAAATTATTACTCATGTCTCATTTTTACAAAAACTGGGCACAGTCTTTATTTTGGTAACAGAACAAACTTATCTAGAATGTATTCTATAGAATTTAAGTTGCTTAACAGAGCACTAGGGTTCCCAGTGCATATTACCACTCAAAGGGATTCTGAGAATTCCTACAGAAAAGAAACCGATACCTTTGTGTAGCTCGGTATTACTCAGACTTATTGATCAGAGAATCTTTCTTGCAGCTAACAGTTGCTAAAATCCTGAAGAACTTGTGTTCCAAGAAATATACTGTGTTCTGAAATATTCAAAACCACAAATATCTGTACTCCTTTTTACTTCAAAGATGGATACTTACTGACTAAAGTCTTATTTAAAATATTAATTGAAGGCAGTATCCTTGTTCTTAATGTTAAGCCATTCACAATCACTTGTTGCACTTTCTTGTTGGAAAGAATGTGTATGTTTGCGTACACACATTCGCCTTTGAAATTATTGCTCATAGAATGTTTGCAATGGTCTTAAGAGTATTAAGATGCACTGTTCATGTAACTGACTTTACTTCTTTAAAAGTTAACTTTTGGGGCTGGGCGTGGTGGTTCACGCCTGTAATCCTAGTACTTTGGGAGGCCGAGGAGGGCAGATCACAAGGTCAGGAGACCAGGAGACTAGCTGGCCAACATGGCGAAACCCCGTCTCTACTAAAAGTAAAAATTAGCCGGGCATGGTGGCGGGCGCCTGTAATCCCAGCTACTTGGGAGGCTGAGGCAGGAGAATCGCTTGAACCTGGGAGGCGAAAGTTGCAGTGAGCTGAGATTGTGCCATTGCACAATCGACAAGAGCGAAACCCATCTCAAAAAAAAAAGTTAATTTTTTAACGTTGTTTCATTGTGTTCCACATTGTCTGGAAGAGTATTCTGGTTATCACAGTGCCATGGGACCTGGTTAGGTTTATTATAAGAGTCAGTGAAAAATTAGCAAAAACATGTTAGAAAGTACTAGAGGTTGGATTTGTAATGATTTAGAATAATTGTCCAGATACTCCATGAGCCTGGGAAGCTACATTTAGCATGGTGATGTGATTCCAACATAGCCAGTTTAAAAACCAGAAGATTGTACACCCGTCCCTGTCTGTAGCAACTGAGTTTATTGAAGACCATGCATTCCTGTCTTAAAAATCCAACTATATGCATAAAATGAAGACTTTTTAAACCTAGGATGTTGGCTTATTAGCAGTTATAAATTATTTTGGAGATTATCAGCCTAGTATGCTAGTACAGTTAAACTAGCATTTTTTAACCTTTTTAAATTATCACTCCCCCCCCGGAACATTTTTAGACACTTTTTCCGAATTGCCCCTGCCCATTAAGTTTTAATACCACAGATGTATTTTGTGTGTCTGTTTATGTACTGTGTGTATATCTATGTTTTATACGTAAAAGTAAGAACTTTTTGTCCCCCAAGAACTAATATTTGCTGCTTTGGAAGGACTATCACTCCCATTGAGAATGTGTGAGTCAGAATAACACAGTTGAGAGTTCAGCTTGCCGAGATCAAGGCTACTGAGAACAAATAGCAATCCTTCCTTATGTAAAATTGAGATATATCTGGGCCGGGCACAGTGGTCACGCCTGTGACCCCAGCACTTTGGGAGGCCAGGGTGTGAGGATCGCTTGAGCCCAGGAGTTCAAGGCCAGCCTGAGCAACATAGTGAGACCTTGTCTCTACATAAAGTAAAAAAAAAAAAAAATTATCCTGGTGTGGTGGCACAGGCCTGTAGTCCTAGCTACTTGGGAGGCTGATGGGGGAGCCATGTTCTCACCACTGCACTCTAGCTGGGGCAACAGTGAGACCCTGTCTTAAAAAGGAAAAAGAAAAAATAGAGGTATGTATGGGAGGAATTCTGGGTAGTTTTTGTCACTGTATCATTATCAGGATGTTTGGCCTGTCTAGAATAGCAGAGTGAGTTTGGTCATCCTTGCTGTTAGGGACCTTATGTTAGAATTCTTAAGACTGAAAAGAAAAAAGGCCAAAAATTAATGGGATTTAAATTTGTAGAGGATATACAGAAGAGGTAAGATAGCTGGCTTACCAACTTCTGAGCTAGTAAGACACCCTTTGAAACGTAAGTGAACTAATTTTAGTGAATTAATCCAAAATCTTGTGGATTCATCCATAAGAGGTTAAGCAGAAATGGATTCGAAACTGGAAGGGCGCTATCACTAGTAAGAGAAGACAACTCTTGAGGGTTGTGTATCCCAGCCTCCAAATTACATATCCAGTGAACAAAAAAAAGAATTGGATTCAAGTTTTCTTTTCAGACTTTTATTTTTAAACAGTATTTTTTTTTTTTTTTTTTTTTTTTTTTTTTTACTGAGATGGAGTCTCACTCTGTCACCCAGGCTGATGTGCAGTGGCGCAATCTCGGCTCACTGCAACCTCCACTCATGGGCTCAGGCAGATCTTCTGCCTCAGCCTCCTGAGTAGCTGGGATTACAGGTATGTGCCACCATGCCTGGCTAATTTTTGTATTTTTAGTAGAGACGGGGTTTCACCATGTTGGCCACCTGGTCTCGAACTCCTGACCTCAAGTGATCCACCCGCCTTGGCCTCCCAAAGTGCAGGGATTACAGGCATGAGCCACTGTGCCCAGCCAAGAGTGTAATCTTAAAGCAGAGAAAAGCAAAACTGAAGCAAAGAAAGGCCTAGAGCCTGTGCCATTACCTCTCTCACTCCCAGCTTCTTGCTCCTATCGTGGGTCTTGCCGTGCCTCTGCAGTGGGGTCAGCTTGTCTCAGATTGCAGGCCACTGGCCCATGTTGGCCATGGGTCTTTGGGCCATCAGAATAGACATTTGTACAGTTCTACAAAGAGAGCAGTATTCCACATAATATTTTGCCTATAGAGATTATGCTTTTTTTCTTAAAGTCAAAACATTATAAATAATAGCTAAATACTTTGTCTTCTAACAGAACTCTGAAATCCTTGTTTCAGAAGCAACTAAAACAAGGCAAGTAATAAGATTTTGGTTTTCAGAAGTTTTCTCCTTAGTGGTTACAGTTTACCCTGTTGTCACAGAGTACCTGAATAAATTTATTTTATTTAGCTAGTTGACACAGGTTGAAACTCTAGTTCTTTTATTTTTCAGACAGTACAATCAGGGTGTGTGGAAATGCAAATCTCCTGTCTTCTGTAAAATATTGCTCTTTTCTTTTTTTCTTTCTTTTTTAATTTTCCCTTTGTGTTTGTAGGCTTTTTCTTCAGGAAATCCTGCACTTACACTAAACTTTGCTGACTACTTTGTCTTCCTAGGTGCTGATTGGACATATCTCAAAGAAGATGAACAAACAGACTTTCCCTGAGCACTGTAGTTTGTGTAAAGAGATCTTGCCATTCACAGATCGCAAACAGGCAGTCTGTTCCAATGGCCACATTTGGCTCCGGTAAGCCATTTTAAAAGTTTCTACTTCTGCTCATTTTTCAGTTTTGTGTAGCACAAACTACTGTATGTGACAGAATAGCAACTTTATGCCAGTTATCTGTTGCCCTTGCCAATTTGTTGGAGAAAAGCTGCTATTATAAAGCCTGATGTGGACTTTTTTCATCAGTGTCACTCAAGCAAGTTGGCCTTTAAAGACAGTTTTTTACTGCTTAATATATAGGAGTTTTCTTGTTTTATTTGTTCATTTTCATAATTGAACAAATTATGGCTCCTCTTCCTAGCCTCCCTCTAAGACCTTGGTGTGTCCTCATGTTACTGGACCTGTGGGCTGCATTTGGCACAATTACTCCCTCCTTGAAGCACTTTCATCACCTGCCTTCCAGGACACAGCACTCCCTGGTTTTCGTCCTGTCTCTGACTCTTCATTCTCAGTTGTCTTTGCTGATGGGCACCTCAGCTGTCTGTCTTTCTGCCTGTTTTTCTTCTCTCAGCACTTTCCCTGGGCGGTTGCTTATCATCTGCACACTGATGATTTAAACATAGAGTTTTTGCCTGTATCTCTCCCCCTAAGTCTAGGCTTATATATCTAACTGCCTGCTCAGTACCTCTATTTGGATGTTTAATAGGCATTTCAAATTGGAATCCAACCTTTTGTTACTACCTCTGCAGCCCTGGTCCAAAACACCATCATCTCTTGCCCAGCTTATTACACCTGTAGTTACCTTCCATCTGGTCTTCCCACTTCCATCCTTGCCCCTCCAGTCTGTTCTCATTATAGTCGTGATAGTGATTGTGTCAAGACTTTGTCACTGGCTACTTGTTTCTGATGAGTAAAACTAAAACCCTCTCAGTGATCCACAAGACGCCACACAGCCTGGGGCCCCTTCCTCCCTTTGTCCTCCCGCTGACCTCATCTGCTGTATTTGTCCATCTTGTTCGCTTCACTCCAGGCAGAATGGCTTCATTCCTCAGGTACGTGAGGCGCCCTCCACCTCAGGACGTCTACACTGGCTGATTCCTCTACCTAGGATGCTGTTCCAGCAGATGTCCACGTGGCTTCCTCCAGTTTCCCATGATCAGTTAGGCCTTCCTGGCCACCATACCTAAAATTGTAACACCCCACCGACATACCTTCCCTCCCATTACTTTGCATCCTCCTTCCTTGCGTTATTATTTTCCTCCTTAATAAGTATCACTATTTAATATATTTTTTTCCTTGTCCTTCCTCTAGAATGGAAAGCTGTATGAGGACAGGAACTTATGTGTTTTGTTTACAGCTATTTCTAGAACAATGCCTAGTACATGGTGGGCACTAAATTTTTTAATTTTTTTTTTTTTTTGAGACAGGGTCTTGCTGTATCGCCCAGGCTGGAGTGCAGTGGCACAATCTTGGCTCACTGTGACCTTTGCCTCCTGGGTTCAAGCGATTCTCCCACCTCAGCTTCCCCTATAGCTGGAACTACAGGCATGCGCCACCACACCCGGCTAATCTTTTTTTTTGTATTTTTGGTAGAGACAGGGTTTCACCATGTTGACCAGGCTGGTCTTGAACTCCTGGGCTCAAGTGATCCACCCACCTTGGCCTCCCAAAGTGCTGGAACTACAGGCGTGAGCCACTGCACCCGGCCAAATTTTTAACAAGATTGTGCTACACGTACCATATTAACTCACCAGTTCTATTATCAAAATGTATGTACATTTTTCTACATCAGTACAAAGATAACATTCTTAATGGCTATAGAGGTTTCTAGTGTATGAATGTTTCATAATTTACCCCCTTATTATAATTTGTTTTTTTTCCAATTTGTATTGCATTCCTACACTTTTTTTTTCTTGAGATGGGGAGATGAGGTCTCACTATGTTGCCCATGGCGGACTCGAACTCCTGGGCTCCAGTGATCCTCCTGCCTCAGCCTCCTGAGCAGCCAGGACTATGGGCATGTACCACCATGCCTGGCTTCTACACTTTTTCTAATTTGAGTGTTCAGACTTTTTAAGAGAAAAGAATAGGAAATAAGCTTGTAGTATATTTTAGGTTAGTAATAAAAATAAAAACATATATTGAGTGCTATTAATATGCCAGGCACAGTCTAAGCTGTACACACTTATAAGTTACAATATTATGGTGGTTGTGAAAATAAGTTACTAGGATTACAGGTGTGTGCCATTGCATCTGGCTTTCTGTTAGTTAAGATTGGGTATAACTACTGTCTTTAAGACTCTGACAGTACATTGGGGAAAACCCTGACGAATATTGAAGGCAAAATTAATGATGTAAGAAGAGACAGGACACTAATAAATGTTCATAGGTTCAATTCCATCCAAAGATTATTCATTGAGCCTTTACCAGGGCCAGGCAAATAAGGATAGGTGGAATGTATTTTTGCAACAACCATGTATGGGGAGCATCATGATTACTTTTGTTTTTACAGATGAGGAGATTGGGGCCTGGGGAAGTTAAATAATTTGCCCAAGTCACAATGGTGGTTTGTGGCATAGCTCAGAACCTGACATTCTGTCTCCAGAAGCCACATGTGTAAGCATTACACATTAATGTCTCCTAGATGGGTTCTTTCAGGAAAACTGTTTTCATTTTTCTTGACTAAAGTTAGGGCTGAAATACCCCAGTATGATTTCTCTAGGTGAGAACCAGTGCTTGCTGTCACTCAGTTGTAATCTTTCTTCCTAGATATCCAGTTCTTTACTCAAGGTGTGCCTGCCTGGAGTCCCTTCCCCTAACCTCTGCCTGCTTGGAGTCCCTTCCCCAACCTCCTCCTTTGTGTTTTCTGCTCCTTAGTTGCTCACCTGAAAACTGTTATTTTTTGGGAAACCTTCCCTGCAACCCAGATGTACCCTTTCCCATCTCATTGCATCCCACCTGTCCTTATTTGCCTGGCGCTGGTAGATGGTCAAAGAATAATCCTTGGATGGAATTGAACCTGTGAACATTTGTTAGTGTCCTGTCGTTTTTTTGCACCATTAATTTTGCCTTCGATATTCTTCAGGGTTTTCCCCAATGTACTGTCAGAGTCTTAAAGACACTTTCTAATCTTAACTATTAGAAAGCTGGGCCCAGTGGCACATGCCTGTATTCCCAGCTACTTGAGAGGCTTAGGCAGAAGGATCACTTGAGCTCAGGAGTTCAAGGTTAGGCTGGGCAACGTAGCGAGACCCTGTCTCAAAACAACAGCAACAACAAAAAACCTAACGAATAATTCTCAATATAATACATGATCAATTTTTAAAAAACAGATCAAGAATTCAAAGTGCAGTCAGGTGTGGACAGACTAAATTCTTTTCTGATGCTCAAACAGGAAAACTGCAGTCTACCTGGATTAGAACCTTTGTGTCTCTTTGCTAAGCATGGAGTATAGGTTTGGCCAGCTTTGGTGCACAGGGGGATGCATTGTTGTGTGAATGTATGAGTGTCATGCTTTCACTTGGTTAATGTGTGGTTTTATGATAACTCTCTGTGATGGAGAAACATCAGTTTCTGAGTGTTAGTAGAGCAAACCCCCTCCCTTGCCAATACAGTCTGTCTTCTTTCAGGTGCTTCTTAACCTACCAGTCCTGCCAGAGTTTGATATATAGAAGGTGTTTGCTCCATGACAGCATTGCCCGGCATCCAGCTCCAGAAGGTGAATGCTTTCCCTTACTTGGGAGGGTGGGTGGGTGGAACATGCTGGCAGAGGGCCAGCGCCCCTGAATAACAGTTCTAGTCACACTCTACCCTTCTTGGTATTGTGTTGTCGGGGGTGGGGGGTGGGGAGCAGGCTCCTGCTGCTCTTTGCGGTGTTACTGTGAAGCCACAGCTAACTAAAACATGGCCATTGGAATATGTCATATTGAAGTGCTTACTGCATTTAGTATGTGAGTTAAGTTTGTCTGCAGTTGCTATTCTGTCACTGCAAACAAATTATTCATTCCAAAAAATGTCAGAGCTTGTTTCAGTAGGTGACATAGATAGATTATATTTGAATGTAAACTCTGTGGATGATACTTTATACGAAGACATTATTGAACCAGTAATAGGGTATTCACTTGGAGTCATTCTTCCAGTAGCCATGATGGGTTTTTTCCTGGTTGGTCTATGTGCTCTTCCCTGATAGTTCTAATGTCGTCCGTTTCTGAGATAACTACCTGGAAATAAGATTGTAGAGTGGGCAGGAATTAGTGGTTTAATAATGACGCAAATGTCAGATTTTGTCCTGACGTTAATAATGCACTCTAACCAAGTGAGCTAACTAGATACAGAATATACAATTTTACATGTATTTTGAGGGGAATATTCTATTCTCAGCTGAAACAAACAGCATTCTATATAAAACTACATAAATTCTTGAGTTTTGCTCTAAACTGGCAGAAGCTCTCTAATTCTCATAAGTTGGTATGTTGATACCTTGTGTTCTGTTGTAGCTTTTTATTAGGGAAACTACAATCATACACAAAAGGAAAGAGAAGGGTATAATAAACCACTGTGTGCCTATCACTTCGGAAATTATTGACTCATGGCCTTTTCTGTTTCATGTGTAGTTCCCTCACCCACCTCCCTCCTCTTGATGGATTATTTTGAAACACATTTTTGGGAACTTTTAAATTTTTACTGCAATTGATAATGGATATGCTGCTTAGGCAGGAAATCTGGAAGAGATTGAAACTTTAAAAATCTTACCCATTGACTTTGAGTCTAGCCATTTAAAGCTTTTCAGAAGAATGAGAAGCTACTGGATCTAAGAAGAGCATTGGAGTAGAGTTTTTCATAGATGAAAGACGAGGAGGATTTGACCAGTGTTGCCGCATTTTTATTTCTCAAGGGCATAGCATTTTTTAAAAATTCCTATTACTGTAATTTTATGAGAGAATATTTTAACATTAACAATGTATGAAGAACACATTCTCAGAATATACTCCTTTCTTTAAATTGAATAAATTAAGCTTTATGGAACATTCCTCATTACCCTTATTTTCCTGTTTCATTACATTTAACTTTGTGAACCACAAATTTAGTCCAGCCTCATTTGGAATGATAGAAACCGAAGCCCAAAGAAGTGAAGTGCTTTGTCTAGGGATATGTAGCTGGTTCATTGCAGAGTTGGGACCAGAATGCCCGTCTCTCAACGCTACAGTCCGGTATTCATCCCTTTTGACTGTCTTTTCCGAAGCTAACAGTTGATACCACTTGTCCTCCTTTTGCAGATCCCGACTGGATTAAGAGGTTACTGCAAAGCCCCTGCCCTTTCTGTGATTCTCCTGTCTTCTAAATAATCAGTGACGGGAAGATGGAAGGGCACGATGAACTCTGCCATAGAAAACTTCCTCCAGCCTGAAGAGAAGGATGCACTGGAGGAAGCCGGACCCTCACGAGTGGAGAGAAGTCCTTGGTGATTGTAAAGAGGGCCCCTGGAGCTCATTTCTGAAGGGCACTCTCCATCTCCAGAGACTAAAGGATGTCCTTTGAAATGGCTGGACTCAGAGAGTTGGAGTCATTTTGAGATGAGCATTAGCCCCAGCTTTGTAACCAATGAGGAACACTTACTTATTTTTAAGTATCTTGACAGAAGCAATTTGAACACAATGTCGCGTCATTTCTAGATAACAGAATGGTCTCTTCTAGAGAGCTTGGATAAGGACCTTGCTGGGTTGAGTTAGGTTTTAATCCTTGCTTTGGTCTGGAACTGCCTTCGGGCTCCAGAACTTAAATTGCTTGGGCCGTGGCATCTGATGTACCAACAGAGATTAAAAGTGTAAAGCAACACATGGGCTGATGTTTTGTTCTCAGAAAATAGCTGCTGGTCTGCATCCCTCCATTCTTGTTTTTTATGCATATGGAAAACATTTTCCTAAAACTCTATATTCTTAAGTTGAAGCTAAGACTAAAATTTAATGTGTCAAATGATCTGGTGACTATTATAATGAATAATTGTGACTTATTTTTCATTCTCTCCTGGGTCATCAGGTTTCCTGACCCAACTCCTTAATCCGTATAAAGATGTCAAATACTGTAGTTCACCCACGCCACAGCCCTGCTTCAGACTTAACTGTGGTAGCCTAGATGAGCTATTTGTATACAGAGGAAAAAAAGATATTTTCCTCTTTTAGTAATAAGACTTTTAGTATTTTTAATGTTGACATTTCCAGATGTTTCATTTAGTATCCAGGGGTCTGTCTGGAGACTTCTAGAGAGGGACAGCTCAGAAGTGAGACCCTTGAGCTCTGGTGCTGTAAGCTTGTGCAATTCAGTTGAACAGAGCCTGGGAATTTCTTTCCTCTGCACAGTCCCTTGATATTTGGAATCCAGGTTCTGCCCCCAACCCCTACCCACCCAGTGGTCTGTTAAGATGTCTCAGATGGGGCTGGGCGTGGTGGCTCATGCCTGTACTCTCAGCACTTTGGGAAGCCAAGGCAGGCAGATCACAAGGTCAGGAGTTCAGCCTAACCAACATGGTGAAACCGTGTCTCTACTAAAAATACAAAAATTAGCCAGGCGTGGTGGTGCACACCCGTAATCCCAGCACTTTGGGAGGCCGAGGCAGACGGGTCACTTGAGGCCAGGAGTTCGAGACCAGCCTGGGCAATATGGCGAGACCCCGTCTCTACTAAAAATACAAAAGTTAGCCTGGCAGGGTGGCGCATGCCTGTAATCTCAGTTACTCAGGAGGCTGAGGCAGGAGCATCACTTGAACCCAGGAGGCAGAAGCTGCAGTCAGCCGAGATGGCACCACTGCACTTCAGCCTGGGCAAGACTGGAGACTGCCTCAAAAAAAAAAAAAAAGAAAAAAGAAAAAAAATGTTGGTACTTAGATGATACCATGACGGCAACCTCCCCACCCCCACCCCGCATTGATAGGTAGTGCAGACCAGCCCTTGCAGGCACTTCTAAACAGTCTGCTCAGAAATGTTTTCTGTTTCCTATTCAAATTGCTGTTTTGTCTCCTATGTTTAATCATGTATTTGCTATTCTGCTTATTTTTCTCATTTGGTGGTAATTTCAAGAAGAGCGTTTATCCACTATTGATTTTCAAGAAAGAAACCAAGCAGCATTGAAATCATGAGTAACAGAATTCAGAACATTGTATGGTGGAAGTCATTTGTGTCTGCAGCTATTTTTTTCACTTTACAATAAATAAGAGTAAAAATTGAGATCATGTCAAAAAATTATTGCAGTTTTAATCATTATGGCATAGTTTCACTCCCCCCCCCCAATTAGAATCAGTGGAGATTTGTTCTTACTGGGGAATTTTGGACTGCTGCCATTTAAAACTTAGGTTTTTATTTAAAGCAGTTGTGCATTTTTGAGAAAATGTATTGGGAGTAACTAGAGAGGATCTCCCAAATTTTTTTGTATGTCTCTCTAGGAGTAAACATGGCAACAGTTTTTCTAGAACATGGACTCACTGCAGGGACTGGACCCAATGGCATTGTTAAGATCCTAAAATCTAGCCACCACCTGCCTCCCCCAAGTTTCCAGACACCCAGTTGGAAGGCCTTTCCCTGCCCTTGTCCCTGTCTCACACCCATGGAGGTTAAGCTACAGAGCTGGGGAAACAGGAGATTTTGAGTTAATGGCAGCCTCACAAATAGTGCTGCTGAATTTCTCCGAGGGTCAGCATACCTCACGGGAGTGTGTTGCTCAGTGCAACCTTGGAAAAGTGGGAATGGCACCAGACGTTTTTCAGGTGCCTCTTGCAATTCAAATTTATATCCTCTATACCGTCCTAAAATTTGCCTGATCTTATTTGGTAGATTTCAAGTTGCTTTCAGCTGTGACCGTAATAACTGTTTCAGGAACTGGAGAAATAGTGGAAGTGCTATTGCCGCGCTGCATGTAAAGCACAGGAGCAAAGATTCGATACAATTAGACCCTTTAAGCTACAACATGGTTGCATTTGGGGAGTCTGATAGCCACATAGGTATCACATTTTCTCTGCCTGGGGTTAATTTGTTCTTATTATTCTAGGTAAGAAATTGATAGCTTGCTATGCTTGGTACTCATTCTGAAATCCCTATGTGTCCACCAGGCAGACTTCAAGCAATCTCTACCTACTATTATATCTGCCAAAACTACCAATTATTTTTCAATGTCAGAAGTTATTAGAGCCACTGGCAAAGCTCATGGTTGAATATGACATTTTTCTGCTTTTCCCTCTAAGAATTTTTTGAGAATGTTAATGTTGAAGTATGCAGGCTGGACCTACCAGCAAGTTTAACACGTTAATTAGGTTAAAAAGGATATTAAAAGGCAATAATTAAATATTTCAATTATTTTGTAATTATAATGGTATCAAATAAGATGCAAAAGAAGTTGATGCTTATTGGTGCTTAAGAGAATGACAATACCGGTTTTATGAGCATCTTTTCTCTGCAACAGTTAAACTGCCTCAGAGTTTGTGAATTGCTGCAATTCCTGGAATGGAAACAGGAATTAGGGTCACTGGTTGATTGGCACAGGATCTTTCCATCGTTTCTGCTCCTGACCTCTCTCTCTTGCCTTTCCTTCCCCCAGACGCCCTCTTGGTTTCCATTCCTTTAGTTCCCTCTGCTTTAGAACACAGAGCTAACAGATTACATGTTGGAAGGAAAAATGGATTAATGGTAAAATTTCTAAAAGCTAAATTGTACGGTGGGGTCTCACTTCCTAGAAGAAACTATTGGTAATATTTCTTTCTAAAGGTAATAGTATTAATTGTATCTGGTTTTCTTCAAAACTTAACTATAATTTCCTTGTCAGGGTGCTCAGTAGCTCTTGGTTTGACTTTGGGCTAAGGGATGTGAAATTTTAGCTCCTTCCCACCACCTGTTTCCCCTCACTCCCACCCCCAGCCAATATTCTTCATAAGCAAAAATTATGGTTAAGCTAAGCTGAAGGTTATATTCAAAGTAAGTACAGACGGCAAATAGGCAGACAAATACAGGGAATGTCTTTACAATTAGCCCACCATGGACTGTTTTGAGTCTCTGCATGGTTTCCATAATTCATTATGATGTATCTTTATGCTCTTTCACTGCTCTTCTGTGCGTTGGAGTTTAGCAATTCAGTGAGACTGGGGAGTGTCTCAAGAATGGAACCTTTGCCTTCAAGGTTGGGTCATCAAAAATCCCTCTAAAGGATCTAACTGTAATGAACTGTTTTTATTTTTGCCATTAGTGCAAGTATCAACTGGCAGCCTCAAACAGCTTTAGACTATGTCTCAGGTCTCTCATAGTTATACTTAGAACTGCTCTTTCTTGAAGCTAAAAGAGGTTTTTGGAGTAAAGATCTGCTTCATGTCTGCTAGCATGGTATCTGCTGTTCAACCTAGTATACAGCATGTGAAATGCAACTGTCCTTTAATGGAATTCAGCCAAACTCCAAAAATACTGAGTTGCTTCTAGTTATCTAAAGTAGTACAGAATCACTATCCCGATGAAGAAGTGGGGTTTTTCAGAAGATTGTAAACTCATTTCCATGGCACAGATACAAATCATTGTCAGGACTTGTTAGCCAGTCCATGTCTCATTGATAGGATGTAGCCTGCCATCTGCATAGATGGTTTAACATGGTGCTGTTTTTGAAAACTTGCTGTGGAAATAAATTTGACAGAGGAGTAGTTATTTGTAAAGCTGTCCTAGAAAGAGGTTAATTCTTTTGGTATATGAATATTTCTCCTCCAACCCTTTTAATTAGGTGGTTCAGCTTATCTTGTATTTTCTGAGTCATGACTATACTCTAGGGCCAAGACCTACTATAAAATCTGGGGTCCTAACCAGAGAGTTGTTTAGATCAATATGATATGCTTTGCCAACATGATCTAAGAAGGTATTCATTCTTTCTGGGTTTGAGAAGAGTTGACGAAAGTGTAAGATTATACTCTCATGCTAAAATAAGGTATAGGCTAAGTGAAATACTGTAAATGGGTTGGTTAGAATTAAAGTTTAGAACTCTAAATCTTATGCTTATTTTTAAAGTAAAAAGTTGCCTCACTGTCATGAAATCCTGTTACTTTCATTAAAAAAAAAATCCTGTAAAATGGTCAAATTGGATAATGTAAGAGATAATGATGGCTTTGAGGCATTTCATACTTTACCAGTTTACATTTGGCTAGCAGACTGGTAAGGTTTAGGGTTCTCTCCACTAATGGAAAATTAAATGCTAAACGTCCTAAGAATTATGTTGTTTTCAAGACTTTGACTCAGATTTGTACTTTGATGTATGAAAGTGAATACCAAACTTGTTTATAGAAAAGACTATATAGAAAAATAAGTCTGTGTTGTGTATAGTGATACATGTTTTATGTTTACCCAATGCCTGTACTAAATCTTGTGCTTGGCTTTGAATTATATATGTGTTTACCTATGACTTTTTTTTGAAATAAACAGAACAGTCATCTAAAAACATAAGGTTTTGGAAAGGAGATGCTTTTTCAATTCTTACCATCTGATTAGGTGGAATGTTTTATAGACTTTTGGTGTTGAAAAAAAAAAGTTTGATAACAATGCATTTTGCTTGGAATACCCCCCAATCCAGAAAAGTTGGTGACTTCTCTCCATTGTATATATGTACATAGTTTTCATTACTAGATTGTAAGCTCCTCAAGGGCAGGAATTGTTTTATCTTTGTTGTTCCTGCAGCACCTAATGTAAAGTGCCTTGCACAGGGTAGGTGCTCATGACGTGTAGAATGAGTGAGTAACTTCCTGCCTCATCAGGATGAAATGTGGTTCACTTCCCCTGTGTTCAACACTACAAAGCTACTCCTGCCAGAAGAGGGCAGAGTTCTTTCTTGGGTTTGAACTGGCTTTTTTGGGTTGAACCAGATCATCCCACATCCTTAGCACTACTTAACCTTCTTTTCCTGAAGATTACATATCAGTGTCCTGCGTTTTTACCTAATATTAGAGCTGAGGTTCCTAGGAAAATTTTGAAGTGGGGAAGATTATGGAGAAAAATGGAAATTTGGGGAGGGTGGTTTGTCAGTATAAGGCCCTGTGGGGTAATCATATTTTAGTTATTACTTGTTAAAAGGGTAACAGAACCTCTGTTTCTTTACCAAGTCGCTGGTTGGCCATTTCTCCAATTGATGAACTACCATTGGGTTTAGCTCTTTCTCATTTGGGATTCCCCTCAATTGCTTACATGATTCTGGTACTTAGAGTCTAATAGAGTTGCTGTGAATATGTAGTGCTGTACATAATGGCAGTTTTGTAAATGTGAGATAACCTTGAATATGTTGTGGTTTGTATACAGAGCCATTAGTATTGTTATTTTGGCCACTTTTTTATTCAAAATAAATAACATAATTATTTGTATAGTGCATGTCTGTTTTATGGAGTTGCCACGGTTTATAGCAAAGCTTGGAAACCTCTGAAAGCCTGAGCACCCCCAACAAAGTTAAGTAATGCCCGGGCATGGGCAGACAAGGAGGAAAGAGCTCTGTGAGGGAAGTGTTAGGGAACTGGCCACTAGCAACTACCTCAGAACCAAGTCAGTAAGTCTTAGGTTGTCTCTTCCAGAAAAAGTAGGAGGATGTAAGGGGAAGTAACAGAGGTTCAGTAATATGTTAGGCCACATGTTCTTAACAATGTCAATTAAATAGTATTTGGTGAGGAAAGTGACCCTGAAAAATATGATCTCTATAAGCATTATGTATTTGTGAAAAGATGAGAATATACCAGCATTTTTTGCAGATAGTCATCTGTGCTTTTATGGTAGAGGCAGTGTATCAATGGGTTCATCCATGTGCATCAGAAAGACTTGGAGGATTTGTTAAAACACTGGGTGGGGTGGGCTGGATGCAGTGGCTCACGCCTGTAATCCCAGCACTTTGGGAGGCTGAGGTGGGCGGATCATGAGGTCAGGAGATTGAGACCACGGTGAAACCCTGTCTCTACTAAAAATACAAAAAATTAGCCGGGCGTGATGGCGGATGCCTATAGTCCCAGCTACTCGGGAGGCTGAGGCAGGAGAATAGCGTAAACCTGGGAGGCAGAGCTTGCAGTGAGCTGAGATTGTGCCACTGCACTCCAGCCTAGGTGACAGAGTGAGACTGTCTCAAAAAAAAACAAAAAAACAAACAACAACAACAACAAAAAAAACAAAAAACACTGGGTGGGGTGAACCCCACCCCTAGAATTTCTGATTCAGTAGATTTGGGATCAAGCCTGAGAACTGCTATTTCTAGTGCATTCTTGGTTGCTGTTCACACCGCTGATCTGGGATCTGTGTTTTGAATACTGTTGGTCCACAAATGAACCCAAACACTGCTCCCTGCCTTGCTTCTATGGTGCCCACCAACAGTTCACATGGATTATTGGTTTGTACAAATCGTCAGTCTTACCTGAGATTCTCAGCATCACTACACCAGTTACTTTTAACTTTATTAAGACAAGATTTTTAATTTTATCCTTTCCTAAGGAGGACACATGGAATAGACCACTGTAGTGAATCCTTTCTCTCTTGCAAGTCTGGCTAATTTCAGTCTTCCTCTAAAATTCCCCTTCAGATGAATTGAAGCTAGTCCTCCCATCCATTGGTGTACTTGAGCTTAATCCAGCCCATCGTTTGAAGTTCATTGAATAAGAAACTTCAAAAAAAAAAAGCCAAAGTATTTGTGCTACTCCTATTTTGAGGTAATTTAAATGAAATACTGATTGCAGGGATTTCAGCAGTGATAAATGTACAATTTAGACACATATTCCTGCTGAGAACAATCAGAAAAGCTAGTTTAAAATGTTGAAATATACATATGAAAGTGTTGGAGACTGAACCAGGCAGGAATTACAAGGCGAATATCTGGGAGAAGGAGGAGTCTCAGGCAAACCCAGCATTCAAGGTAGGTTTCTTCTCCTAGATGAGTCTGCCAGTTTCAGGAGAAAGAGATGAGAGGCTAAAAAGAGTAGCAGAGCTTTTGACATCATTGCATGACCATAACAGAAATTGGACAGCATTGCCCACCAAGAAAGGGGGTATCCTGGTAAGAAACCTCCACTTTTAGGATTGGGAATCCAAAAGAGCACACCTTCAGAGAAAAGGTGAACTGAAAACAGGCTAGTTTCCACAGAAACTGAAGCCCAGCTTCCTATCATTTCAATCCTTGAAGATGGGTTAAAGTGATCTAGGTTGGTCAGAGCTTCTCATGATCTTTTGAAGGAAGAGGCTATCCCTAGGCCTCAAATCACAATGTTTGGCATTCAATCAATAATAGCCAGCCCCAAAAAGTAATAACTAGGCACACAAGACTATAAGACAACATGTTTTTCTTAAAACAGAAAAAAATAGGTGATCCAAATTATGTTGTTATCATATATGAACTTTAATCATGTTTAATATTCTCAGAGAAATAAAAGATAAGTTTGAGAATTTTTACAGTTGTACAGGGCTACAAAAGAAGCAGCAGCAGCAACACAGGCCACACATGGCCCACAAAGCCTACAATATTCACTGTCTGGGCTTTTACAGAAAAAGCCAGAAGAAAATATCCAGAATGATGTGGGGAGAGAAAAAACCCCCAAATGCAGGAAAAAGCATTAGAGATATGATGGGAGGATGTAAGGAAAATAAATGTAATAGGAATCCCAGAAGGAAAGGAGAAAGAAGATGGGGCAAAAGACATATTTGAAGAAATAATGGCTTGGAATTTTCCAAAACTTAACTAAAAAATTCATGAAGCCCTATAAACACCAAACAGGACAAAGAAAATGAAAAGCACATCTAATCTATCATAATAAAACTGCTAAAAATCAAAAACAAGAAAAGCTTTAAGTAACCAAGGACAAAAGACAAGTCACCTTAAAAGGAGCATCAATAAGACTTGACAGCTTACTTCTCAGTGGAAATAATGAATGTGAGAAGACAATGGAAAGGTGCCTTCAACATGCTGAAAGAAAATACCAACCTAGAATTCTGAACTCAGCAAAAGTATCCTGTCATAATGAAAGTAAAGATATTTTAACACAAAAATGAAAAATAATTTATTACAAACAAACCAGCACTGAAAGAAATTCTAAAGGGTATTATTAGTAGAAGGAAATCCAGAGAAGCAGCAAATAAGAGCACGAAAAAGGGAAAATAGATGGGCAAAAACGATGACTATATAAAGCAAATAGGATGTTGTAAAAGTTGGTAGAATCAAAATGGGGTCACTAATATTAAAACATACAAAAAACCCAACAGTACCCTGACAAATAGAGCTGGGGGAGGGTCATAAAGACAGGATTCTCATGCTTGTATGCCTGATAACAAAAAGTATCGTAAAATACTCAACAGAAACCACAACCTTGCACAAACTCCATTGCAACATTATACAAAAAAATACTTATTCAAAGATATCTGCCCAGCAACTGCCTGTCCAACCTCAGACTTGCATTACGCTTATTATTGACCTTTGTAGCCAAGGATAATTATTTCAAAACAATTATGTAATCCTCATTTTTTCCTTAAAAATCTATGTCTTCCTTTACCTCCCTGAAAACACACATAGTTTACTATGGTGCATGTATCCCCACTGCAATGCTCTATTCCCAAATATTTTTCTTTCAGAGAGCCTATCTCATATTTATGCTGACATATATGGTGTCAGAAGTGAGACCCAAAAAAAAGATCACTATCAGATCAGCAATTATGGGAACCAGTGTGCAGTACTCATGTGAGCCTTTTGTGCTCTCTGCTTCTGCAGCTCACCTTTTCTGCCCTGGTGAGTCTTTTCCCAGGCTGAGCCTCCCACTTTTTGGTAGAGGCTTTTAAAATATTATTTGGGATCTTGTTTAGATAAGGTCACCTTAATAAAGGACCATACATTCCCTCCTCAGATGATAAAATACTTTTTGTCTTCTGGTAAGCCCTTTTTGGTATAAAGACAAGTGTCTCTCTGAACACTGAGCTTTGGGTACCCAACTCTATATTCTGCAGAATTTACATTCTGTCTGTGAGGTAGGTCTTTTCTGGTGAATATATTTTTAGTGTGGTCTGTGTACCTATTTTAATGTTTTGTTTGATCTGAATGCCTGGGTTAAAATTTTTATGAACACTCTTGTCTTGGTCTCTTTTGATTTGGTTTGACTCTTTTCCCTTGCTTGTTTCTGAAAATCTTCTGAGAGCCAAAATAAATTTCTAAATGGTGGGTATGGGATAGCTAATTAAAAACCACTAGGGAAGGCCTGGCATGATGGCTCACGCCTGTAATCCCAGCACTTTGGGAGGCCGAGGCATGCAGATCACGAGGTCAAGAGATCGAGACCATCCTGGCCAACATGGTAAAACCCCATCTCTACTAAAAATATAAAAATTAGCTGGGTGTGGTGGTGCGTGCCTGTAGTCCCAGTTACTCAGGAGGCTGAGGCAGGAGAATCACTTGAACCTGGGAAGCAGAGGTTGCAGTGAGCCAAGATCATGCCACTGCATTCCAGCCTGGCAACAGAACAAGACTTCGTCTAAAAAAAAAAAAAAAAACCACTAGGGAAGTCACCACCATCTAAAACACTGGTGTAAATGCTTGACATTTCCTGACAGGATTTACAGGATTTTCTTTGCTCTTGAGAGATTGATAAGAAATAGAATGGCATTCTCAAACATTAAGGCATGCCAGCTTTTCTGGGACTCCAGCCAGCTACATATTATGGCCCATTCTTGTGCACATGTTTAAACTGATAGGCAAAATTATATCAAGGAAAATTCAGAGCTCAAATGGTCATGATTCAAAAAACCTGGAAGTATCGAAGTACCATGTAGAGTCTTCTAAATTCTTTTTTTCCCTGCCTCCGTTGAATCTGCTGACTGTGCTACTGATATTGATTTAAAACTCAGTTTATGGCATTCCAACCAAGATTTTTTTTTAAATAAGAAAGGAAGTAGCAGTCTTTTTTTTTTTTTTTTTTTTTTTTTTTTGAGATGGAGCTTCACTTTTGTTGCCCGGCTAGAGTTTAATGGTGTGATCTTGGCTCACTGCAACCTCTGCCTCCCGGGTTCAAGTGATTCTCCTGCCTCAGCCTCCCAAGTAGCTGGGATTACAGGTGCCCGCCACCATGCCCAGCTAATTTTTTGTATTTTTAGTAGAGACGGGGCTTCACCATGTTGGCCAGGCTGGTTTTGAACTCCTGACCTCAGGTGATCTTCCCACCTCGGCCTCCCAAAGTGCTGGGATTACAGGTGTGAGCCACAGCACCCAGCTGGAAGTAGCAGTCTTAAAGGGCTTTTAAATGAATGGCTTTACAAATTACATCAGTAATTTGTACTGGTGTACAAATTGTAACCTAGACACCTTTTAGAAATATACATTTAGATTTGACTGACTAGCAATTATGTGCAGTGATGGAACACTTAATTGAAAAATTAATAATCTGAAAATAAAAAGAACTAGGTAAATGTTTATAAAAGTTAGGCTCCTGGATCAAACGAGTCAAAATCTTGAGCTCTGAGCAATTATATGCAGTATCTCTGTCCAACATAAACATTTTGCTTTTTCTGCCATGCTGAAGCCAAAAAGAAACATCTGCTGGGTGGGGGAAAACTGCTAAAATTCTTCACCATCTGTGTTTACTAATAAAGCAAAGCAGACTGGCCAAAAAAAAAGATTTGTTACTAGTTCAAGGCTACTGGAAGATGTTTTCCTTATTCAATTCAATCAGTCCTAGCTAAAATGTAAACATTGAAAATTTATCCCTAACTTCATTTGAAACTGAAAAGTGGGGGTGAGGAAGGTGAAAGAGGTTTTTAAAAAATCAAACTGCTGTGAAAACTGCTTTACCCCAAATTTTGGTCCACAGCTTTTATTAGATTATCTATTGGGAAAAATAAAGTTTAGTCATGTGAACAGATCCCAATTTTGTCAGAAATATGATTTAGATCTAACTGTCTTTTATAAAGGAATAAATTTGTATTTCTAGCTCATGACTAAAATTCTAAAATGAAAGCTCTAAGATTATTGTGTATGTGTACATGATGTGTATATGTGTTTAGGTGTGTTTACATACATGTGCATGTATTACATTTTATGTTGTGTCAACATATAAAAATCTAGTATAGTAAACCAAAAATCCCTTAAGGAATTATATTAAGATAAATGAATGCTAATATAAAATAGTAATTTACCCAAATGCTTTTTAGTTCACATGACTTCAGTAAATCTTTTTTTTTTTTTTTTTTTTGAGATGGAGTCTCGTTCTGTCACCTAGGCTGGAGTGCAGTGGCACAATCTCAGCTCACTGCAACCTCCGCCTCCCAGGTTCAAGTGATTCTCCTGCCTCAGCCTCCTGAATAGCTGGGTTACAGGCACGCACCACCACACCCAGCTAATTTTTGTATTTTTACTAGAGATGGGGTTTCACTGTGTTGGCCAGGCTGGTCTTGAACTCCTGGCCTCAGGCGATCCACCCATCTTGGCCTCCCAAAGTGCTGGGATTACAGGCATGAACCACCATGCCCAGCCCATAAATCTTAATAAATAAGTTGGTTTTAAAATTATTGGTAAAAGGAAAATATAAATGTCTCCAAAGTATCATATAAATGTCTACAAAGTTTATAAAACTGTAAACCCAGCCTAAAACAGAATGATCTTTATGTTAGTTTTTTATAAATAAGACTAATATTGTTGATTTAATGGAAACAAATGTATCTTCTGTATTATTGGCAAAACACACATATATTTAAGGTTCTTACTTAGGTGAACATCTGATATTTATAGGCTATAAAAATGGTTAACAGGAAAAAGGTTGGGCGTGGTGGCTCTCGCCTGTAATCCCAGCACTTTGGAAGGCTGAGGCAGGCAGATCATGAGGTCAGGAGTTCGAGACCAGCCTGATCAACATGGTGAAACCCTGTCTCTCCTAAAAATACAAAAATTAGCTGGGCATGGTGGTGCACACCTGTAATCCCAGCTACTCAGGAGGCTGAGGCAGGAGAATTACTTGAACCCTGGAGGTAGAGGTTGCAGTGAGCCAAGACTGTGCCACTGCACTCCAGCCTGGGAAACAGAGTAAGACTCCATCTCAGAAAAAAAAAAAAAAAAAAGGTTAGCAGGAAAATAACTTGAAATAATGACTAGCTTTGTCTAATATCTCAGTTTTTATAAGCAATCTAGGTAAACTGTTAAAAACTAAACAAATTAGGTAAATGTAAATGGGATAAATGCTTATAAATGAACTTTTCATGTAATTTGAAATTTTAAATTACATTAACTTAAATAATAGATACTCATTAAATGTGTGGGTCATTTCCAAATTAGGTAAAAATGGAAACAAATTACTAAACATAAGTTTGTTCTTGGCTTCTTGAATGTTATAAATGGGCTAAGTGTGTTTGGATCTATTAATTCATTTAAATATTATATAATCAGATAACATATTTCTAAAAATTATAAAATGGTTCTCATCTATAAAATACTAATATGTGATAGATAATTCAAGATTTTTTGCTTCCTAGGTTTTCACTAAAATTTAAGGTTACTAAGAGTTAAAATTCTAATTAATATATACAATTCTCCATATAAAAGTGTCAAAAATAAGATTTTTTGTAAAAAAATAAAACAGGCATAAAAATGTGTTTATTGGAAAAAGAATAATTTTGTATAATTTGGAGGTCATTTAAAGGTTGTTTCAAAACATGGAACAAGAGAGAAATAAGGAGAGAGATATGTGAAGAAAGTTATAATATGAATATAAAGATATATTTTTGGTTTTAAAAAATTAAAAAGAAAAATAATAACTTTATATGAGAAAGAATCTTCTTTGATACATTTTGTCCTAAAATTAAATGACTAGTTATTTAAGAAAGAAGTTGTATAGGACAAAGCAGAAAGTCCAAGCATGTCGTCAGTGGTCTGAGTAAAGGGTGATAAGATTTGTGAAAAGGAAATTTATGAAAGAAATTTTGTGTATGATCAAGTTGGCTATAATTAGAAAGAAATTATTTATAAGTCTACAAAGATTGAGCTTTGATATTAAAAGTACACTAATCTAATACCAAACTAAAAAGTTTGGTTCCAGATGTTAGAACAACAAAGTCATCCTTTTTTTTTTGAGACAGTCTTGCTTTGTCACCTAGACTGGAGTCTAGTGGCATGAACACAGCTCACTGCAGCCTCAACTTCCTGGGCTCAAGTGATTTCCCTTCCTCAGCCTCCTGAGTAGCTGGGACCACAAGTGCATGCCACTGTGCCTGGCTAATTTTTAATTTTTTGTAGAGACAGAGTCTCACCATGTTGCCCAAGGTGGTCTTGAACTCCTGGGCTCAAGCAGTCTTCCTGCTTCAGCCTCCTAAAGTGCTGGGATTACAGGTGTGAACCACCATGCCCAGCCAAGTCTTGAACTATTGATTTGTTCTTAGGAAAATTGTAAGAGGTTTTGTTTTTATTTCTTAAATATATTTAACATCCATCTTCTAAACTCCAGACAGTTTCTATTTCTGAGATCTATTTCATTTCCCTAGTTTCAAGTTGGAAATGCTGTCTTTTCAATTCAGAATGGTAATTTCGTTTCTCAAGGTAAAATTTTTCTTTTTGAAACTTCTCAGATTTATATCTCAGAAGTTCAACTTTTGCTGTACCTCACTGCACATGATTTGCAGGTCATAAGCCATTTTCCTGGGTTCTTTCTCTCCTTGGAAAGTTCTATCCTTTTGCTTGGCTGGTGTGTTAACTCTCTCCCTAAACCTTTTCATCAACTCCCGCAACTTTTTATCTGGCTATAACTCTGCTGTTATGGCCTGATGTTGAAATGTTTACCTTGATGGACGAGAAAAGCAATATTTTCAGTATAACTTGATTCTGTACTTCTGGCTTTGACATGTCAGAATTACTTAATATAGCAAGGAAGCTTCCTGGGCTATTACTAAGAGCCATGTGTCCCTCTGCTCAAGGTTCTAGTTTTCTTGTTTACATTCCTCTGTAATAGAATGTACACTCATAACCTGGGACACACTCTTCCTGGGTCTGATTAAATTCAAGTACTCTTTCATCAGGTTTGACTTCTAGGTTATGTAAATGGGCTCTCCATGTGGAGAAACAATCACATAGAGGGGTTTTTTTTCTTTTTCACCTTTTTGGTAACTGGCCTAATAAAGCCAAAGATTGTATAGGTTTTTTATTACTTAGAAAAACTGAGCTTTAAATTTTTTGTTTGAGACAGGATCTCATTCTGTTGCCCAGGCTAGAGTGCAATGGTATGATCATGGCTCACTGCAGCCTTGACTTCCCAGGCTCAAGCAAGCCTCCCACCTCAGCCTCCTGAATAGCTGGGATCACAAGTGTGTACTACAACACCCGGATAACTTTTTAAAAAACTTTTTGTAGAGACAGGGTATTCCTATGTAGTCCAGGCTACTCTCTAACTCCTGAGCTCAAGTGATCTTCCCTCCTCTGCCTCTCAAAGTGCTGGGATTACAGGGGTGAGCCACTGCACCCATCCATAACCAAGCTTTAAAAGGGCTAATTTTTTAACATCCATTTAACTTTATTTCTCTCTCTTCCTCTCTTTCTTTCTCTCTCTCTCTTTTTAAGATAGAGCCTTGATCTGTTCCCCAGGTTGGAGTGCAGTGGCACAATCTCAGCTCACTGCAACCTCTGTCTCCTGGGTTCAAGTGATTCTCCTGTCTCAGTCTCCCAAGTAACTTGGACTACAGGCACCCATCACCACACCTGGCTAATTTTTGTATTTTAAGTAGAGATGGGGTTTCACTATGTTGACCAGGCTGGTCTCAAACTCCTGACCTCAAGTGATCTGCCCACCTTGGCCTCCCAAAGTGCTGGGATTACAGGCATGAGCCACTGCACCCAGCCTCCATCCATTTAACTTTCTATGTTGCTTTGGAACTCTTTTAATTATCACTCTGGTTAAGTAAATGACTATTATTTTACAGTGACCTGTGATTCTGTTTTGATCAAGTATTTCAAACTTTTTGACATCTTTGACAGGTTTCCCCAGGATCAAAATTCTAAATTAAGTCTTACTGACCTAAAGTTAACTTTGGGATTTTCCAGTTGGGCCCCCGGAGAGCCTCAAAGGATGTATTTCTTATCTTGTAGAGATGCTAAATGATTAAGCTGACGCGGTCATTGTCAAATGATAGTGAAACTAGATCTTCTTTCAGTTACATTTATTGGTGTATTATTGATGTAAATGTTCCAAAAATTATATAAAATCACCAAATCTGATTTTATCAGTCATAATTTTGGTTACATTAAATTTTTTCTAAAGTGATGTTTGTATGGATGTGTTATTAATGGGAGTATTCTAAAGACTACATGAAATTTATAGAAGTCTGATGCTTCTGATGTGATACTATCATAATCAGGATTCTGGTTCTCTCACCTGTGGAGAAAGGGCCAAGTGGAAGCTCCTAAAACTTCTGCCACAGCCAAGATAGTAAAACAGAGCAGGCCGGGCATGGTGACTCATGCCTGTCATCCCAGTAATTTGGGAGGCAGAGGTGGGCGGATCACCTGACGTGAAGAGTATTGAGACCAGCCTGGCCAACATGGCAAAATCCCATCTCTACTAAAAATATGAAAATTAGCGGGGTGTGGTGGTGCACACCTGTAGTCCCAGCTACTTGGGAGGCTGAGGCAGGAGAATTGCTTGAACCTGGGAGGCGGAGGTTGCAGTGAGCCGAGATCGCACCACTGCACTCCAGCCTGGGTGATGAGAGTGAAACTCTGTCTCAAAAAATAAAATGAATAAATAAAACAGAGCAATGCTGTAACTCAGGTGGAATCCTAAAGATCAATGTCACCTGCAAAGATTTAAAGATCGGGGAGGTGGTGGCCTCCGTCACATCCCTGCTTAATGTGCCAGGCTGGTCCCTGTCCAACCTGACGGATCTGACAGAGGAGAGGGGGCTACCATAAATGCAGTCAAGCCGGGGCCCCACCTGCAGCTGCCGTGCCAGACATAAGGTCTTCACCAGAGTATACCCACAGCCCTGGCAACTGATGTGTGCTGCACTGATGAGGCAAAGGCATTATTTTCAATCCCCATCAGAGAAGAGGATCAAAAACAGTTTGCAATCTCCTAGGAAAGACTGAAATTCACATTTGCTGTCTTGCCCCAGGGTTCTGTTAACTTGTATGAAGAAACTGAGGCTAACCTGACCCTGCTGGGGGATGTTATAGGATGTACCAGACACACTGCAGGGGCGACTATAAGAGGCACTGGTAATGCAGCATGAAGACCAAAATGTCAGAGCCAGCGTGATAAAGAATTACGACAGTCAGGCTGGGTGCGGTGGCTCACACCTGTAATCCCAGCATTTTGGGAGGTCAAGGTGGGGAGATCACTTGAGGTCAGGAGTTTGAGACCAGCCTGGCCAACATGGTGAAACCTCATCTTTACTAAAAATGCAAAAATCAGCCAGGTGTGGTGGTGGTGCATGCCTGTAATCCCAGATACTCAGGCAGCTGAGGCAGGAGAATTGCTTGAACCCAGGAGGTGGAGGTTACAGTGAGATCGTGCCACTGCACTCCAGCCCGGGTAATGGAGTGAGACTCTGTCTCATAAATAAATAAATAAATAAATAAATAAATAAACAAACACAGGATGTCAGAGCAAGCTCAACACAACTACTGACGCAAATTCAATATCTGCTACTGAAACTAGGATGTATACCAACTGTAGCTCCACTTGATTCCACTTGAATAGAGCTAAAAATCCACTACAACTCACTAGCCACTTGCTGGCATTCAGGGTATTTTTCTGTTGATCAGTAATTACATTTGTTGATCGTATATTTATAAATGGGTATGTTCCTTTGGATCTCGATTTCTTCCCCACCTGAACTCGTCTGCTCTTCATTACAATATAATCCAAAGACATTTGTCTTTCCGCTCCACAAAACATCACGCTGCTCTGTTATGTCGACGGCAGCATCCTAACTGGACTTGGGAAACAGGAAAGTGGCAACTGCTTGAATGTGGGGCATATGTGTGCCAGAAAGTCGATGAAAAATACTACAATGATTCTGGGTCCTGTAATCACAATGAAGTTTTTATGGATCCAGTGGTCCAAGGCATGCCATGGCATCGTCCTTAAGGCAAAAAACAAGTTCTTGCACCTTTTACTTCCTACCACTGAGAAAGAGGCAAAGAGCTTCTGGCAGCCTCTACCAGGGACCCAGCTCCGGCTCACTTACTGAATAACTCAAAAGGCTGGTAGCTTTGTGTGAGGTCCGTAGCAAGAGAGGACTCCAGGTCCAGGCTGGGATGCAAGCTGGCCTGTCACTTGGGCCATGTCACCCAGAGGACCCAGTGGAGCTAGACACATCTATTCTACTCGACATCGCACTATAGGTCCTGGTCATTCCAATAAGGCAAGAGAGAGAAAGGTATAAAGATTGGGGGAAAAGGGCCAGGCATCGTGGCTCACACCTGTAATCCCAGTGCTTTGTGAGACTGAGGCAGGAGGATCACTTGAGGCCAGGAGTTTGAGGCTGCAGTGAACCATGATCACACCACCTCCCTCCAGCCTGGGTGACTGAGCGAGACCCTGTCTCTTAGGAAAAAGAAAAAAAAAATTGGAAAAAAGATATTGTATTCTCAGTCAATGTAATATGTAGCCTGGGCAACATAGGGAGATCCTATCTCCACACACACACAGACACACAAAAAAAATTAGCCAGCCATAGTGGTCCATACCTGTAGTCCCAGCTACTCGAGAGGCTGAGGTGGAGGGTCACTTGAATCCAGGAGCTCAGGCTGCAGTGAGCTACAGTGGCACCATTGCACTCCAGCCTGGGTGACAGAGCGAGACCCTGTCACAAACAAACAAAAAATATGATTGGGTATGAAAAAAGTATAAAAGAATCGACTGATAAGTTATTAGAATTAAGAGACATTAGCAAGGTTTCTGGATCCAAAACGAATACTCAAAAATGAATTGTGCAAATATTCATAGCAGTTTTAGTCACAATACTCAAAACCTAAAAACAACTCAAGTGTCCATCAATAGGTGACTATAGAAACAAAATGTAGAATAGCTACACAACGGTGTGTTGCTCAGCTACAAAAAGGAACAAATCAATAATACACATGAGCCGCTTACTGATTGATTAACTTAGCTCCAGATTCACCCTTCAGTCCCCACCTGCTGTCATTGGCTGGACTCCATCCTTCTTGGCTGTGGGCACGACGTTCAGCTTTGTCAAAAGAGGGTGCTCAGGCCGGGTGCGGTGGTTCTCACCTGTAATCCCAGCACTTTGGGAGGCCAAGGCGGGCGGATCACGAGGTCAGGAGTTCAAGACCAGCCTGGCCAACGTGGTGAATGAAACCCCGTCTCTACTAAAAATACAAAAATTACTTGGGTGTGGTGGTGGGTGCCTGTAATCTCAGCTATTCGGGAGGCTGAGGCCGGAGAATTTATTGAACCCGGGAGGCGGAGGTTGCAGCGAGCCGAGATCGCACCACTGCACTCCAGCCTGGGGACAGAGCGAGACACCGTCTCAAAAAAAAAAAAAAAAAAAAAAAAAGAAAGAAAAAGCGGGCGCTGGAGGGAGCCTGCAGAAGGCAGGGGCTTGTGGATCTGCTGCCTTTTCCTTCCTTCCTCCCTCCCTTCTTCTTCTTCTAGCATCCATGTACGTAGAGGACCGCGACGGTGCCCTGCCCCAGGCTTGGCTGCATGTCTCCACCCTGAAAGTAGCTGGACTGTGGTTCCAGGATCCGCTCACACTGGCAGGGTGACCAACTCATCCTGGCTCTCCCAGAACCGGCCTGCTTTGAAAAGTGGAATGCCCATGTCTGGGAACTCCCTCAGTCCCAGGCAAACCGGGATGCTTAGTTTCCCCACAGACCAGACTCCTCCAACACAGCTTTCAAAGGAAGAGGAAAGCCCAGAACTCCGAGCTCCTCTCCCCAGGTGCTGAAGGGCCATGTTCCCACCAGGACCACAGCCCAGCCCTCCACAGCTAACGACAGAGGTGCTTGTGTGTCCGTCTTCAGGTTTTGTTCCCTTTTCCTCCCTTCCCTCTTTTCTCCTAAAATGTGCGAAGGAAACTGGGGATAAGAGGGAGGCTTTCGACAATATTAGGAACATCTCTGACGTTCTTTCTCGGGAAAGCGTAACATCTACCACCCTGGGTCCCCTGCTTAGGATGCTCACCGAGGACATCGATTTCAATTCGGCGCTCCAAGAGCCCCTGGAACACCCCGGGGAAGTACAAGAGGTAGCCGCGAGTCAATCCAGGGACTCCAGCTGGGACCCCCGGCGAGTCCCTCGGCTCCATGCCCCTCTTTGCTTGCAACTTCATCCTTGGAAACTGTTTCTCAAAGTGGTGCCCCGGCCTGTCTGCACGTGGAAGGCAAGAATCTGGGGGCCTCAAAATCTGCAGGCTTAAGGAGCTCCTCTGGTGCCGCTGACGCACACCGTAGCGCACCTGCGGCGTCTCGTGGCTGGCCCGTTCCCAGGGCACGCAGCTGCACTTCACCAGATGACGCCGATTGTCTCCTAGAGTGGTGGTGCCTGGTCCACCTCATCACAGTCTTCATGAGTTCCCCTTGCTCCCTATTCTGTCAATAGTAGAAGCAGCCAGATTTGTCAAATTGTTGCCAGTCTCAGAGCAGTAACAGTATCTCATTAGAACCTGCATTTCCCTGGTTACTAATGACGTGGAGCTTTTGTCATGTACTTTATTGGCTAATCATGTTTTCTTCTGTAAAATGCCCATTCATGGGCCAGGTGCAGTGGCTCACGCCTGTAATCCCAGCCCTTTGGGAGGCTAACGTGGGAGGATCACTTGATCCCAGGTGTTTAAGACCCCATCTCTTAAAAAAAAATAGTTGGGTGCAGTGGTGCATACCTGTATTCCCAGCTGCTTGGGAGGCTAAGGCAGGAGAAGCACGTGAGCCCAGGAGTTTGAGGCTGCAGTGAGCTATGATCACACCACTGCACTCCAGCCTGGGTGACAGAGCGAAACCACCTCTAAAACACACCAAAAATCCCATTCATGTCTTTTAAATATTTTTCTCTTTATTTGTGTGTGTGTGTATGTGTGTGTGTGTGTGTATTGCTACTTAAGCCTGTCTCAAATGTATTCAGTGGTTTCATTAACATATACCAGGTACAATAAAGGCCACAAACTTAAGTGCACAGCTTAGGATTTGAGTGTAACCGCTACCCGGATCGATACAGAACCTTTACATCACCCTAGAGTCCTTGTGCCCCTTCTCAGGCATGTCCCTCTTAGAGATGATTGCTATTAACGGCGCTTAGTTTGATCTGTTCTTGAACTTCATATAAATCAAATCATAAAGTGTGTGCTCTTTTGTGTCTGGTTGCGAGATTCATCCCTATTGAGGCATTTATCAGGAGTTTTTTTTATTGTCATGTAATAGTTTATAGCATGAATAAACCATAATTGATAGACACTTGTGCCATTTCCAGTTTGGGGCTAACATGAATTAAACTGCTTTTAACATTCTTATTCATGTCCCTTTCTATACTTACGCACTCGTTTTGTATATGCTAGGAAAGGAATTTCTGGGTCACAAGGTAGTCATGTTTAGCCTTGGCAGATAATTTCTTAACAGTTTTCCAAAGCGGTTAAGCCAATTTCCACTCCCACCAGCACTGTACTAGAGTTCCCACTGCTGTACGTTCCCTCCAACACTTGGTGTTGTCAATCCTTTTAAATTCTGGTGGTGGGTGTGCAGGCATATCTCATTGTGACTTTTAATTTGCAAAACTTGGATCACCAATGAGGTTAAGCGTTTTTTGTGTAGTTAATTGACCATTTGTGTTTTCTTCTGTTAAATACCTGTTCATGTATGTTTCCATTTATTTATTTGAATGCTTGTGACTTGGTAATATTTAGGAGTTGTGCACATATTCTGGACACTAATACTGTTTGGGTAAATGCATTGCAAATCTTTCCTCCCAGTCTCTCTTTCTTCCCTGGGTGGGTGAGGGGACTCTGCGCTTTGTCTCCAGTGTTCCATGTGTGGACCATTTTAACTGAAGATCTGGGCTATCAGGCTCAACACACACTTGTACGGCACCTCCGGCTTCAGCCTTCACCCGTCTGTCTGGATTCCTACTTTCATGTCCTTTCTGGCCCTGAATATTTCCTGCTAGCTCAGTTGTAGTTACCAGCCCCCAGCCCTGTCACCATATTTCATTCAGAATTTTTAGGGGTTTGTTTTAAGAGGCATAATCAGGATCTCTAAGCTGCAGGTTATCAGAACTGGAAGTCACCAGTTACTTTTGAATTTTCTTTCTTTCCTCCTTCCTTCCCCCTTCCCCTTCCCTTCTGACAGTCTCGCTCTGTTGGCCAGGCTGGAGTGCAGTGGCACAATCTCGGCTCACTGCAACCTCCGCCTCCCAGGTTCAAGCAATTCTCTGCCTTAGCCTCCTGAGTAGCTGGAACTACAGGCACATGCCACAACATTTGGCTAATTTTTGTATTTTTTAGAGAGACAGGGTTTTGCTATGTTGGCCAGGCTGGTCTTGAACTCCTGGCCTCAAGTGATCCATGTGCCTTGGCCTCCCAAAGTGCTGGAATTACGGGTGTGAGCCCCCATGCTCAGCCATGTTTGAATTTTCATGTTCTAACTATAAGCATCCTCCACAAAAGGCAAAGATCCTCAAAGTTCAGGTCCACAGACACTTGATCAACGGTGGGATGTTTGCTACAAAAACAGATTTCCAGGCCCCGCCCTGAACTTGTTAAATCAGAATCTCTGGGGATAGAGCCCAGGAGTCTTATTTTTTATTTAATTTATTTAATATTTATTTATTTATTTATTTATTCATTTTAAGACAGAGTTGCCTAGGCTGGAGTGCAATGGTGCCATCTCAGCTCACTGCAACCTCCACCTCCCAGGTTTAAGTGATTCTCCTGTCTCAGCCTCCCGAGTAGCTGGGATTACAGGCACCTGCCATCATGCCTGGCTAATTTTTTTTTGTATTTTTGTAGAGACGGAGTTTCACCATATTGCCAGGCTGGTCTCGAACTCCTGATCTCAGGTGATCTGCCCGCCTCGGCCTTCAAAAGTGCTGGGATTACAGGTGTGAGCCACTGCGCCCAGCTGAGTCTTTTTAATTTTTTATTTATTTATTTATTTTTGAGACAAAGTCTTGCACTGTCACCCAGGCTGGAGTGCAATGGCGTAATCTCAGCTCACTGCAAACTCCGCCTCCCGGGTTCACGTGATTCTCCTGCCTCAGCCTCCTGAGTAGCTGGGATTACAGGCGCACACCACCATGCCTGACTAATTTTTTGTATTTTTAGTAGAGATGGGGTTTCACTATGTTGACCAGACTGGTCTTGAACTCCTGATCTCGTGATCTGCCCACCTCAGCCTCCCAAAGTGTAGGGATTACAGGCATGAGCCACCATGCCCGACCTGAGTCTTATTTTTTAAACAAGCATCCCAGATAATTCTTACCTGCTGAGCCATTGCCCTAGGGACAGCCTCTCCTGGAGAGCTGCTCAGAGACAATATTACATGCTTTGAGTGGCTAGAATACCCATATGCAAAAGAATGAAGCTGGACTCCATCCTCACACCATACAGAAAGGTTAACTCACAACAGACCACAGACCTACATGTAAGGCTAGAACTATACAACTCTGAAGAAAACATAGGAGCAAATCTTTGTGACTCTGGGTTAGGCAAAGCCTTTGTAGAAACCAAATGTACACGTGACAGAAAAAATAGATATGTTGGACTCAATCCAAATTAAAAACTTTTGTACTACAAACAGCATCATCAAGAAAGTGAAAAGACAACCCACGGAATGGGAGAAAGTATTTGCAAATCATATATCTGATACAGGACTTGTCTTTAGAATATATAAAGAACTCAGCTGGGCGTGGTGGCTCATGCCTGTAAATCCCAGCACTTTGGGAAGCCGAGGCAGGTGGATCACGAGATCAGGATATCGAGACCATCCTGGCTAACATGGTGAAACCCTGTCTCTACTAAAATACAAAAAAAAAAAAAAAATTAGCTGGGCCTGGTGGTGTATGCCTGTAGTACCACCTACTCGGGAGGCTGAGGCAGGGGAATTGCTTCAACCCAGGGGGCGGAGGTTGCAGTGAGCCAAGATCGCGCCAGTGCACTCCAGTCTGGTGACGGAGCGAGACTCTGTCTCAAAAAAAAAAAAAAAAAAAAAAAGAACTCATCACTCCATAATAAAAAGACAAACCATCCCATTTTAAAATGGGCAAAGGATCTGAACAGACATTTATCAAAAGAAGACAAACAAATGGCCAATAAGCATATGAAGAGTTGCTCGACATTCTTAGTCATCAGGAAAGTGAAAACCAATAAGATACCACTTCACACCCGTAGGGTGGTTATAGAGACAGATATGAACAAGTGTTGGCAACAATGTAGAGAAATTGGATGCTTCATGTACTGCTGCAGGAAATGGAAAGTCTTGCAGCTGTTTTAGCAACAGCCTGGTGGTTCCTCAGAAGGTTAAACAGAATTATCAAACAACCTAGCAATTCCATTCCTGGGCATATACTCGAGAAATTAAAACATCTGTCCACACTGACCAGGTGCGGTGGCTCATGCCTGTAATCCCAGCACTTTGGGAGGCCGAGGTGGGAGGATCATGAGGTCAGGAGATCGAGACCATCCTCGCTAACACGGTGAAACCCCGTCTCTACTAAAAATATAGAAATTAGCCGGGCGTGGTGGTGGGCGCCTATAGTCCCAGCTACTCGGGAGGCTGAGGCAGGAGAATGGTGTGAACCCAGGAGCCGAGATCACGCCACTGCACTCCAACCTGGGCGAAAGAGCAAGACTCTGTCTTAAAAAAAAAAAAAAAATCTGTCCACACAAAAACTTATATACAAATGTTCACAGCAGCGTTATTCATAACAGTCCAAAAGTGGATACAACTGAAATGCATTCAGCTGATGAATGAGTAAACGAAACGGGGCATTTTCATACGATGGGGTATTACTCTGCAATAAACAGGAATGAAGGACTGATCCATGCTACAACGCGATGAACTTTGAAAGCATCAGAAAGAAACCAGACACGAAAGGCCACATGTTGTGTGATTCCACGTATGATTGTATGTGAAATGTTCAGAATAGGCAAATCCATAGAGACAGAAGGTAGAGGAGTGGTTGCCAGGAGACTGGGTGGGGAGAAGGAAATGGGGAGTGACGGCTAATGGGTACGGGGTTTCTTTGTGGGGTGATGAATTGTTCTTAAATTAATGGGAATGGTACAATTCTGTAGATATACTAAAAACCATTAAATTGTACACTTTTATTTTTATTTATTTATTTATTTATTTTATATATTTTGAGACGGAGTCTTGCTCTGTCGCCCAGGCTGGAGGGCAGTGGCGCAACCTCGGCTCACTGCAACCTCCGCCTCCTGGTTTCAAGCAATTCTCCTGCTTCAGCCTCCCAAGTATCGGGATTACAGGTGCCCGCCACCACGCCTGGCTATTTTTTTGTATTTTTAGTAGAGATGGGGTTTCACAATGTTGTCCAGGCTGGTCTCAAACTCCTGACCTCAGGTGATCCACCCGCCTCGGCCTCCCAAAGTGCTAAGATTACAGGCATGAGCCACCATGCTCAGCCTAAATTGTATACTTTTAATGGATGAATTTTATGTGTGAATTATTTCTCAATAAAATTGTTTTATATATATTATCATTGAATACATATACATATATATATATATATGTAAAAGTGGCAAGGAAGTTTGTTGTTATTCATTCCCCTCTATTACATACAATGATAGAATTTCCCCCTGCCAGTCTGTTATGTTTTGTAGAGTGCATAAAGTTATCTATCACTACAGATGAGATCCTGATGCTTGCCCAGCTTCAGGTACAACCTCCCCATGAATCTAAGGCAGCGGGCTCAGTGAATAGACATCTCCTACCTGAGCCCATAGAGAGGTCCACAGTTTTTGTTCTTCCTCTCCATCTGGAGGTCAGTGGAGTATCTTGCTGTTTCTGAGAATAACCAACTGGTGCCCCAGTGGTCATATGTAAATTAGATGTCACTGTCCTCATTCTGGCTGCAGGGACCAAGATCAATTGGAAAAGATTCTCAAAGGAAATAAGAGCTTGGCCTGTAATCCCAGCACTTTGGGAGGCCGAGGCGGGTGGATCACGAGGTCAGGAGATTGAGACCATCTCGGCTAACACAGTGAAACCCCGTCTCTACTAAAAAAAAATATATATATATATAAAATTAGCCAGGCATGGTGGTGGGCGCCTGTAGTCCCAGCTACTCGGGAGAGGCTGAGGCAGGAGAATGGCGTGAACCTGGGAGGTGGAGCTTGCAGTGAGCCGAGATCGCGCCACTGCACTCCAGCCTGGGAGACAGAGCGAGACTCTGTCTCAAAAAAAAAAAAAAAAAAAAAAAAAAGAAATATGAGCTTGATAGGAAAAACTGGAGTTTACCGTTTGGACATCACTAAAATACAGAAGTGATGGCTGTGAAACTTGACCTCAGCCCTCTCATGCCAGGGAAGGAATGACCAGGCTGGTAGGTCTGTAGCTTGTTCGATGCTCCTGAGTTGTTGATAAAAAATAAAAATAAGAAATAGGCTGGGCGCGGTGGCTCACACCTATAATCCCAGCACTTTGGGAGGCCGAGGTGGGCAGATCATCTGAGGTCAGGAGTTCAAGACCAGCCTGGCCAACATGGCAAAACCCCATCTCTACTAAAAACACAAAAATTAGCCTGGCATGTGCCTATAATCCCAGGTACTCAGGAGGCTGAGGCAGGAGAATTGCTTGAATCTGGGAGGCAGAGGTTGCAGTGAGCCGAGATGGTGCCACTGCCCTCCAGCCTGGGCGACAGAGCAAGACTGTGTCTCAAAATAATAATAATAATAATAATAATAATAATAATGAAATTGTTTTGCTAAAGGGCAAACTTTGTTGTTAGGTCCTAGAGCCTGGGCCCTGGCCCTTCTGCCCTTCTTGGTATCTGGAGCTGACCCTTGGAACCTCTGTGCGTGGAGACAAGTGTAAAATTGGTCCAGTGCACAGTGCAGGGCTTTGTCTGTCTTATCACCTGCTATAGGCCCAGAAGAATGGGTGCTTCGGGCAGAATGGGTTTGTTTAATATTTGTGGAATGCATGAACCTAAGAACTGAAAAATTCATTAACTCAACTTTTTTTTCTACTTTACTTGATGGAGACAGCTTTAATAATGACCTTGGTCTTCTCCAGTTAGAAGTGGACAAGGGACCCTTTATTATTATTATTATTATTTTATTTTTATTTATTTATTTTTCTTTTTGGAGATGGAGTCTCACTCTGTCCCCAGGCTGGAGTGGTGGTGCAATCTTGGCTCACTGCAACCTCTGCCTCCCAGTTGCAAGCGATTCTCCTGCCTCAGCCTCCTGAGTAGCGGGAATTACAGGCATCCACCACCATGCCGGGCTAATTTGTTGTATTTTTAGTAGAGACAGGGGTCTCACTATGTTGGCCAGGCTAGTCTCCAACTCCTGACCTCAAGTGATCTGCTCACCTCAGCCTCCAAAAGTGGTGGGATCACAGGCGTGAGCCACCTCGCCCAGCCAAGGGACACTTTTTAAATGCTCAAGGCTCTGGCCACAGAATCCTCAGTCTCCCCACCTGTAGAATGGGTATCACAGAAGGGACAAGTCCAGGGGAGGAAGAAGCCTTGGCCCTGGAGGCAGGAGACGTTGATTCCTTCCTGCGTGGGGCCTCTGTTTCTCCCTCCGTGGGAGGAATGAGTTGGGGGGATCTTGTTGGTTGCCTTTCTACAACCTCAGTGTTTGTTTGCTTGTTTGTTTTCCCAACCAAGTCCTCTTTTGGTTGAGATATTCACTCGTCCGGCACATGGCTAAGGCTCCAGGGCAGACTGAGCGTTTCCTAATCAGTCTAAGATGATCAGCACAGGGCACCCCTGGCGAAGGCTGTGGACCCAGGCCTGGGCTTGGAACTGAGACAGAAGTGAAGTGCTCACAGCCCAGGTTTGGGAGAGTGGTCCCCACGTGCCCGTCGCGCTCACAGCCCAGGTTTGGGAGACTGGTCCCCAAGTGCCCCTCGCTTCCCTTCCCTCCCTCTTTTTCGGTGAGGAGAACAATGGCTTTCCTGAAAGTTCTCATTGGCCAGAACTTTGTTCCATGGTTATCCTAGTTGCAAGGAAAATCAGTAGTTTTAGGTGGTTACCTTAGTAGCCTGAACAAACTGTGGGTTCGATGGCATGGAGGAAGGGAATCCTCAAAGGAAGGCAACCATCAGTGTCTGCCTCACCAGTAAAGAACATTTAGGGGCTGGGCACGGTGACTCATGCCTGTAATCCCAGTACTTTGGGAGGCTGAGGCAGGAGGATCGCTTGAGCCCAGGACTTCAAGACCAGTCTGGGCAATGTAGACAGAACCCCGTCTCTACCAAAAATAAAATTACCTGGGCATGGTGCTCTGCATGGCTGTGGTTCCAGCTACTTGGGAGGCTGAGGTGGGAGGATCACTTGAGCCTGGGAGGTCAAGGCTGCAGGGAGCTAAGATTGTGTCACTGCACTCCAGGCTGGGACTGGACCATGTACCAAGAAAAAAGAAAAAAAAAGAAAGAACACTTAGGTTCTGTCTCTTCTTCCTCTATCATTCTGTTATGAAGTGTGGCAGTAAACATCCTTGAACATGTCTCCTTGTGCACGTATGAGTTCAAGGGTGGGAGCTGAGAAGTGTCACTGTCCCATGTTGAATGGGTGGAGTACGTTACGTGCATTTCACATTTTAGTAGATGCCGTCACGGTGCCCTACAAGGCGACTGAACCAACTCATATTTCTCCTGCAGTGGGAGAGAATCTGTCTCCCCACTTTCATCAGTCAGTGCTGTCTCTCTCTAGGGCTGGATGGTGCGGCTACCTTGTTCACGAAACGTGGGGGAGTCGGTGACAGGCAGGACAGCACAGTGGGGTCAAGTGCCCTAGGTCGGCCGCCGGCTGCCTGTGTGAGCTGAGGAAGCCACTGCCCTCTCTGAGCCACAGTTTTCTCGTCTGGACAATGGAGATCATAAGTTTTGTACTTTGCCAGGCTCTTGTGTGGATGAAATGAGCCCGTGTGTGCCAAGACCTCATCATGGGGCTGGCCCAGGACCGATGCACAGCACGTGGACTCCCGCCTATTTGCTGTATGCAGAGCCCTCAGATGCCTTCTTTTCCAGATCAGGCCAAGAAGCGGTGAGGACTAAGCTCTGATTTTTTTAATCTTGCCCAAATTCCTTTCTAAGGGGTCTGGGAAGTCATGCCCTACAAACCATAAATTCTCATCAGATAGGTTTTATTTAACGCTGTATATCGTGACTTACTTTCCAATCTGACTCTGGCATAACAAGGGAAAAAGTCAACATCTTTTACTCCAAAATATATTTCCTTGCCATGAAATTCCTTCCTTGAAATGCCTTGGAATCGCCCTGCAAAGTCTCTTGTGGGAAAAATCCACATTCTATAGAGAATCCCCTTCCCTTTTGTTTTCCTTCCTTCCTTTCCAGATCCAGGAGAAAATCAGCTAAGAGCCAGGCACCCTTTTAAGTCCGATAAGAAACATTTTACAACCTGCTCTCTCCGAAGTCTGCTGTCTGAGAGCTTCCTCTGCACAATAAAACTTGATCTCCGCAATCTTTTGTCTTAACCTCAACATTTCCTTTCTATTAATCCCAGGTCTTCAGATAAACTCAACCAATGGTTGACCAGAAAATGTTTAAATTTACCTATAGCCTGGAGGCCCCCCACCCTTTGAGTTGTCACGCCTTTCTGAACCAAACCAATGTATTTCTTAAATGTATTTGATTGATGTCTCATGCCTCCCGAAAATATATAAAACCAAGCTTTATCCCAACCACCTGGAGCACATGTCCTCAGGACCTCCTGAGGTTTGTGTCACGGGCCATGGTTACTCATATTTGGCTCAGAATGAATCTCTTGGCTGGGTGCGGTGGCTCACACCTGTAATCCCAGCACTTTGGGAGGCCGAGGTGGGCGGATCATGAGGTTAGGAGATTGAGACCATACTGGCCAACATGGTGAAAATAAAAATACAAAAATTAGCTGGGCGTGGTGGCGGGCGCCTGTGGTCCCAGCTATGCGGGAGGCTGAGGCATGAGAATCACTTGAACCCGGGAGGCAGAGGTTGCAGTGAACTGAGATCGCACCACTGCACTCCAGCCTGGCGACAGAGAGAGACTCCATTTTAAAACAAACAAACAAACAAAAAACTCTTAAAATATTTTACAGAGTTTGACTCTTTTGTCAACAGGGAGTAGCACAGTTCCTCCCCTTTTAACTTCTGTCAAGCACAATGATTAACATGGCAATCAGACCAGAGCTTTCACCGCGGGATCACTGCCTGAAGAGACAAGGCTAAATGGAAGCAAGCATATGGATTAAAACTGAAAATGGGCCGGGCATGGTGGCTCATGCCTATAATCCCAGCACTTTGGGAGGCTGAGGCGAGAGGTTCACTTGAGCCCAGGAGTTACCAGCCTGGGCAACACGGCAAAACCCTGTTTCTTCAAAAACTACAGAAAGTAGCCAGGCATGATGGCGCATGCCTGTAGTCCCAGCTGCTTGGGAGGCTGAGGTAGGAGGATGGATTGAACTGGGGAGGTCGAGAGAGGAAGCAGTGAGCCGAGATCGCACCACTGCACTGCAGCCTGGGTGACAGAGCAAGACCCTGTCTCAAAGAAAAAAAAAAACTGAAAATGGGGCACTTCTATACATATGTATTTTTTTTAGTTTTTTTTTTTTTTTTTTTTTGAGATGGAGTCTCGCTCTGTCGACCAGGCTGGAGTGCAGTGGCGCGATCTCAGCTCACTGCAACCTCCGCCTCCCGGGTTCAAGCGATTCTCCTGCCTCTGCCTCCCAAGTAGCTGGGACTACAGGCATCTGCCACCATGCCTGGCTAATTTTTTTGTATTTTTAGTAGAGATGGGGTTTCACCATGCTGGCCAAGCTGGTCTCGAACTCCTGACCTCAGGTGATTCACCCAACTTGGCCTCCCAAAGTGCTGGAATTACAGGCGTTAGCCACCATGCCCGGCCACTTCTATACATATGGAAATTAAAAGTTGACTACATTACACTACATGGTTGAATAACAAGGCAAGTTATCTGTGAGAGTTGAAATCAGGATCTCAAAGAGACTTCTGCACACCCATGCCTCTTGCAGCATTATTCACAAGAGCCAGAATATGGAAACAACCTAAATGTCCATTTATCAATGAGCAGATGAAGAAATTGCAGTCTATGCATACAATGAATTGTTACCCTGAAAAAAGGAAGGAAATCCTGCCATATGCTACAATATGGATGAACCTAGAGGACATTATGCTAAATGAAATAAGTCAGACAATGGAGGACAAATACAGCATGATTCCACACATAGGAGGTTTCTAAAAATAGTCAAACTCACAGAAGCAGAGAGAAGAATGGTGGTTGCCAGGGCCTGGGAGTGGGGTGGGGAGGAGGAGCTGGAAGGGTGCTGTTCAAGGAGTATAAAGTTTCAAGTTGTGCAAATGAATAGTTTTAGGGGGTTGCTGTGCAACATTGTGCTTCTGGGTAGCAATACGGGATCGTACACTTAATTTGTTAAGGGTATATATCTTATGTTAAGTGTTCTGTATTAGGCCTTTCTTGCGCTGCTATAAAGAAATATCTGAGGCCAGGCGTGGTGGCTCATGCCTGTAATCCCAGCACTTTGGGAGGCCGAGGCAGGCGGATCACCTGAGGTCAGGAGTTCAAGAGCAGCCTGCCCAACATGGTGAAACCCCGTCTCTACTAAAAATACAAAAATTAGCTGGGTGTGGTGGCGGACGCCTGTAGTCCCAGCTACTCGGGAGGCTGAGGCAGGAGAACTGATTGAACCCAGGAGGCGGAGGTTGCAGTGAGCCGAGATCAAGCCACTGCACTCCAGCCTGAGCGACAGAGTGAGTCTCCATCTTGAAAAAGAAAAAAAAAAGTGCATTTAAAATGATACTTTTAAATGACCAGATCTAGAAAGAACTCACTCAGTATCATGAGGACAGTACCAAGGAGATGGTACTAAACCCTTCATGAGAAATACTGCCCCCACCATGATCCAGTCACCTCCCACCAGGCCCCACCACCAACACTGGGGATTACAATTGAATATGAGATTTGGGTGTGGACACAGATCCAAACCATAGCATGTTCTTACCTCTTAAAAAGTAAATTACAGAGGCGTATACACAATCCACTCCCATCAGTGTTTATGGGATTGTATTGAACATCTGTCCTCCCATCCACAGCAACTGACACACGAAACTTTGGACTGTGATCATCTCTAGTGAGTGACACTTAAGGGTTTATTGGAGTGGGGATGCGATGTTTCCTTCCTAGGTGAGGTGCATCTGCTGTCTTGTTTGGATTTTTGTATAAGAAAAGTTTTTCTTTCTGAGATGAAGTCTCGCTCTGTCAGCCAGGCTGGAGTGCAGTGGTGCGATCTCGGCTCACTGCAACCTCTGCCTCCTGGGTTCCAACGATTCTCCTGCCTCAGCCTCCCGAGTAGCTGGGATTACAGGTGCCCACCACCATGCCTGGCTGATTTTTGTATTTTTGGTAGAGACGGGGTTTTGCCATGTTGGCCAGGCTGGTCTCAAACTCCTCAGGTGATCCACCTGCCTTGGCCTCCCAAAGTGCTCGAATTAGAGGCGTGAGCCCCCATGCCTGGCCAGGAATATATTTTAATATTAAAAAAGTATTATAATAATATAGTTATGTTTCTATTTTTTAAATGGAAGCATATTCCATAGTCCAGTCATATGTCATGTTTTCTTTTTGTCACGGGATCCTTGGGGTGTTACTTCACCAGTTGAAAACCTCTATGGCTGGCGGCATCTTCTGCCTGAGTGTTGCTTGCGCCCACTGGGCTTGTTCTGCCTACTCAGCCTGGCAGGCTGCACTCTGCTTGCACTACCAGCCTGGATCCCACACCTGCCAAGGGCAAGCCAGGTGCAGAGCAGCAAGGGATGTGTGAGCGAGCAAGTGTGGGGTCTGGCCACTGCGCATAGCCAAGCCTGCTGGCTGTGGTGGGGTGAGCAGCTCCAGGGGCCTGTGCCGGCTCCGTGTGAGGCTGCGGTGGGACCAGGTGTACCACACGCAGCTTCTGCTGTGGGCACCCGCATCTGGATGAGGGGAATGTGGTGGCTCCAGGAAGCTTGGAGACTCCAGGAACCACAGAGCCCTAGAGAAGGTGTCATAGCCTTGGCTTGGGGAGCCCCTTGGTCAGGGCTCCCTGAGGGGCCGCAGCTCTTCTCTCCTTCTCGTTGCCTGCAGTGTGATGAGTGGGGGGTTGCAGGGGGGGGACATGTTTCAGCCCTGTTTGTGTTACAGCTCTTTCAGTCCCGCCATTCGGCAGGTCCTGAGTTCTTGTCCTGCATCCAGGAAGAATGAGGTACAGGGACAACGGCAGGGTGAGCAAGGTGGAGAGAAGTTTCATTGAGTGACAGGACAGCTCTCAGGAGACCCGAAGTGGGTAGCTCCTTTCTGCAGGCAGGTCATCCCAACTCAGGAGACCTGAACTGGGTAGCTCCTTCCCACAGCTGGTCATCCCAATGTCTTGGTGAGTGTGACTGAGTCCCAGGTTTTTATGGGCTTGGGCTTCAGAAGGGAAGAAGTAGATGCTGATTGATCCATGGGCAGCCATGGGTGGGTCTGGAAAAAGCACCCTAAGTTCTCACTCCAGGCCATGGACTCTACCAGAACTGAGCCTGGCCCACCACGCTTCAGGCCGTCCCTGGCTTGAAGGTGGGGCTTCACCAGGGACCTGCCATTTTCCACCCAGGAGCCCGTCTGCCTCTTGCTGCCATTGATCATGTCCTCCATGGCACCCAGGCTCTTCCTGCTGAGGGGTGCCTACAGGCCAGTGCCCAGCTGCCCTCAGCTCCCCTCCAACCTCCCTCTCTGTGTTTCTAGGCAAAGTCTGAAGCAGCAGGGGGTTGGAGTGTCATTGTGCCCAGAGCACACACCCGGCCCTGGGTCGTGACAGCGCCCAGGCTTGGCCTCAACTTTGCCAGCTTCCAAGCCTGCGGTGGTGGTGATGCAGCTTCCCAGGCCCCAGGCAGGGATGCCTGGTCTGCGGCAGCTGCACCCAGGAGGTCAAGGCTCCCCCGTCGCCATCTTGGAAGGAGGCAGGGCTGCCACTGCTCCTTGGAGCCCACAGCCTCAGCCACACCTCCCCCACTGCAGCCAATGTCTTCGAAGCTGCAGCTCCAGACGGGCCACCGCGGCCATCATTTAATGCCTCTGAACCCTCAAGTGTGCCTTAAAACTAAGCTCCCAAGTGACCTGCAACTCCTTAGGGGGGCTCCCATGAGTCCTGATCTCATTTTAAATTCCCTCTCACCTCTCACCTGCTTTCCTGAGTGAGTCCTAACCTCTCTCTGGGTTAGTCCTAATTGTACCACTGTGCTCTTAAAACTCATCTGACCCCCAGGCTAAAGAGGTGAGCATGTTGGGAGAATAGAGGAATGTTTAATGGAACCCAAGGGCAGGGATGGATCTCAGGAATGATCAGAAATCAGATGTTCTGTCTGCTCTGTGAACTGTAAGCCTCTGGGGTTTGTTTTTTTGTTTGTTTTGTTTTGTTTTGAGATGGAGTCTCACTCTGTCACCCAGGCTGGAGTTGGAGTGCAGAGGCGGGATCTCGGCTCACTGCAAGCTCCGCGTCCCGGGTTCGTGCCATTCTCCCACTTCAGCCTCCTGAGTAGCTGGGACTAAAGCATTTATTATCACTGAATAAATGATGTAATCACTAAGGATTTACATCCAAATGGTGTTTCATTTGAGATCCCTTCTAGGGACCAGGAATGCCAGGCAGAAGGGGAGAACCACAGAGGGAAGTGACCAGAGCCAGGCCTGTGCTGGCCAGCTTTGAGGTCCACTGTCTCCTCCAGCCTGCGGGCTGGTCCAAGGGGCAGAGCTTCATCACCCAGCATGGGGCATTTACAGCCTGGACGTGCAGACTGTAACGGGGGCCTCCTGAGGCTGGATGGAGGCTTTTTGGGCAGGGGCACATTGTCAGAGAAAGTTCAGGGTACACACCCTGTTCCCCTGGGGGGCTTTGGGAAGAACTGAGCCCTGGGCAGGGGAGGCCCCTGATGGAGTTTCAGGAGGTGGTATCCAGTGGCTGAGCAGGGCAGGGAGGCAGTGTGGAGACTGAGCCGCCAGGCACAGGGAAGGTGCAGGAGGCACGACCTCTGGAGAAGGCCCCTCAGAGAGGGCCCGGGCTGGCCTGGCGTTCAGCCTGCCTGCAACCAGGGCAGAAGCAAAGGAGGCGGGCCCAGGAAGCTTGGCTCAGCTCATGGGAGCTGCTGGCTGGCCGGGACGCGGAGCTTGCAGTGAGCCGAGATCCCGCCTCTGCACTCCAACTCCAGCCTGGGTGACAGAGTGAGACTCCATCTCAAAACAAAACAAAACAAACAAAAAAACAAACCCCAGAGGCTTACAGTTCACAGAGCAGACAGAACATCTGATTTCTGATCATTCCTGAGATCCATGCCTGGCTGGCCTGGTCCTTGGCTACCATGGTTGGTGCGAGGGTTAGATCTTTGCTGGAAGGGCTCTAGGCTACCCTAGATTAGAAGGGGCTTTAGCCATCAGGCCGAGACTCCCAAGCTTCCCACAGCCCCAGAGGCTAGAACCCAGGCTGGCCTGGGCTGCTGAGGCCAGGTAGGCAGAGCACGGGTGTTGCCCAGAGCACTGGGTTCAGGTCTAGCCTTGGATCCAGGTGACCTCAGGCATGGCACTTACCCTCTGTGGTCTTAGTGTCCTCGTGTCGCTGGGGGAACCCCCAAGCACCTACCTAATGAAGACCATTTGGAAGGTCAAAGGAAATAATGGGAGAAGAGGATCGATTGCTCCATCAGCCTAAGATGTCACTGTCCCTCTGGCGTCTGCTCCTGGGCCCTGTGTGCTTTGCAGACCCTAGAGAGACCATTTCTTTTCACTTCGTGGGACCTGAAGAAGCAAGTCTAAAGAAACAGCTACATCTGTCAAGAACTGTGCTATATCCATCAAACACTGCATTACATCTCTCTAGAGGCAGACAGCTACGCCTGTTGTCTGGAGCCGCAAGTTGGCTATTTAAATTTGTGAAAATTAAATACAATGTTGAAACCATCCCCTCGGTTGCACTCGTCACTTTCAAGTACCCAATAGCCACCTATGGCTAGTGGCTGCCACATTGGACAGGCAGATAGAGATCATGCTCTTCATTACCGAGAGCTGTGCTGGATGGCGCCGCCCAAGAGATGGGTGTTTTTTGGTTTTTCTGTTTTGTTTTGTTTTTTGAGATGGAGTCTCGCTCTGTCACCCAGGCTGGAGTGCAGTGGCGCAATCTTGGCTCACTGCAACCTCCGCCTCCCGGGTTCAAGGGATTCTCCTGCCTCAACCTCCTGAGTAACTGGGACTACAGGCTTCAGCCACCACGCCCAACTAATTTTTGTATTTTTAGTAGAGACGGGGTTTCACCATATTGGCCAGGCTGGTCTCGAACTCCTGACTTTGTGATCCACACGCCTCGGCCTCCCAAAGTGCTGGGATTATAGGCATGAGCCACTGCACCCGGCCAAGGTGGGTGTTTTAAAAGCTGTGTTTGTTGAGTGCTTCCAGAGCCCGGCACTGCGCTAAGATCTTTATCGGCATCACCACTCTTTATCCCACAGCAACCCTGCGAGGCGGCTACGGTTTTTAGCCTCAAGTTGGTTGTGAGAAGAGAGGCTCTGTGGGTTGGGACTCCAAGGACACACCATGCGTTGGTGCTGGAGCCACCATTTGTCCCAGGTCCGACTCCAGAGACCCGGCCTGCACTCCATTTTATCACCACTGTGGGCTTCACCTGTCCTGTGTCCCCAGACCCCTACACGAGGCCAACTTCCAGCCACCTCACCTTCAGGACGTACGAGACTGTATCCAGCAGGCTTTATTGGCTTTTTAGGGGAGCTGTGCCGAGGCTGGGGCGCTGGGGGCAGGGGATTAACTCTTTCCCTGGGGTGGCGCTCCTGGCTCTGAACCCATCAGGGGATTTTCTTGGGCAGGGGATTAATGATCCCGCTCTCGATGTATTCGAAGACTGTGTATGGGTCCTGGTCCCCATTGAGGGTGATGGCCGACCCATACAACTGCTCCAAGTCAGCCGAGTTCCTGTAGAACAGGTCCATTTTCAGCTTGACCTGCTCTTCAGCATCCTTTGGGTTCTGCAGGAGGCGAGCCTGGATCTCCATGGTGGGAGGTGGCTTGTACATGAGGTGGTACCTGCAAGGGAGGAAGGAAAGCAGGTGACCCATGGCCTGGCCCGGAAGCAGGGGAGAAAGGGACCCTCTACTCTACTGTGGACCAATTTGGGGTGTCCTGGCCACCACCACCATCACCAAACATTTACTACTGTGTACCGCTGTGTGCACACCTTTGACTGATGGGCCCTGGAGCTACAGAGGGATCCAAGATGTGCTCCCGCTCAAGGGAGAGGGAGAGAGATCAGTGATAGGAGGACAGAATACAATCATATATGGGCAAATTCTTTCCTTCCTCCCTCCCTCCTTCCCTCCTTCCTTCCTTCCCTCCTTCCTTCCTATCTCCCCTCCCTCCCCTATCCTTCCTCTCTTCTCTCCCTCCCTCCCTCCCTTCCTTTCTCTTCTTCTTCCTTTTTCTTTTCTTTTTTGAGACAGGGTCTCACTCTCTTGCCCAGGCTGGAGTGCAGTGGCGTGATCTTGGCTCACCACAACCTCTGCCTCCCAGGCATGCACCACTACTGCCCAGCTAATTTTTGTATTTTTAGTAAAGAAGGGGTTTCATCATGTTGGCCAAGCTGGTCTCAAACTCCTGACCTCAGGTGATCCACCTGCCTTGGCCTCCCAAAGTGCTGGGATTACAGGCGTGAGCCACCGTGCCCGGCCTCTTGTTCCTTCTTCCTCCCTTCCATTCAATGTTTATCTGCACTGAGTCCTGCGTTAAATCTGCCGCTGACAGTGCCATGGTAAGCAGGACAGGCGCTGGCTCTGTGCCTATGGAGCTCACAGTCAGATGAGGGAGTGGGACATTACAGCAACTGTGGAGATGGAAGGAAGTACTACAGCCATTCACTGTTGGGAGAGACCGCAGGGACAGGGTGACATGAAGGCCACAGCACTTGAGATGGGAAAGCTAAAAACTCCCATGACAAATCAGGTCTACATTTTAGAAAAATCCCTGCACTTCCTTCCTGCCGCCCCCCACCCCACTCCTGCGTCCCTACCAAGAAATGTGACCCTGACTGTCAGGAGAGATGACAACACCCGCCTCTTAGTGATTGTGGGGTTTCCATTGCATTTCAACATGAATGCAGTGATTGTATTTGGTCAGACTGCAGAATCAAACTCGGAATCTACCTCCTGTAACTATGGGAAGCCTCAAAGGCAACTTGTGCCCATGGGGATGTGTTTGTACAGCAACCACCACTGGGATGCATCGTGGCTCGAGGAAAGGCCAGTGAGGAAACAGGTGACGCCCACCCAAGGCTGCTGTTTCACATGCTGGGATTAAGCTGTTGATCCCAGGATAGAGTGGGTGAACATTTCACCATTGTGTTGCTTTAGACATAAATTTCCTGGTTATCCTTCCAGGCAAAGAGGGTCAACAGATATTGCACAGAACAGCCAGTTGGATAAAGTCCATTTTGATAATCGTCCTTCAGTGGTCACCAGTGTTATCCCTGCAGTGTTTCCACCATGGCATTTGTCACTCAGTTGGGTCTGGCCCCTGGCAGCCCCCAGACTGCCAACCACCAGGAACACAGCACAAACCTTTCCCCAGTGACTGGATCAATTCTTCTCAGAGTCAGCCGCTCCATGATGGAATCAAATGGCACATTCAGGAAAAACACCCTATAAGGAAATAAACCATATTAATAATGGTTTTTATTTCCTGTATTTTATGATGCTGTGACATCCTGGGGTCTTGAGAATCCTGGAGAGACTGCTCCTCCCAGGGCTGGCTGATTCCTAGAGCCAGCAAGCAATGTGCCTGCAAACCTGCCTTTCAGGTACAACCCAACCACTCCAGAGCCTGTGTCCCCAACTGCTTCCTTCATCTGACTCTCACACCCCAAACCAATATTCTTCCTGCCCTAAATCACCTCAGGGCTGGGTGCCAGGCAACTAGAGACCATCCCTGTAGACCAAGCTTGGCAAAATTATTCAAACTGCCCAGTCCTATGCTCACTGTGACTTGTCTGCATTCTGGGGCATGCTCTCCCCTCACTCCTGCTGCCACCTGACCAACCCTGGTGCCTCCCCAGGTCCTGCATGGCATGGTGTGTCCCCCTTTTCCTGGGAGCTGTGAGTAACAAACTCTTCTTTCAATGGGATTGACCTCTCTGTATCATCACCTGGTTACCTCTATGCATTAGATTTTGGGTGCAATTAAGACAAGAACAAGCAGATGGTCATGGGGAGCAAACCCAGGCTGACTCTCATCACCCCAGACGAGGGTGGGCATCATTTTCCGCATGTGGGTGGAGCCACTGGAGCCACTGCTCAGGGCTCTGGGATACCACACTTGGAGGTCACCAGGGACAGATGCGGGACAGCAGGGCTCCCTGCAAGGATGCACTAGGCTCCCCTGGTTCAGGGATAGCTCTCAGCCCCCATCACTCCTGGGGGTGGGACTCCCGGGGATGGGGGTCATTGTTTGGGTGAGCTTTGGGGGAACATCTTGTTCTCTAGAGCCACACAGACTTGGGCTAGACTCTCACCTCCACTATGGACTTGCTGTGTGAGCTTGGGCCACTGACCCAGCCTCTGTCAGACTCAGTTACCCCAACTACAAAATGGGGTTAATTATAGTTCCCTGGTGTTGAAGATTTAACAAGATAAAGTGTGTGACAAGCTCAGTGTGAGGTCTGCACAGACTCGGTACCCCAGCGTGGCAGCTGTTATAATTTAATCACCATTCCTAGATACCCTTCCTGGGAGTTCAGGCTCCCTGACTTCCCCTGTCCTCCTTGGAGAGGTGGAGGTTGGTTGTTCTCAGCTTTCTCACTTCCTCTTTTTCAAAGGAGCCCTGGACCCAAAGGAGCAGGACACTCCTGCTAATAAGCCCAAATCAGAACCCAGCAGAAGAGATGAAGGGCTCACTTCTCATGATTCTCAGACTGGGAGCACCAGGGAATTCATCTCTCAAACTCCTAGTTCCAATGGTTTAATCTCCACCCCCCTTTTTAGGGCAATGGAACACTTACTTTATATGAAACTTTTTTTTTTTCTTTTAGAGGCAGGGTCTCACATTGTTGCTCAGGCTGGAGTGCAGTGGAGTGACCTCCCAGGCTCAGTCAATCTGCCCATCTCAGCATCCTGAGTAGCTGGGACTACAGGTGCGCACCACCCCACCCAGATAAGTTTTGTTATCTTTTTTTCAGAGATGGGGGTCTCACTATGTTGCCCAGCTGTTCTTGAACTCCTGGGCTCAAGAAATCTGCCCCCTTCAGCCTCTCAAAGCGCTGGGATTACAGGCATGAGCCACCATATCTGGCCTATATAAGACCTTAGGAGAGTGGTTCTCCACCAGGGGTGATTTTGTTCCCCAGAAACCATCTGGCAAAATGTCTGGAGACATGTTTTGTTTTCCTAGCTGGACAGTGATGCTGGAAAGCACCTTATAATGTACAGGACAGCACCCACCTCAAATAATGATCTGGCCCCAAATGTCAAGTGCATGGCTGAGGAGCCCTGCCTGGGACAGTGTGTGAACAAACAGAATGAGAAGAGGTGTGGCTGCTCTGGCTGGGAGAGGTGGGGCTGGGGATGAGCCAAGACCTAGGAGCTCCCACCCACAGAGCTAAGCCAGGTCTTCTAGCGCTAAACCATCTGGTTCATTTTTTAAAAATAACTTCTAGAACATTCCATTGCTCACTATTTGCTCATTTGTCCTTTAATTCATTTATACATATATTTATCAAGTGCTGGCTGTGTGTCGGACACAGTAGGAAGCTCCAGTGTTTGCCAGCTCACCAGATGGAATTTAGGCACTACATTTAAGAGTCTCCTCCTTGACGACATTGACAGGTCCTATGACTGGCATGTGCAGTTTCTACTGGGGCCAAAGTTGGTGACAACATCAACGACAACAAGAAAACATCAGTGACAACAAACACTCCCTGTGCACCCAAAGCCTTGTATTCATTTCACTTTCAAGAAAGTAAACTCAGGCCAGAAGCACCTCTACGTGCGGAGAAAACACACACAAATGAGACCTCCCTCCTTCCCTCCTAGCATAATCAAAAGACTAAATCAAAAGAGTGATCGAAAGATTAAAATCCCAAATGTGGAGATCCTGAAAGCCGAATTCTGAGAGTCGTGTGTTTTCAGCGGTGCCCAGGCTAGCTGCGTCATGTTAGGCGGGACTATGACCTTGTTATTGTCTTGGAAACTAAATATGGTTTCAGGAGGTGCCTATGGGTGCCAAGCTGACAACACGGTGGGAGGCTTTTCTGTTCGTTTCAGACTGCCTCCTCCAAGTCAGTGAACAAAAGCAGCCCCTCACTGACATCCTTGGAATTCTCCAGATGTGTTGAGCGGGCTGCCAAGAGGCCACGCTTTGGTAGGTCCAATGGGACACTGGTTCCCACGGGGCCCAGACCAGCCTTTGGGGCACAGGTGTCACCTGCTCTGTCCAGAGCAATAACAGCACGTGCCCAGGAAATGCGTGTGAAGGAATGAAGAAATGAACCAACCCATGGTATCCAGGCCTAGAATTCTTTTTAAAGTCTCTGCCCACTGCCTGTTTTTTTTTTTTTTTTTTCCATCCCTGCCAAAAAAACTCATCTAACTGGTAGAACAGAGAGTGATCTAAAATCCTAGGGTTGGGCGGGATCTTAGACACGTAATTCCCAGGGGCCAGTTGCATCAGAATCCCGTCAGGAGCCTTTGATGGTGGATGCCTATGCCCCTCGCCCAGAACTGCTCAGTCAGGGGCACTGGAGGGAGCCCAGTGTGGCCCTGGTCACTGGAATCCACTGCCTTGGAAAACACCTGGGCCAGGGATTCTGAGCCAGGCTCCCCACAGGTCCTGTGAGCCCCGGAAATTAGATACAAACTGCTGACTACATGGAGAATGTGTGCCCTACTGGGTGTTGGGTGGGCTCATCAGATTCTCAGAGGGGTGCCGGTCCTTAAACATCACTATGAATCTGAGCCAAAACCTCATGTTTTACAGTGAGATGAGGGACCTGGCCTCGGCAAAGCCGGGGCTGCCCCCGATCCCGCACGCTGTCCTCACACTCAACTGTTCTCCTTGGCTTGTAGACGCCTTTTCATTCTCCTGATTCCCTCTGGGAGCCACCTTGGCCCCCTCGCCTCCCTGTGGCTTGGCTGGAACTCCCGGGTATGGATCATAATCCTGAAAGAGCAATCCCAAATGTCACAATCCCAAACGCCGAAATCCTGAAAGCTCAATATCCCTAAAGTCTAAATTCTAATGTCTAAAATCCTGAAAATCACAATTTCAAAAGATTAAAATCCTAAATGTGGAAATCCTGAAAGCCGAATTCTGAGTGATTTGTGTGTTTTCAGCAGTGCCCAGGCTAGCTGCATCATCTTGGAAACTAAGTATGGTGTCAGGAGGTGGCTATGGGTGCCAAGTTGACAATAGGTGGACTTGTGGACTTAATTTTATGTGTCACCTTGACTGGATGAAGGAGCGCCTAGCAACGTGGTAAAGGATTCTTTTGGGCGTGTCTGTGCAGGTGTCTCCAGAGGAGAGAGCTGTGAGTCTGAGAGGGTGGGTGGGGAAGCCCTGCCCTGCCCTCAGTGTTGGCGCACCCTGTGTAATCAGCCAGGTTTCTGGAGAGAACCAACACAGAAGGCGAACTGGTCTCTCTCTGAGGGCTGGACAGGCTGTGCTTCTGCTGCTGTGGACATCAGAAATTTGATTTCATGAAAGGGCTTATCACAAGGCTGAGTGTGTGTGAGCACTGCATATGGACATGGAAAGTTTAAAACTTCCTCAGTAAATGACGAGATGTCCTATTTATGCAACTGCATTTGAGAAGGATAAAGTTTCTCGAGAGCTCAGCTCTCTGGATGACTACATACGTGGTGCTGACCCATCTGGGTTTTTGGTCAATCCTGTCAAAAGACTTAGGTTGTGCTGAGGTGGGAGGATCCCTTGAGCCCAGGAGTTCAAGGCCAGCCTGGGCAACATTGCGAGACCCCGTCTCTGAAAAACAAAACAAAAAACAAAGGTAGGTGGTCTGTCATGGTATTTCAGATGACCACAGTTATAAAGCTGGGTTCCCACAATGACCAACCATGGTAATATGCATTTATATATTTCATTTTTAACCTATTTCTTTATGAAGATGGTTCATCTGCTCAAAACTGTAATACCCGTGTGACAGTTATTAGTGTACCTGAGTGTTTATGCTCAGTGTACCTGAGTTATTACGGCCAATTTTATTGTGTAAATTGGCCTACAAAGTGCTCTGTGGTGTTTTTAATATCTCAAAAAAATCCCCTTTTCTGTATGTAAATAAACATCTTTTAAATAATTACACAATGTTTTTTTCCACAATTATATTTTCGGGATTTTGATCTTTCAGCATTGTGATTTTCAGAATTTTAGACATTAGGGATTTCTGACCTTTCAGGATTTTAACATTTGGGATTATGGCATTCAGGATTGTATCTTTCAGGATTATGACTGGTTCCTGAACTAGTTTGCCCCAGGGCTGCAGGGCTGGGCCTGAGGGAGGCCCAGAGGTCACCAGTCTGAGTGCTGGCTCCTCCAGGCCACAGGAATTTGTTTAGAATGCAAGGCTGATCCAAGCCGGGTCTATGAGAAGCCACCCCAGGGGTTGCTGGAGAGAAATGAGCCTCATTTCTGATGAAGCTGAAAAGGCAATGAAGTGGAAGCCCGGGGTTCCCTGGGGCCTGCACCCAAAGAGAGCGTAACTGAGAATGAAGTTCACGCCACGAGAGCAGAAAGATGGTGAGAGACATTGTTTGGGGCCTTGGATCAAGCTGTGCCTGTAGCCAGCCTCAGGCACATGAATATGTATATATTCATGTATGTATGAATATATACACCTCTTCTCTTGCCTAGGCTGGGTTTCCTGCAACTGTTACCCAAAGAACACATCATATATCCAGTTTTTCCAGTGCCACTTGCTTCTAGAAAATGTGTGAACTTAAAACAACTATGAGTCCCTGAGCCACAATCTCTTTCTCCTTCGAGGCCAGCTTCTCCTGTGGCCTTGCTTCTCTCTCTCTCACTTTGCCCATGCTGTTCGCTGAGCTTTGCTTCTGCCCAGTCGCCAGGAAGCTCCTCACTGGTGCCTGATGAAAACTGCAGCTGCCCCTCCAGGAAGCGAGCCCAACTGTTTCCCCAGCAGCCTGGAGCGGCCGGGAGCCATGAAAAGCCCATGAAAAGCCACGTCCTCCTTGCACATGTGCTTGATAATGACTTCCATTCACAACGTGCTGCAAAATAACAGCCACTAAAAAAAAAAACATGCGAGATCGGGGAGTGTGTAAACACAGGGAGTGCAGGTGTCGCAGCGGCTTTCATCCCTGATGCTGTGAACATGCGGCCCCCCTCGCACCCCCGGTACTGCAAGGCCCAACGGCAACACCAAAACACGGCTGTCACCGCGGCTGGCGGCTCTGGATGCCGACGCCAGTAGAAAGGAAGCCGGTTTGGAAATCCCTGATAATTGAAGCTGCTTCATAAACAAGCCCCATTTGAAAGACTTTTAACCCAGCGTACCAAGACTGCTTGTCGTCATTCAAGGGAATGGCTTGTGAAAGGCTGGCAAGATGAGACGCACAAGGACACCAAATGGGTGCTTGAAGCACGCTGCTGGGGACAGCCTCGCTGCGGAGGGCCCTGCTCCATGCTGGAAGCTTCTGATTATCCTGGCTCATTGCGCCCAATGTGAGGGCCAGGTGGCAGGGTGCAGGGGCAGCCCAGGCCACGCTGCTGAGAGCTACTGCTCTGTGCGTGCCACCAGCCACTGGTTTTTTGTTTTCTGCTGTTTATTACAGAGCCAGGAAAGGGAGAATGGTGAAAGCAAAGAATACTCAAAACAGGGTGTGCTGGGCAGACCCTCCTGGTGTGGGTGAGGGTAGTGGGTGCCGGGACTGGCCAGGGGCGGGCACTCTACCTGCCCCTGGGATTGCAGAACTTCAGGCTGGTGGATGCTTCTGGAAGGGAGGTGGAAGGTGTTTTGGGAGGCCTCTAATCCCTGCTCCAGGTGGGCACCCTGGATCAGCTGCCTCAGCACCTCCCCAGAGCTTATTAACGACACAGATCTCAAGCCCCACTGCCCACCCACTGGAGTCCATGTTTTAACAAGATCCTCAGTGATTTGTAGACACATTAAGGTTGGAGAAGGGCCACTCTGACCCGTGTTTCCAAGATTTGTCTGGTGTTGAGAATTATCTGGAAGGCTTGCGTAAAATACAGATTGCAGGCACCCCTTCCCCCAAGAGCTACTGAACCAAAACCTCCAGGTGAGGGGCTGGGAGACCTGCATTCGTAAGTCAGAAGCTCGGGTGATGTTCATGCCCAGGCAGGTATGGGAGCCATGGCTCTAATCCATGGTCTCATCCTTGGCCGCACCCTGAAACCAACAAGAGCTTTGAGCGTACTGAGGCCTGGGCACCACTCCCAGAGATTCTGGTATAATTGGTCCAGGGTGAGGCCTGAAAATGGGATTTTTACAAGCTCCTCACTGGGTGTGGTGCTCACGCCTGTAACCCCAGCACTTTGGAAGGCTGACACAGGAGGATCACTTGAGCTCAGGAGTTCAAGACCAACCTGGGCAACATAGTGAGACCTCATCTCTACAAAAAGTTTTTAAAAATTAGCCCAGTGTGGTGGCGCACCGATAGTTCTGGCTACTTGGGAGGCTGAGGTGGGAGGGTCGCTTGAGCCCAGGAGTTTGAGGCTGCAGTGAGCTACAATCACACCACTGTACTCCAGCCTGGGTGACAGAGAAAGACCCTGTCTAAATAAATAAATAGGTTGGGCACGGTGGCTCACACCTGTAATCCCAATAGTTTGTCAGGCTGAGATGGACGGATCACCTGAGGTCAGGAGTTTGAGACCAGACTGGCCAGCATGGTGAAACCCCATCTCTACTAAAAAATACAAAAATTAGCTAGGCATGGTGGCATGCGCCTGTAGTCCCAGCTACTCAGGAGACTGAAGCGCGAGAATCGCTTGAACCCAAGAGGTGGAGGTTGCAGTGAGTGGAGATCGCGCCACTGCACTCCAGCCTGGGCGACAAAGCAAGACTCCATCTCTAAATAACTAACTAAATAAAAGCTCCTTGGGTGGCTGCAATGTGCAGCCAGGGTTGAGCACCACTGCCCTGATTCAATCTACTTAGTCTACTGGGTCCCAGAGAGCTGAGGGGTTCATACTCTGTCACTCTGAGCATTGGTGTCAGGTATCCAATGACAACTGGGATCCCCTGACCCACCCTGGTAACGCCCACTCTGGCCACACTGCCTGAGATTCTGTTTGAAGAACACAGGAAGCCTCCTTCCTCAATGACCTTGAAGCTCATCCCCTGCTTTCATCACTAGAAACTGAGGGTGAAATTTACTCTGGATCCATGGACGGATTGGGTAAGTTGAGAGATACGATGTACAATAACTGACTGCAAATATGATGCCCAGTTCTGCCCAGAGGCAGGGGCCTGACTGTGTTGGCTTCTTGATCTTAACCAATAAGCCTCCACGATTGCAAAACCCTACACAAAGCAATATGACATAACCACAGGGAGATACTACTTCACACTCAGTAGAATGACTATTACACATTTAAAAAAACCCCATAAAGTAAGTGTTGGCTAGACTGTAGAGAGATTGGCGCTCTTGCACATCGCTGCTGGCAATACAGCATGGTGCACCTCCTGTGGAAAATGCTGTGCTGGCTCCTCGAAAAATTAAACATCGACCCAGCAGTGCCACTTCGGAGGACATAACCAGAAGAACCGAAAGCAGGGACTTGAACAGGTATTTGTACACCAGTGTTCTTAGCAGCACGATTCGCAACAGCCGAAAGGTGAAAACAACCCAACTGTTCATCAATAGATGAATGGATAAACAAAATGTGGTCTATACAGTCATGCGTTGCTTAATAACAGGGACACGTTCTGAGAAATGTGTTGTTTTGTGAACACCATGGAGTACACTTACTCATACCTAGTTGGTATAGCCTACCACACAACTAGGCTGCAGTCCTGTACAGCATGTTACCGCACTGAATACTGTAGGCAATTATAATGCAATGGTAAGTACTTGTGTATCCACACATATCTAAACATAGAAAAGGCACAGTAAAAATAGGGTATCAGAATCTTATGGGACCACCATTGAATGTGTGGTCTGTCATTGACCAAAATGTTGTTATGCAGTGCATGACTGTACATACAATGAAATACTATTCAGTCTTTTTTTTTTTTTTGACACGAAGTCTCGCTCTTGTCCCCCAGTCTGGAGTGGAATGGTGCGATCTTGGCTCACTGCAACCTCCGCCTCCCGGATTCAAGCAATTCTCCTGCCTCAGCCTCCCGAGTAGCTGGGATTACAGGTGGGTACCACCATGCCCAGCTAATTTTTTGTATTTTTAGTAGAGACGGGGATCCACCATGTTGGCCAGGCTGGTCTCAAACTCCTGACCTCAGGTGATCCGCCCACCTCAGCCTCCCAAAGTGTTGGGGTTACAGGCGTGAGCCACTGTGCCTGGCCAATCAGTCTTAAAAAGGAATAAAATTTGGGCTGGGCGCGGTGGCTCACACCTGTAATCCCAGCACTTTGGGAGGCCGAGGTGGGCGGATCACAAGCTCAGGAGATCGAGACCACGGTGAAACCCCGTCTCTACTAAAAATACAAAACATTAGCCGGGCACGGTGGCGGGCACCCGTAGTCCCAGCTACTCCGGAGGCTGAAGCAGGAGAATGGCGTGAACCCGGAAGGCGAAGCTTGAAGTGAGCAGAGATTGTGCCACTGCACTCCAGCCTGGGCGACAGAGTGAGAATCCATCTCAAAAAAAAAAAGAAAAAAAAAGAAAGGAATAAAATTTTGACACAGGCTAAAACCTGGATGAACCTTGAAGACATTATGCTAAGTAAAATAAGACAGATACAAAAGGACAAACATTGTATGACTCCACTTTTTGAGGTCCCTAGGGTAGTCAAATTCATACAGACAGAAAGTAGAATGGGGCTTCCAGGGGCAGGGGGAAGGGGAAATTGGGAATTAGTGTTTTAATGAGTCTAGAGTTTCAGTTTGGGATGACAAAAAAGTTCTGGAGATGAGCGGTGGTGATGTTTGTACAACAATGTGAAGGTACTTAATGCTACTAAACTTACACTTAAAGATGGTCAAAATAGTAAACTTTATGTTATATATATTTAACACACACACACACAAACACAAGTAGTTAGTAGACATTATAATGAAGGCAACTGGGGGAGAGAAGTTCTCTGACCTTGAATAAACTTACAATTTAATGAGGTTCTGAATACATGCATGTATACATATAAACAGATGGACAAAACAATGAACCATATGACAGTATTAATTCTACACAAACTATAATGCAAATGCTACATAAACTCTTTCAGAAAATAGAGGAAGGAATACTGATTTTATTCGTCAGCTTTTCCTTGATACCAAAAACCAGACAAAGACATTAAAACTACAGACCAACATCCCTCATAAACACAAATGCAAAAATCCTCAGCAGAATATTAGGAAATTTAATTAATCTAGCATTACATAAAAAGAACAATACATCACAACCAAGTGGGATTCAGCCTGTGAATGGAAAGCTAACATTCAAAAGTCAATCAATGTAATTTACTGTATCATTAGAAGAAAAAGTTTATAATCATCTCAACAGATGTGGAAAAAGATCTGACAAAATTTTACACCAATTCCTAACAAAAACTCTCAGCAAACTAGAAATAGAAGGGAAAGTCCTCAACCCAATAAAGGGCATTTACTTAAAAACTATAGTTAAGATCATACTTAATGCCCAAAGACTAAACACTTTCTCCCTAAAATTGAGAACAAGGCAAGAATGTCCACTCTCACTTCTACTAGTCATCATCAAACTGTGAGTCCTGGATTGTACAATAAGACCAGAAAAGGATACAACAAGCAAATAAATTGAAAACACTCCGCCTCTGAGTACCCTGGGTGTGGGCGGTCTGAGCACAGGTGCTGGGACAGCCTTGTGGGCGCTGAGTCCTTCATTCCTGGCATGTGCTAAGTGCTTAGCACAAGATTTCCCATTGCTGAATTACTTTTTTTTTTTTTTTTTTGAGACAGAGTCTCACTCTGTCGCCCAGGCTGGAGTGCAGTGGCACAATCTCGGCTCACTGCAACCTCCGCCTCCCGGGTTCAAGTGATTCTCCTGCCTCAGCCTCCCGAGTAGCTGTGACTACAGGTGTGTGCCACCACGCCCGGCTAATTTTTTGTATTTTTAGTAGAGATGAGGTTTTACTGTGTTAGCCAGGATGATCTCGATTTCCTGACCTCGTGATCTGCCCGCCTCAGCCTCCCAAAGTGCTGGGATTACAGATTTGAGCCACCGCACCCGGCCTAAGTATCTTAACATGGGCAGTTTTCACATCTTCAAGTTTATTCCCAATGACTGTTCAACTCTTCTTTTTTTTTAATTTAAAAAAGTTTTAAAACCAAGTGCCTCCTTTTCTGTTGATCGGTACAATTTGATCACAATAAATATGTCCTTTATAGCTCAGGGTAAATTCAAACATTCATAAGAATGCAAATAATACTTTGTTCAGACCACAGTTTGCTGCTCTAACGAAACTATTGTCCATTTCTAGCTAGACTGGGATGGGAGGGGAAGTTCAGGGATGTTTCCCTTGGGCAACGTCTCGTTTGAGGCAAGGATAGTTTCCAAAGGAAGTAATCCAGGAGATACACTTGGTCATTGGTGGACACTATTACAACAAACAACGCAGAAATATGTTCATGACTTTTTTTTTTTTTTTTTTTGAGACAGGGTCTCACTCTGCCCCCCCAGGCTGGAGTGCAGTGGAGCCATCATGACTGCCTGCAGCCTCTATCTCCCGGGCTCAAGTGATCCTTCCATTTCAGTCCCCCAAGTAGCTGGGACCACACGTGTGCGCACCACACCCAGCTAACTTTTTAATTTTTAATTTTGTAGAGACTCTTCTTATGTTGCCCAGGCTGGTCTTGAATTCCTGGGCTGAAGTGACCCTCCAACCTCAGCCTCCCAAAGTGCTGGGATTATAGGCATGAGCCACCATGCCTGGCCTGACATATTGTTAATTTAAAAAATCAGGTTATATATCAGGTAATACTGTTTGATCCCACTAAAAAAAATGTATAGAAAAGAAAAAGACTGTAACATTAAGAATGATTATTTCTGGGCTGGGCGTGGTGGCTCATACCTATAATCCCAGCACTTTGGGAGGCCGAGGCAGGTGGATCACCTGAGATTAGGAGTTTGAGACCAGCCTGGCCAAGACGGTGAGACCCCGTCTCTACTAAAGATAAGCCAGGTGTGATGGCAGATGCCTGTAATCCCAGCTACTTGGGAGGCTGAGGCAGGAGAATCGCTTGAACCTGGGAAGCAGAGGTTGCAGTGAGCTGAGATCATGTCACTGCATTCCAGCCTGGGCAACAGAGAGTGACTCTGTCTCAAAAAAAAAAAAAAAAAGATTGTTCCTGCTTATCTTTCTCTTTTTAGCTCCATATATTTAAAAAACTTTTTACAACATATATGATTTTTGTAAAGAGAAATAAGCCAGAGTTGTTTTTGTTTTGTTTTGTTTTGTTTTTTAAGTCAACTTCAAGCCAGGCACAGTGGCTCATGCCTATAATCCCAGCTACTTGGGAGGCTGAGGCAGGAGGGCTGCTTGAGGCCAGAAGTTTGAGGCCAGCCTGAGCAACACAGTGAGACCCTCTCACTAAAAACAATTAAAATAAAATAAAAAAGTCAACTTCTACTAACATGGAAGTCAGGAAGAAAAGAGAAATGCTCTGTGTACCAACAGCAACAGCCCTGCCTTCTATAAACTAGGTCCAGGCCCCAAGGGGGAGGAAGGCAGGTTGATTGGGGGCGGGGGTGTTATAAAGTAGGGGCAGAACAAGGCCCTTACCTTGCGGGGCAAAGCACGCATTCTTGTTCGGTTCCCACACAGTGGCATGCTGGTAAACCAGCTTTTGGCAGTGAGGAGGGACGACCCCTGATTTGTAGCATTTGCCAATATCCCCATCTAGTAAATTTCAAGCTGCCAACATGGCATCCTTAAATGTGGAAGAGAAGTGCACATTCACACCTCAGCAGCTGGTGCAGGCCAGTTCTAGCACGCCCCTGCCACAGCAGCCCTCTAAGGCGGAGCAGGGATTACTGTTCCCATTTTACCAACACGGGTACTGGTCAGACAGCCACTTTTTATCAGGCACCGTGTTTGAAGCCAGGTGCTGTAAATGTCTGGTTTTGTGTAATCCTCACAACAGCCAAATGAGGTCTGGGTGCTGGATTAAGCTTACTTTTCACATCAGGAAACAAATGAGGCCTAGAAAGAGCACATGCCCGCACAAGGTTATTTGGCTAAAAAGAGGCAGAGACTTGAACCCAGGACTGTCTGCTCCCAAGTTCGTGCCCATAACCACGTGGGGGTACCAGTTCTCTCCATCACGGAGCTCATCTTGCCCTTAGTGGCCGTGTGTGGTGGGCTGAGTTACTTGCTTTGAGCCTTCTCCAGAGGTGTGAGACATGGAATAGACATTTCTAGGGAGGTGAGAGGGAAGAAGTAAGGTTCCCGACTACGCAGTGGAATGAGCAGCTGGAATGGGTGGGACTTGGCTCTGGTCGGCTCCCCGTTTGGATATGGGGATGATGAACAGAGACCTGTGCACCTCTGGCCTCCTCCAGTCTTAGAGCTGAGCACCCCCCGCCCCACTCTGGGGCTGCATCCCTCACCTGCACAGTGGGTCCAGGCGAGGAACCCACCCAGGCCTTGGAAAGTACGGTTGATGAACGGTCATCTTCATCTCCAGGGCTGCACTCCTCATCAGATGCATTTGGCTCCTTCGTTGATGGATGGGGATGCAGAAGAGTTGACCAATCCTAGTGTCCAGAAGACTTCTTTGAGGTGGTATCTGGTGTGTTTGTCCTGCTCTCAGAAGATGGTGGGCCTGGGGGTCCTATCCCCAGTCTGAGGACCCTCACTATCATCTGCGTGTTCCCAAGTGGCACCTGGCCACCCAGCCTTCCTGCCACATGGGTGGGAGTGCCTTTTCCCCCCATTTCCTGGGGGCACCCTGGGCAAGCTGAATCACCCACGGCAAGCCCAGCCAGTCTGTGCCAGGTCACGGCACCATCTGCACCAGCAGCTCTCAGATGCAGGTATGGGGCACAGGAGCACACTTTAAAAACTCTGGCCGGGTCTTTTTCCTGGTTCCAGGCAGGGCCTGTGTCCGAATCCCCCCGACACTGCTCCTTCATGCCTGTGCACACTTGGGAGTTAGCAGTCAGTGCAGACAAAGTTCCTGCATGCTCCTGGAAACCCACCATCTTCGCTGGGCACTGCACCACGCCTTCTACCTGGTACTCCGAGCTCTAACAACCACTTAGCTTGACAGTGGGAACACTGATCAACACTGAAGTCGCTCTGTTTGGACGCCAGTCAAGATCCATTGGTCAGCAACAGCCCCCCAAAAACGGCTGGGTTGGTGAACATTTCCTCCGTGTCCTGAGGTGTGGCCAATACCAAGAGGCCCCACTCAGATCCCCCTTCCAGAAACAGCCTGAGGCTCAGCTGTAAGGAGTGGGTCACCGCAGCCTCCAGCTGAAGCATCGTGAGGGTCTTGAGCCCTAGTTTTTGTTTTTGTTTTTACATCTTTACTGAGCTATAATTCACCCCTGTAATGAGTCTAATTCAATGGATTTAGTATATTCAGAGTTGTGCCATCATCAACACAATCTAAGTATGGAACATTTTCATCACTCCAAAAGGAAACCCTGTACCCATGAACAGTCACTTCCCCTTCCCCCAGCTCCCAGCCCTAAGCAAGCACTGAAGGACTTTCTGTCTCTACGGATTTTCCTATTCTGCACATTTCACAAGACATGGCTCTCCAAGTCTCCATCTAGGATAAAAAGAAAGAGGACTTCACAAGATTGTCTTAAGGATTAAATGAGATGACCCATAGAAAGCACTTAACACATAATTACATAGAATATCCACGAGGGCCAATGTGCCAGGCTGCTTTCACTTAGCCTGATGTTTTCAAGGTTCATCCAGACTGTCGCATGGATCAGAACTTCATTCCTCGTGCAGCCAAACAGTGCTCCATTCTTTGGATCTATCACATTCTGTTTATGCATCCACGAGTTGATAGACTTGGACTTTTTTTTTGAGAGAGAGAGAGTCTCACTGTTGCTCAGGCTGGAGTGTAATGACACAATCACAGCTCACTGCAGCTTCGACCTTCCGGGCTCAAGCGATCCTCCCACTTCAGCCTCCCTAACAGCTAGGACTACAGCACATGCCACTACTCCCAGCTAATTTTTAAAAACAGTTTTTGTAGAGACAGGGTCTCACCATATTGCCCAGGTTGGTCTTTTGGACTCAAGCAATCCACCCACCGTGGCCTCCCAAAGTACTGGGATTACAGGCGTGAGCCACGGTGCTAGCCAACCAAGGGATTTTTCACCCAAGCTTTTGAACCAAGGTCACACCCTGGGGTGACCTTTGGCCAAAAACTAAGCATGACAGGGGTACCAGCACCTGGCATTTCTGCCCCTCGCAGCCCTCTGAGGGGCTTCGCCAGGTCTGCGTCATGATCCATGGCTCCTCACCCACCTCACTTTGGGCTCTTTTCCTGGTACAGGTGTGCCTTCCCCATTAACTCCTCTTCACTCCTGACCCTGTCTCAGCATCTGCTTCCCGAGATTGCATCCTGACAGGACACTTAGTGTGTAATAACAACACAGAACCCACGTGGGCCCACACACCAGCGCTCTTCTATTAGCCTCCGTGAGGCCACTTCATCCTCATCACAAGCTTGAGAGGCGGGGGTGTCATTAGAACAGATGAGGGAACTGAGGGACAGAGGAGTTCAGCAACCAATCCAAGTTCCCCCGCCAGAAGCGATGGAGCCACGACTCTAAACCCAGGTGAATTCTCCAGTGTCAGTGCCCTTGGCCACAGCACTCCATTGTGATTCCGCTGAAGGAACAAGGGGAGGAGGGGGGCCCTGGCCTCCCACTGCTCAGCTCAAGCCACAAGCCCTGGCTGCGTGTGTAGCTTTAGCTCCCCGGGGCTGTGCTGTGAGGCCCAGGTTCAGAGCCAGCTGCAGTCAATGTCATCTTTCTCCACCTGCAACAGATCAGCTGGAAGAGATTCGAGGCAGGAAACACAGCAGATGCTCTGCCATGGGGGCCCACCCATGTGCCTCTGCTCGCGACCTGACCTGCCGTCGGGCGGCCCCACAGGCACGGGTCTGAGAGCAGGGTGTGCAGATCCAGGATCCCTGGGTCACCTGGGGGACAAGTGCATCTCCTCGTCACTGGTCACTGGAAACAGGGCAGTGGAGACACGGGTAGGTGTGCTAATTTTGAGGTTTCCTTTCTCAGAGTCAGTCTCCATCAGTGACAACTGCTGCTTTAAAATCTGTCTCTGGTGAAAAGTTACATAAGCACATTCCAGTGTTCCTCTGCCACAGCACTGTCGCTACCCACCGCCAGATTCCCCAGCCTTGACTTCTCTGCTATGTATGTACCTATCTATATAAACGTGCTGCAGAGAAACCTGTGTTTTAACCTTTTCTGCAGCTGGAGCTTTTCCATGAATCCCTCTGTCTACAAGTGTTTTACTTCTTGGTTTTAATTTTAATCCTTTGCCTTCCATTAATCAGCACCAAAACTGTTTTATTGATATTTCCTACCTGCCAGGCACTGGTAGTAAGCACGTTACACGCACGTGCTGTCTTATTTAATCCTCGTGAGAAGTACACGACCCCGGTACTGTGATCGTGCCCATTTCGAGGGTGCAAAGACTCGGGCTCTGAGAGGTGAAGTGTTGCCTCCAGGCTGGACTCCAGGGCCGTCTGAATCTAGGACTCTCCGGTGCTGCTCCGCTAAGTTCTCAGATGTAAAATAATCGTGCTTTGTTCCCTGAAGTTGGCGGAGCCTTCCTGAAATCTCCAGTGAGGATCAGGAGAGGGACAGTGAACCTGCCGGAACTCAAGCCAGCTAGCAGGAGGGACGGGGGTTGACCCTGCTTATGTGCCCCCACTCTCCCGGTGTGCTAGACCCCACCTCAGACTCCTCTGTGTCCCCCGTTACGTAGGGGGTGTGCCGGCTCCCACCCTCCAGTGTGCCTCACTAAGGACACAGGGCACAGCTGCCTCCCAGGACTAAAGATAAATTCCACAGATTCCAAAAGACCCTTCGTCCCCAATCACAGCTGCCTTGCCTAAAGAATCCGCCACCGTGGTTGTTAAACCCACACTTTAATTACTCCAAAATTATGTTAAATCCTTGCATAAATATTGCAGTGGCATCTTCTGAAGAATTTCATTATAGTAAGTTGGGTTGCTGCCAGAGCTCTCCACTAAAAAGTAAGAGGAGAATAGACACGTGCCAAAAAAAAAAAAAAAAAAAAAAGGATAGATGCTGTTTTCAAAATAAAAAGGCAAGGAGGTCATCCTCTGTCAGATCACGCAGGTGTCAAAGAGAAACGGTCTCATGATAGCAGAAATCTCCCATTTTACAGACCGAAGGGGAAAAACATACCCTTTAGCCCTCTAATCTAATAGGATTCACTTCTGGAAAAACCTAAATCTGATTAAATATTAATAACCAGTGGTATTAATTAAGGGGGAAAAGTCCATCAAGAGAACCCCAATATGTTTACAGTGTCCCCAGGAAACTGGGAAAATTCACAATCAAGTGTGTAAATGTTCTAAGAAAGGGTCCTGAATATTTTATGAATATTTGTCATAAAACAGAAATAATAACCACTGTGCAGAGCTATTAGAATTAATATTTATGCTGCCCGCCATGAAATATTCATGGGGACAGAGAAAGGGGGGCCGTAAGACAAGAATTAATTTACATTGGGCTCGGTTTACCCGCTGGCTTGATGTTTAAAGACGGTTGACAAGCCTCCATATGAATCCGCCAGTCACTTCCCGCAGTCTGCGGAGTGGAGGGGGTGGAGACGGGTCCCGGCTGCTGACAGCTCACAGATTGAGTTTCTGACAGCCCTTAAAAAACCTAAACGGCCCCCACCTATTTCCCCTTCTTCCATTGCCCAAAGCGCTCTGTTCTGCCACCGTTCATCCGATCTCCCCTTCCATCTGCTGAAATTAACGAATTAATGAGCGAGATACGCTTTACGGTGGGGCCTTATGAATGTTTACAGGCGATTAAATTATAATGCGGGGCGGCTGTATAATTCATGAACCAATTAAAGGAAGTGTTAGTTGATTTGATGGGATGAGGACGTACAAAATGCATTTAACTAATGGGGAACCGCGGGCTGCCCAGGGCCGGCTCCCTCTCTCGGATTACGCGGCTAATTGCTCGACTTTACGGGGCTGTCACAGATAGCCATGCATATTTCATTGTTCTCAAATACTTCAATTGTGTGCGTCCGTGTCGCGGCTGTAATGTGGAGAAGGCCGGCCAAACTTGGGTGTAGTTACAGTACCCGAGCTGGGCCCTGGCAGAAACCTGAGCTCCAGAGTCGGGTGTCTGGGCCATTAGGTGATTAAAAAGGCTCAGCATGCGATCGCCTTTTGTTTTACTATGTTCTCTTCGGGACACTAATTCCGGATGCTGACTTCATGACCGTGGTGACACTGGGGCCCTGATCCCTTTCTTTCCGGGTAGTGGAGGGGAGGTCCACAGCCCCCTGTATTGTTCACACCCTGTGTGCCCTCGAAGCCCAATGTCCCCAGTGCAAGGGCCCCTCAAGACAGTCCACCTGAGACAATCCCCAAGCTAAGGGTTTCCCTCAGGCCTGACTTTGTCCATCCGTACAAGGTGGCCACTGGGAGCTTCTTTATATGCGGTCTAAACTTGGACCCAAACTTGAAGCTGTCATCAGCTCCTTGAAGTATGTTTGGAAGGAAATCAGCAGAGAAGAGCAAATGCACCCTCCCCAAGAAGGAGTAAAATGATCCTGGTGCTCAGGAAGAGAGAGGATGCTTCCAGAATTCTGTGAGCCGAAGGACAGAGGAGACAAAGGTGGCTGACTTCCCAGCTGGAGCAACGGGGATGTCGAGTTTAGGGAGATGCTGCCTTCATCCAGCAATCCTAGTGCACTCTGTGGGGAGCAGGGTGAGACCATCGGAGCCACGCAGCCAACCAGTCAGTCCTCTGAGATGGTTCTATTCTCTCCTCTCGCTTCCAAGCCAAAGTCTGGCATTCACCTGAGCCAAGCACATGCATGCACACACACACACAGACACACACACGAAACAAATTAGAAGCCCTGTGGTTACCACCTTCAATCCTCCTGTGGATACCTATGAAAGAATGTATTTTACTCCCACTTTTGCGAGTAGGGCCTGGGCAGCAGCCAGAGCTGGGGCTCTGGGGTCTGCACTCTCAGGATCAAGGCTCATACCCTTCTGCAGACACCAGGGCTGCGTGGCCAAGGGCAGCCCCAGGTTCCCCATCTAAGGGGACAGGGATGGCAACAGGTGAGGAGGATTAAAGGCACTAACCCGTGGCCTTAGCATCGAGGCTGGTATGTGATAATCACCCAATTTAGTTAGCCAATACTATTATCACATGCTAATAGAGATTCCGACTTGCGCAACAGGGAGGCTCTATCCATCACTTTCCTCTTCCACAAACGCACATGACAGTCGGGGTTGGCTTCCACCCCTTAATTGCGCAGTGGACACTGTGCTGTCAAATGGAGCAACCAGTGAGGTCTACAAGAATGCCTTACGGAGGCAGCAAAATAGATCCAGGTGGAAAAGTTGCAGGAACCCCCGGGCCACACGTGAGGCGAGCACTCAGTCTCCGCTTCGAGGATGAAAGAAGGGCCAACTGCACATTAAACGAAAGTAAGTTCACTTGGTCTAAAATATTTAATTGGGGCCTAATTGAAAATTAAGTATCAATTAGTAGTCAAGCTGGGTTTAATGCATTCTGGTTTAAAATAAAACCAAACTATCATTCATCAAATACAACTGCCTTAAATATTTTACAGTTGTTACCTTATATCATCTTGCAAAGTAAACAGTATTCTCAATGCATACATGCGGCAACTGAGGCTCAGGGTAGCCAAGTATCTTGGTTCAGAAATTTATTTTAAGCTAATATTTGTGCAAGTGTAAAGATATATGGACAAGATTTCTCATTGCTGAATTACTTCTTTGAGACAGAGTCTTGCTCTGTTGCCAGGCTGGAGTGCAGTGGTGCAATCTCGGCTCACTGCAACCTCCACCTCCTGGGTTCAAGCGATTCTCCTGCCTCAGCCTCCTGAGTAGCTGGGACTACAGGCGTGTGCCACCACACCCAGCTATTTTTTGTATTTTTAGTAGAGACGGGGTTTCACCATGTTGGTTTCACCATGTTGGCCACGATGGTCTCAATCTCTTGACCTCATGATCTCCCCACCTTGGCCTCCCAAAGTGCTGGGATTACAGGCGTAAGCCACTGCACCCAGCTTTTTTTTTTTTTTTTCTGAGATGGAGTCTGGTTCTGTCACACAGGCTGGAGTGCAGTGGTGCAATCTTGGCTCACTGCAACCTCCGCATCCCAGGTTCAAGCGATTCTCATGCCTCAACCTGTAGCTGGGATTACACCATGCCTGGCTAATTTTTTGTATTTTGTAGAGAGGGGGTTTCATCATGTTGGCCTGGCTGGTCTTGAACTCCTGACCTCCAGTGATCTGTCTGCCTCGGCCTCCCAAAGTGCTGGGATTACAGGTGTGAGCCACCATGCCTGGCCTTACTTTATATGTCTGGTTTTAATTTTTTAATTTTAATTTTAATTTTTTTTTTTACAATGAGACTGTACTATTTCTACAATTAAGAAAAACACTAATTATAAAATCACAGGCTGGGCGTGGTGGCTCACACCTGTAATCCCAGCACTTTGGGAGGCCGAGGCAGGGGAGTTCGAGACCAGCCTGGCCAACATAATGAAATCCCATCTCTACTAAAAATACAAAAATTAGCCGAGCATGGTGATGGGCGCCTGTAGTCTCAGCTACTTGGGAGGCTGAGGCAGGAGAATCGCTTGAACCCAAGAGGTGGAGGTTGCAGTGAGCTGAGACGGTGCCATTGCACTCCAGCCTGGGCAACAAGAGTGAAACTCTGTCTCAGAAATAAATAAATAAATAAACAAAATCACAAGAAAAGGTTTATTGTTAAAGACGGAAAAGTGTGCATTTTCAGCTACAGGACCAACATAATGGTGATAACACGTAGATAACCGTAAGACTGGACCGGAAGTTCTTATGTGCAGATCATAAAACACACAGATTTAAAGCTTCATGTGTCTGAGCAGTGCTCTCAGTCTCTTATCAAACCCCCCATATCACTGTGGAATCAGAACTTCATTTCAATAAGAGTGGGCAGAATGGGGACAAGGACACAGCAGATGCTGGCCACTGAGAAGGACAAAGAGTGGGACCACCTTTCACCCAGGTGCCAGCCTCCTAGGTGCTCAGGTGCGAGAGGGCTCAGGTGAGGAAGTGTGAATAGCTCAGTGCAAATCAATGCCTCTGGTTTAAGAAAATCAAAAGATGTTCATTCATTCATTCAACAAATATTTACCCAGTGCTTCCTAGATGCTAGTTGCTGGCTGCCCTAGGAACTACAGATCTAGTGGTGAATGAGCCAGGCACATTCCTGGCCTCCCACAGCTTTTACCACGTGTGTTTAGATACACAGAGACACCATCTGCCCGTGGTACTTGGGGTTGATCTCGATATTAAAAGATGCAAATATGTACTATGAAAAGACCAGTTTGCAATCGGCAAAGGGATGAGATCCACAAGTTGTTTGGTAAATATGGTTTGGACAAGGAGGGTGAAGTACACACTAATTTCTTGGATGGATAATTTTTCTGATGAAGTGGCTAAGTTGTGTTTGTTTGTTTGTTTGTTTTGAGACTAAGTCTCACTCTTGACCCCAGGCTGGAGTGCAATGGCGCGATCTCGGCTCACTGCAACCTCCGCCTCCCGGGTTCAAGCGATTCTCTTGCCTCAGCCTCCTGAGTAGCTGGGATTACAGGTACCTGCCACCAAGCCCGGCTAATTTTTGTATTTTTAGTAGAGACGGGGTTTCACCATGTTGGCCAGGCTGGTCTCGAACTCCTGACCTCAGGTGATCTGCCCATCTTGGCCTCCCAAAGTGCTGGGATTACCGGCGTGAGCCACCGCGCCCAGTAAATATTTACAATGTTTTTCACGAGCTAAGCATGCTACATAACATAATTTCACGCAATCTTCTCTTTGTAGGAGTTAGGCACAACCACCATCCCCTATTTGATAGGTGTGGAAACTGGGTCTCAGGGAAGTTATGCAGCTTCTCAAGGTCCCATCCTTAGTAAAGGCAGGCTCTGGGTTCAGGTGCTGGACGCTCTGGCCTGCCATAACCACTGGGCACTACCGCCTCCCTGGATGCTCTTGTGCGAGGCCTCTCGTAAGGCGTGCTGGCTCTTCAGGTGCCCCGTGCCCGGCACTCTGTGAGGATGCACAGGACACCTCTCACTGCGTCTTCATGGCAAGCCTGGGACGTAGGTGTAACTGTCACCCCCATCTTATGGATGAGGCAGCTTGCCCCGATAATCGGCTGGTGAGTGACCCAGAAGAACTCGAGACTCACAGCTGCTGGACTCTAACATCCAGGGTGGGAGCCACTGGGCTGTGTTGCTGTTTCCCAAATGCAGGAAGTCTCTTAAGTGCTTCATATTTACTCTGTTTTTTTTCTTGAGACAGATTTGTTCATCGATAATTTTTATTTTTTAAATCGATGTGAAAATCTTCTTGCAGGGGTGGACTGGAGCTGAGGGCAGTTGAAGGGGTGAGTGGGAAAGCCCACAGCCAGGAGCCACCAGAACCGGCGCAGAGAACAGACGCTGCTGCAGGAGGCCATGGGGCTGGTGTTGGGGTGGGCGTGCACTTGCCATCCTTTTATTTCTTCCCCAACCTCCTTCCTCTGTCTTCCTTACCTCGAGATACTGACAGCACACTCCTAGAGATACTGACAGCACACTCCTCGAGATACTGACAGCACACTTATATTGAGTTTCTGCCATGTGTACGCATCTTGGGGAGGCCTGGGAGGCCCTGATGCATCAGGCTTCTTGGCCTCTCTGTGCCCGCCCCTGAACCAGCCTCTCTTCCTTCACCTCTTCTCATGGGCTCTGTCATGCAGGCTGGAGTGCGGTGGTGCGATCTCGGCTCACTGCAACCTCTGCCTCCTGGGTTCAAGCGATTCTCCTGCCTCAGCCTCCCGAGTAGCTGGGATTACAGGCATGTGCCACCACACCCGGCTAATTTTTGTACTTTTAGTAGAGATGGGGTTTCACCATGTTGGCCAGGCTGGTGTCGAAATCCTGACCTCAAGTGAGCCACCCGCCTTGGCCTCTCAAAGTGCTGGGATTACAGGTGTGAGCCACCGCGCCCGGCTCCTCTTCATTTCTTCTACACATCTTTCTGTCCAGCATTGGGGCAGCAGTGGCCAACAGAAGACATACCTCTGTGGCCTTCCCAGCACAATTCCAAGGACTTCCCTGAATATTCCAACTCTGGGACATCCCCTCTGAGCTTTCATTCCAGGAAAACCACGCTTTCTTCTCAAATTTCTAAATAGGATTGGAAGCTCTTACTTGTGGACTAGCAAAGATAAGGGTTCAGATTCTAGCGCTTCAAAGGACTCCATCCGGTGAATCCCACCAGGGCGCGAGCTCCCCCACGAGAGCAACTTCAGAGAGAAGTTCCCTTAGGCTCCCTCCCCTCCCAAATCTGCACCTAACGTCAGGCTGCATCCAGAGATACCAATGGAAATTAGGTACAAATTGTACCCTGGACTTGACTTTGCAATTGGAAGAAACCTCGATTTGTGGGGGTAAAGGTCACCGCCTGGAAGGCCTAACCCAGAGGCCAGCCCTGTGGCTTGGCCAGGCCAAGAGAAGCCTCCCCTAACTGCCTATGGAAAAGAACCCAGGGTTAAACTGTTTATCTGGGTTATGCTCCCAGGTTAAACTTCTTAAGTGAACCGACCCAAGGAGGTGAAACCTGAATTTCTAGATAAAGCTTTTCCACGTCTTTGGCCAGGTACACAGAACTGCAATTTAAAACTTCTGGGTTTTATGCCGGGTGCCGTGGCTCACGCCTGTAATCCCAGCACTTTGAGAGGCCAAGGCAGGCAGATTATTTGAGGTCAGGAGTTCAAGACCAGCCCGGCCAACATGGTCAAACCCCATGTCTACTAAAAATACAAAAATTAGCCGGGCGTGGTGGTGCACGCCTGTAATCCCAGCTACTCAGGAGGCTGAGGCAGGAGAATCGCTTGAACCCGGGAGGCAGAGGTTGCAGTGAGCCAAGATCATGTCACTGCCCTCCAGCCAGGATGACAGAGTGAGACTCCAAAAAAAAAAAAAAACAACTTCTGGGTTTTGCTAGTTGTCTGTGAATTAAGTCTATGATTCCAGCCGAGAAGCCTGCAACATCCTGGTGGCATCTCCCCCAAGGGCCATCAACTTGTGATAATCCTGGTCCTTGTGTGACGGCTGACGAGCACAAATGCTCTCAAAGAAGTACTGTGCAGCCACTGACGGTGAGGCTGGGGACAGTGTTTGTGAACACGGATTCATGGTATATTCCATAGAGGAAAGGGCTGTGATATAATGTGTGCAATTAAGACCCTGTTTTCATTTTTATTATTTATTTTCTTATTTTTTTATTTTTGAGAAGGAGTCTCGCTCTGTTGCCCAGGCTGGAGTGCAGTGGCGCGATCTGGGCTCTGCAACATCTGCCTCCTGGGTTCAAGCGATTTTCCTGCCTCAGCCTCCTGAGTAGCTGGGACTATAGGCATGCAGCACCACACCTGACTCATTTTTTTTGTATTTTTAGTAGAGATGGGGTTTCATCACGTTGGTCAGGCTGGTCTCGAACTCCTGACCTCAAATGATCCACCCGCCTCGACCTCCCAAAGCGCTGAGATTGTAGGTGTGAGCCACTGTGCCCGGCCAAGACCAGTTTTTATAGAGTAGTTTTTAAAATATTGGAATAGACATATACCCAAATGTCAACATTAGTTATCTTTGGATATTGGAAATATTTTTACTTAGCTACATTTTCTAACTTTTTTTTTTTTTTTTTTTGAGACGGAGTCTCGCTGTCGCCCAGGCTGGAGTGCAGTGGCGCGATCTCTGCTCACTGCAGGCTCCGCCAGCTGGGTTCACGCCATTCTCCTGCCTCTGCCTCCCGAGCAGCTGGGACTATAGGCGCCTGCCACCACGCCCGGCTAATTTTTTGTATTTTTAGTAGAGACGGGGTTTTACCATGTTAGCCAGGATGGTCTCGATCTCCTGACCTCGTGATCTGCCCGCCTCAGCCTCCCAAAGTGCTGGGATTACAGGCGTGAGCCACTGCACCCGGCCTACATTTTCTAACTTTTCTACAATAAGTAGATGCCCTGTGTAATCAAATGTTTGAAATAACCACCTTCGCCACACCCTGCCCCCACCTTGTTCCTCCAGTGGCTTCCCTTCCCCCAGCTCTCCTGGAATGGGCCTGGCTGTCCCTGGCCCAGGACATGGGCGCTGGCTGCCCCCCACCCACCCCACCTGCAGAACTCTTCCTCCCCTCCTCCTGCAGCTGGCTCCTTCCTTCCATTCAAGTCTGAGCTTAAACCAGCCCTCCTCAGAGGCACCTTCCCCCACCAGCGCATCCAAACCAGTCAGCTTGCCCCTACTCGATCATGCCATGGCATTTTAATCCCACATAAACCACTTGGTCCTAGCAGGTATTTCTCCTCTGTTTATTTGTCTAACGTCCGCCTCCTCCCATGGGAATGTTTTGCTTGTTTCTGTGGCCCCAGCGTCTGGAACGGTGCCTGGCAAAGAGAAGCCTACAATAAATACTTCTGGAGTGAACAAATTGAAGTGTAAGTCCTTCCCTTACTACTAGGAATAGCAGCTGCCACAACTGGGCTCCGAGCTGAGCATTCTACATTGGGGAATCACGCCGCATTCCCATGAGGAAGGAGCCAGGCCACTGTTGACCTCCTTTTGTCCTGGGGAATCTGAGGATCAGAGACATAAAGTAACCTCCCTGTCACCCCCCTAGTAAGCTAGCTGGTTCTGGGCTCTCTCATCTTGCCACTCCATTGCCAAGAACAACCTCCATCCCATGCCAGGGGCTGAGCCTGGCCCTGCAGGATGTGGGCCTGGCTGGCAGGCAGCCCTGACCCTCTGCCTGGCCCCAGTGGCAGGGTCCCCACAACTCCTATCTGGGAAGGGCTTAGGGGCAGCAGCCCAGTTAGAACTGCTCATTGGACATGTCCACAAAGCTGCACACACTGTTTACTGAGACGATGGCTTTATTTGGGGTGGCTGGGGCAGAGAGAGCTCATGAGTGCGGGGGCTGAAGCCATCCCTGGACTAATCCCCAGGTACTCACATCCTGGTAGGGAAGGGCCCCTGGCACAGGCTCAGGCTGGTGGCTTTAAGCCAGTTTCCTTGCTGGAGGGTATGGGTCATCCCCAGGGTGGCCCAGCTGGGGCGGAAGGGCACCCTCGCAGTGAGGGGATCCCCGCTGTGGAGAGCATGAAGCCCCTCCATGTTCTCTACGGAAGGAGACAAGTGGGCGGGAGACAAGTGCTCTCACGCCCCATCCCTGCAGCCTCCTGGAGTGGCACGCAGGTGACAATGGGGACTGCGGGGAGCATGCACGAAGGTCTCCTCTTCGTATTTACTCATCCAGTCTCTCCACTGCCGTCTGAATTAGGTCCCATCATTGCCTCCATTTTATGATGCAGAAGGAGCCCTCCAGGTGGGATAAGTCATTCAGACAGCGCAACTCACAGAGGGCACTGAGCCCGGAGTGCGGTTCCAGAAGGCAGCTCTTTGCCGTCACACCACACTGTCTGTCTCTAAAGGACCCACTGCAGGGTGACTTGGTTAACGGCTGAGAACCCACTGAGGTCAGCAGAAACTCCAGGGGAAGAAGAAGAGGGTACATGGCCGCCTAGGATCTCTGCAACAACATGCTACCGGAGACGGCAGAACACGCAAGGTCAGGAAAGGGGAAGCAGATGATACTCTTTGATGTTTCTGAAGTACCTCGGCCACAAGCAAGCACAGAGATGTATTTCAGTTTGGGATAGAAATGGCTATTTGCATTTCATCATCTTTGAGCAGGACTGCAGACATAAATGGGACCCATGATGGAGCCAAATCAGCGTATTGCAGTGTGAGCCCAAGGTGATATCCAGCAGGCCTTTGAGAGGTGTGGGCACCCAGCGTGTAACACTGGCATTAATCACCAGTGACTCTGAATGTTCGTGGAAGATCAGTAAGCATGCAAATGAGAGAACAGGATCGGCCCCATCCCTATCTGATTGGAAACATATCAGGCCGCCCCCTTTCATATCAAGTTTCCATTGTGAAGAGTGAAACTTTCAATGGCCATTCCTCTTGCCACTGCCCTCTCTGTGATGCTGGTGCTTCCTCCTGCTGCTGTTCCCGGGAGGACACTTGAGCCAAGGGCAGCTTCTCCTCCCCTCCCTCCCCAAGCCATGCCTATCACACATAAGGAACCAACAGTTTCCAATTTGATTCCATTTTTCTCCAACTACTTAAAGAAAAAGGCCTTACAGCCAAAACATTACCACTGATTTTTTTTTTTTTTTTTTTTTTTTGAGACAGAGTTTTGCTCTTGTTGCCCAGGCTGGAGTACAATGGTGCAATCTTGGCTCATTGCAACCTCCACCTCCTGGATTCAAGCACTTTTCCTGCCTCAGCCTCCCAAGTAGCTGGGATTACAGGCATATGCCACCACGCCAGGCTAATTTTGTATTTTTAGTAGAGATGGGGTTTCACCATGTTGGCCAGGCTGGTCTCGAACTCCTGACCTCAGGTAATCTGCCTGCCTCGGCCTCCTAAAGTGATGGGATTACAGGCATGAGCCACCGTGCCCCACCTTGCTAATATTTTTATCAGCATCTTCCCTTCTTTTAGCTGACAGGAGCAAGCACTTGCTGTCATGCCAGAATATTTGGATTACAACTTGGTTATCTAAAAGATTTGGCAGGTTTTCATATTTTCCATGTGTCAGAGACCTGGAACACTACTGTGTCCTGGCACCCCCTCAGCCGCTTTCTTGCCTATGGTATCTCCCAGGTGCCAGGTGCCCCCTACCCTGCACCCTAAGAGCCACGCTGGGAGAGAGTGCTGCCAGCCGAGCACCTGAGCGCCTCGACCCGTCCCACCTGATTGCACCGGCTCTAAGGCAAACCTCAAAGAAAGTACTCACTGTGAAGGACAGTAGTTAGCTGTGTCCAAATCTGTCTGTTCTGCTAGAGGGAAGCTCCTGGGAGAGGGACCATGGAGGGCAGGACTGCGCCTCACTCCCACCTTTGCATCTTCAGAGCCTGCACCGTGTGCACATAGCCCTCATCACAGGGCTTAATCGGTTTGCTGAATGAATACGTGATCTTCCTATTTGCTGAGAGCCATAAATCACCAGCTATAGAAGTGGTGGCCCCAGTAGCCGTTGCATTATAGCATCCCAGGGCCAAAGAGAACACCAGAAGACCCTTAATTTTACAGGCAGAGTTGCCTCAGGCCAATGACTGGCTCCAACTCTCAGATTTTTTTTTTTTTTTTTGAGACGGAGTTTCGCTCTTGTTTCCCAGGCTGGAGTGCAATGGTGCGATCTCTGCTCACTGCAACCTTCGCCCTCTGGGTTCAAGTGATTCTCCTGCCTCAGCCTCCCCAGTAGCTGGGATCACAGGCATGCGCCACCATGCCTGGCTAATTTTGTATTTTTAGTAGAGACGGGGTTTCACCATGTTGGCCAGGCTGGTCTCAAACTCCTGACCTCAAGTAATCCACCTGCCTTGGCCTCTCAAAGTGCTGGGATTACAGGCATGAGCCACCACGCCTAGACTCAAAGACTTTTTTAAAATGAGGTGTATTCCTCACCTGCCCTTAGCTTTCCTCCCATTGCCACCTTTACAGACACTAAAGAATTCTTTTTGTCCAGACTCTTCCTGGTCTACATAAATTCCACTTCCCTTTGTTTTCCTCTCACAGGAAGTACAAAAACAGCAGCTCATTCTTGCATAGAAAAGAATTCTCCTCCCAAAAAAGAAGCTCCCAGGTTCTAGAGAGAAAGCTTTGAGGCCCTCAGTTTAAGCCATTCTGCCTTCTGCAGTGTCTGGGGAAAGCTGCTGTCGGGCCCAACTCTCTCCTAGAGGCACCTTGAGGTGTGGAGCTTGGCTACGAAGCCAGGCAGGGAGCCAGAGGGAGGGCACCTGCAACCTGCAAGGCCGTTTCTTAAGTGATCATTTGCATACCTAAAAATTCACTGTTCATGGTAACAAATTCCTTTTAAACCACCTTCTGCACTGATAACAAATCTATGTTTTGCCAAGGTGAGGGGAGAGGCGATCAGCTGCCGGGGGCCACACTCCGAAGTGCGAACAGAATCTGAAGCACCCTCTCACGGAAAATGCCGGCATCTCACTGACCTGACTCTGAGCAAGCAAGAGGGCGCTGGATTGTCCCACTCTTTGGAGCTCAAAATGGGCTTCTGTAAGCACCGAACGCATATCACCTAATTTATTTCTCATCACACCCTGTGAGCAGGTACCATTATCATCATCCCCTCTTTAGAGATAGGCGAATTCCGCACACCCATAAAACGACTCACTCAAGATCATTATCAGCCCTACATCTATAACTCACGGACTCGTGTCTAGAGAGTTCTGCCTGGCTGATTTTCTCTGTTCTTCTAACTACTCCACAACTAAATGTTTCACAAAGCCATTTCCCCCCCCCAAATATTTATGTTCTCAAATGTTTATTGCCTCTCTATCATGATCAAGATTTTATGAGCACTCTATATCAGTTGTGAATTAAATACATAATTTCAGAATCATCGCATTCCAGTTTGGTGCTACATTTGTCTCTATTACACTGCAGCAGTTGCCGTGGGCACCCGACAGATGACAACGGAATGTGTGTGTCCAGGGGCAGCCAGAGTGACTGACATTTCAATCCAGAAGCTGCCATGGGGACCTGGTGATTCCCACCGTTAGTGGGAGAGAAGCTTCCACAGCTCACTGGGATGGTCAGAGGGTTCCGGAGCAGGACAAGGCTAGGATGGGCTCCCCCTGTCACCCTCACTGCACCAGCGAGGCCGTTTCCAACCCGCTGGCCTCTGGGGAAGGAGGGCCCGCCACCTCACGGCAGGTGAAGAAGACAAGGAGAAAAAGAGGCCATTTTTTCCCTCTGAAGAGCAGTACCCACTCTCTTATAGAACAATCCGGGCTATGCCTGGGGGCCTACTGGTTAATCCCATCCTGTATGGGAAATACAGAAAGAATATCGAGCCTGGAACAAAACTGCTACAATTTATTATTCCCTCACATTTACCTGTATGCACTACCTGACTGACCCTCACAGCAACTTCACACAATGTGGACTGCTAATTCCACTTCGCAAGTGAAGAAACTGAGGCTCCGAAAGGCGGCAACCGCAGAGGTGGATCTGGTTCCTGTTTCCAGGCCTTTGCCCTTTCTGTTCCCTCTTGCGGCCAGCCCCTCGAAACACTAAAAATGGAAATAACTGTCATTACTGAAATACTCTACCTGTCTATCAAAATAGAACTGCCGTGGGTAATATAGCCATTCCTGAAAGAAAACATTTAGGGATATTTTAAATCCATCACTGATCCTAAGGGGGAAGGGGGGGGAAAAAAAGTCCCTAAACCTTAAGTTTCATGATGATAAACACTTCCACAGCTTGAGCACGAGGAAGGCAATTCCACTGAACTGGACCACTAACTTGGGCAGGGCTGCAGTTTTGATGGCTCTGGGGGCCGTCCCTCACATCGCTGTCCTGATGTCCTCATGGTCTGCCATGTGGCATCACCCAGCTTAGATGAAGCCTTTGTTTCTTGGACGTTTCCGTCATTTCCAAAGCATCCATCACTTTCAGTCATCCAATTCTTTATTGCCACCAGTAGAATTATGAGCTCTTGAGCACTTTGGTGGCACCCAATGAAAACAGAAGTGCAACTACAGTTCCCTTCCAGGGTTTTAATCTGGAGAAACAGTCACATGAATACGCGGAGCCACACATACCGCATGTTTATTACAGCACCATTTGCAAAGGGAAAGAAAGAAAAAAGTCTAAATGCTCTTCAGCAGGGCTTCCTACTCATCCATATCCTCATCAGTACTTGGTTTGGACAGACTTAATGTTTGACAAGCTGGTAGGAACAAAACAATGTACCATTATGATTTAAATTCGTATTTTCCATTTTCTTTTTTTTGTTTGTTTGTTTATTTTTTTTGAGACAGGGTCTGGCTCTGTCACCCAGGCTGGAGTGCAATGGTGCGATCTCTGCTCACTGCAACCTCTGCTTCCCAGGTTCAAATGATTCTCTTGCCTCAGCTTCCCAGGTAGCTGGGATTACAGGCCTGTGCCACCAGGCCTGGCTAATTTTTTTTTTTTGTCTGCATTTTTAGTAGAGATGGTTTTTCGCCATGTTGCCTAGTCTGGTCTCTAACTCCTGAGCTCAAGTGATCCACCTGCCTCAGCTTCCCAAAGTGTGGGGATTACAGGCATGAGCCACCGCATTTTCCAGTTTCTAATGAGGTTTAGCAACTTTTTCTGTTTTTTGGCCCTTGTGTTTTTTCTTTTGTGAAATCCATGTTCACGTCTTAAAAAAATAAAACAAAACAGCCTTACTGAGATATAATTCACACACCATAAAATTAACTTATTTACAGTGTACAGTTCCAGCCAGGCATGACAGCGCATGCCTGTAATCCCAGGACTTTGGGAGGCCGAGGTGGGAGGATCGCTTGAGCCCCAGAGTTCAAGACCAGGCTTGGCAAAACGGCAAAACCCTGTCTCTACAAAAAAATACAAAAATTAGCCTGGTGTGGTGGCGTGTTGTAGTCCCAGCTATTACGGAGGCCAAGGTGGGAGGACTGCTTGAACCTGGGAGGTCGAGGCTGCAATGAGCTGTGATCAGGCCACTGCACTCCAGCCTGAGGGACACAGTGAGACCTGGTCTCAAAAAAAAAAAAAAGAAAGAAAGAAATGTACAATTCCACAGGTTTTAGCATACTCCCAGAATTCTATGATCTGTTCCTGCTTTTTCTGCCCATTTTTATATTAAGCATACTTTATCTCATTCATTTATAGGAGCTCTTTATAAATTCTGGATACTAACTCTGTTTTGATTGCAACTAGCCTATCCCAGATTGAGTCTTTTCATTCTTCAGATGAATGCCTTTGGCTGAATAAAAGTTCTCAATTTTAATGTAGTCACATTTATTTATTTTCTTTTGTTGTTTATGCTCTTTGGGTCTTATTTTAGGAAGACTTCTGTATCCCAAGATCATAAGATAGTTTCGTATATGTTCTTCTACAAGGTTTTAAAGTTTTGTCTTTCACATTTAAGCTTTTAAACTACCTGGAATTGATTGTTACATATATGGGGCAAGTAGCTGTCTAATGTAATTTTTTCCCACATGGGTACCCAATTGCGCAGCATCATTTATTGGAAAATCCATCTTTTCCCACTGATCTGTGGTGCCACCCCTGTCATTATCAAGTGTCCGTACAAGTGTGAGTGTTTCTGGGCTCTGTGTTCTGTTTCGTTGGTTAGTAGATCTAATTTAGTGCTAACACCTCAATGTCCTAATGGTTTTAAAATAAATAGATATTTGAGAGGGCAAGTCCTCCCACTTTGTCTTTCTTCAGGAATAACTTGATAAATTTTTAACTCTTTGCTCTTCTATGTAAAATGCAGAATGAGCACAGCAAGTTGCATCAAAAAGAACCACTACCAACAATTTGGAAATTTTAATTCTGATTCCACTGGATCTATGATCAATTTGGGAAGGGGTGACATCTTTATAATATTAGCGTCCCTAACCATGAACGAGACATTGCCTCCCTCTTAGGGATTCTTACATGCCTTTTAATAAACTTACACAGTTTTTCCAATAAAGGGCTTATACATCTTTCATTGTGTTTATTTCAGTGTACACTTTTCTTCTGCTATACGTTGTTAATTTTTTTTTTGGAGATGGGGTCTTGCTGTGTTGCCCAGGCTGCAGTGCAGTGGAATGATTATAGCTCACTGCAGCCCTGACTCCTGGGTTTAAGTGATCCTCCCACCTCAGCCTCCCAGTAGCTGAGATTACAGGCTCAAGCTGCTGTGCCTGGCCATTGTTGTTGATTATTATCTTAGTTTTACATTTTCCAACTCTCTGTTGCCAAAGAAAGTGTAAATAATCTTTGGATCTTTAATTATTGATCTTTTAGTTGGTAACCTTGCTAAACTCTTACTAAAACTATTATGTACTCCATAAATTCTTTGGGGCTTTCTTAATGTAGATAATCATAACACCTGCCAATAATGACTTTTGGTCCTTCCATCCCAAGTCCTAGAGATTTTATTTACTTTTCTTGTCTTTACTGCACTGTTTAATAATGTTTCATAGAAATGATGATGGGGGAATCCTTGTCTTATGCTTGATTTTAAAGGCCATGCTTCTAACATTTCACCACTAAGACCTATGCTTGCTATAGTTTGGGAAGGTATCTTTTATCAGGTTAAGGAAATTCCCTTCAGTTTATAGCTAAGAATTTTAAAATCATGAATAGATATTTAATTTTATCCAATGCTTTGTCTTCATCTATTGAAATAGCCATATCTCTTTTTCTTTAATTTCTTATTATTGTGAATTCAAGTAATAGCTTTTCTAAAGTTGAATCATCCTTGAATACCCTAATACATAATTGGATTGGATTTGCTAATATTTTGTTTAGGATTGTGGCAACTATATTTACGAATAACATTGGCCTGTAATTTTTCTTATTTATATTATCTTTGGGTTTCACATGAAGACTTTATCAATCTTATGAAATGTATTGTGATGTGTTCCCTCTTTTTCTTTTTCTGTTTTCTGAAAAGAGTTTGTTCACAATGGGAATAATCAATTCCTTGAATACCGTGGTAGATTTCACCTGTAAAAGGCATCTGGGCCTAGTGTTTAAGGGAGGGGAACAATTCACTTTTATTATTCAATTTATTTAATAGTTATGGGACTTTGGATTTTCTATTTCTTTTTTCTTTTCTTTTCTTTTTTTTTTTGAGACAGGGTCTCACTCAGTCACCCAGGCTGGAGTGCAGTGGCACAATCTTGGCTGCCACCTCTGCCTCCCGGGTTCAAGCAATTCTCATGCCTCAGCCACTCGAGTAGCTGGGATTAGAGGCATGTGCCACCACGCTCAGCTAATTTTGGTATTTTTAGTAGAGACAGGGTTTCGCCATGTTGGCAAGTCTGGTCTCAAACTCCTGGCCTCATGTATCTGCCCACCTCAGCTTCCCAAAGTGCTGGGATTACAAGCATGAGCCGCTGCACCTGGCCTCTATTTCTTCTTATGTCACTATTCATAAGATTTTTTTTCCTGTGAATGTATCTGTTTTATCTATGTTTCCAAATGTATTGCCATAAAGTTGTTTGTAATATTTTTCCTATCCTTGTAATCTGTTATATTTATGTTACTATATTTATTATCAAAATGTGTTTCATCCTCATTTTCATTTCAAATATGTCAATCTGTTCTTTCTTTCCTTTCTTTCTTCCTCCCTTTTTCTCTTCTTCCCTCCCTCCCTCCTTCTCTCTCTCTCCCTCTCTCTCTCTTTCTTCTTTTCTTTTCTTCCTCTCTCTCTCTCTTTTGTTTTCTTTAGAGACAGAGTCTTGTTCTGTAGCTCAGGCTGGAGTGCAGTGGTGCAATCTCAGCTCACTGCAAACTTCACCTCCCCAGTTCAAGCAATTCTTGTGTCTCAGCCTCCCGAGTAGCTGAGACTACAGCTGCATGCCACCATACCTGGCTAATTTTTGTATTTTTAGTAGAAATGGGGTTTTACCATGTTGGCCAGGCTGGTCTCGAACTCCTGGCCATAAGTGATCTGCCCACCTCGGCCTTCCAAAGTGCTAGGATTACAGGAATGAGCCACTGCGCCTGGCCATTCTTTCTTTTTTAATTGATCAATATTGCTAGAGATTTGTTGGTTTATTAATTTTGCCAAGGAATCCACTTTTGCTCTACCCAAGCTCTGTTAACTATTCCATTGGTTTCTGTTCTCTCTCCAGCTACTCTTTGAGTTTAGTAGTTTTTTAACCTAGGTCAGAGGCTTAGATCATTAATTTTCAACTGTTCTTCTTTTGAGATTTATTTTTCACTGAATACCATTTATGTTCCTTCAATGTGTGACTCCTTTCAATTAAAAAATCAAAGTAGATGATGTTGGAGTGACCCCAGGAAGATGACTAGCTAGAGGCCTCTAGTCAGCTCTCCCTTCCACAAAGACGGCCAAACAGTGAATAAACAACTATATTTTAATGAAAATAAATACAGGACTGAGTCCTGGAGTTCATCAAAGGAGTAACAGAAACCCTGGTGAGCAAAGAAACTCTGGATAGCCACGTAGAAAACGGAAGGAAACAATCCCAGCACTTTGGGAGGCTGAGGCGGGCGGATCACCTGAGGTCAGGAGTTCCAGACCAGCCTGGCCAATATGGAGAAACCCTGTCTCTACTAAAAATACAAAAATTAGTCAGGTGTGGTGGTGCATGTCTGTAATTCCAGCTACTTGCACCCAGGAGGCGAAGTTTGCATGAGCTGAGATTGTGCCACTGCACTCCAGCCTGGGTGACAGAGCGAGACTCTATCTCAAAAGAAAAAGAAAAGAAAAAGGAAGGAAACAACAGGACTCCACTGCCCATCCTCCAGCCAGAGTCAGCCAGGAACCAGGAGGAACGTCTTCCTACAGCGAAAAGGTAGAAAAGAGGATTCCAGCAGCTCCCACCACCCTTTGGACACCTGCTCACCACTGGGGTCCTCACAGGCCCTATGCCCATGCAGAGAGCTGTCTAGTATCTACACAGCTGTGCTCCCCTAGAGAAGGAGGTGACACAGTACCCTGCCACTGTGGCCAGCCGGCTGCTGTATGACACCATCTTGAAGCTGGAGCTACCGCTGGAGTGTGCCTTGCTTTTGGGGGAAAGTCACAACAAATTTTAAAGAATTGATATCATATCAAGTACCTTTTGTGACCACAATGGCATAAAACTAGAAATCAATAACAAGAGGAACTTTTGAAACTGTACAAATACATGGAGATTAAACAACATGCTCCTGAATGACCAATGGGTCAATGAAGAAATTAAGGAGGAAATTAAAAAATTTCTTGAAACAAAGGAAAATAGAAACACACACTCTTCAATTAAGTTTAGCCTAACGCTGCCATCTTACATATTTTAAGTTTGGCCTAAAGGTTGCTTTATACACAGTAAGCTGTAATCTAACTAGATGCATAAACAGACTGTAACTTATTTTTGTACCTATCACCAAGTTTTGGCCAACTAAGGCAGCCAACTGTTCAAACCGTATTCAAATAAGGCAAATGCCAAGCTATAATCAATCCAGTTGTTTTTGTACCTCGTTTCCATCTTCTGTATGTCACATCATTTTCCTTTTTCTGTCTATAAATCCACTCCACCCACTTGGCAGCGCTGGTGTCATTCTGAGCCTGTTCTGGTTTGGGGGGCTGCCCAATTCATGAATTGTTCTTTGCTTAATTAAAGTCTGCTGAATTTAATTTGTCTAAAGTTTTTCTTTTAACAATCCCAAAGCCTACGGGGTACAGCAAATGCAGTATTAAAAGGGAAGTTTATAGTAATAAACACCAACATCAGAAAAAGTAGGAAGATTTCAAATAACCTAATGATGCATTTCAAGGAACTAGAAAAGCAAAAACTAACCCAACCCCACATGAGTACAAGAAAATAAATAATAAAGATCAGAGCAGGCTAGGAGCAATGGCTCATGCCTGCAATCCTATCCTAGCATTTTGGGAGGCCAAGGTGGGTGGGTTGCTCGAGTCCAAAAGTTTAAGACCAGCCTAGGCAACATGGTGAAACCCTGTCTCTACTAAAAAATAATTTTAAAAATTATCTGGGTGTGTTGGTGTGCACCTATAGTCCTAGCTACTCAGGAGGCTGTGGTGGGACAATCACTTGAGCCTGGGAGGTAGATGTTGCAGTGAGCTGAGATCACACCACTGCACTCCAGCCTGGACAACAGAGAAAGACTCTGTCTCAAAAACACAAAAACAAAAACAAAAAACAAAAAAACAAGATCAGGGCAGAAATAAAACTAAAAGAAAAATACAAAGATCAACAAAATTAAGTCAGTTTTTAACAAAATCAATTAGCTTGATTAACAAGAAAAAAACAGAAAAGACCCAAATAAATCAGCAACAAAAAAGGACACATTACAACTGGTACCACAGATATACAAAGGCTCATTAGAGACTATTATGAACAACTATGCACCAACAAACTGGAAAATCTAACAGAAATGAATAAATTCCTGGACACATACAACCTACCAAGATAGAATCAGAAGAAATAGTAAAACTGAACAAACCAATTATGAGTGACAAGATTGAATCAGTAATAAAAAGTCTCCCATCACAGAAAAGCCCAGGACTTGACGGCTTCACTGCTGAATTCTACCAGACATTTAAAGAAGAGCTAACTGATAGTAATGGCCAAAACCACAATTCCTTTTGCACCAACCTAATACCATTTCTTCTCAAACTTTTCTACAAAATAGAAGAGAAGGTAATTCATCCAAATGCATTCTATGAGGCCAGCATTACTCTAATACCAAAGCCAGACAAAGATACAGCAAAAAAAGAAAACTATAGGCCAACATCCTTGATGGACACAGAAGCAAAAATCCTCGACAGAATACTAACAAACTGAATCCAGCAGCACATTAAAAAGATCATTCACCAGCTGGGCGTGGTGGCTCACGTCTGTAATCCCAGCACTTTGGGAGGCCAAGGCGGGCAGATTGCCTGAGTTCAGGAGTTTGAGACCAGCCTGGGCAACACGGTGAAACCGCATCTCTACTAAAATGCAAAAAAGTAGCTGGGCGTGGTGGCACACACTTGTAGTCCCAGCTACTCGGGAGGCTGAGGCGGGAGAATTGCTTGAGCCCAGGGGGCGGAGGTTGTAGTGAGCCAAGATCATGCCACTGCATTCCAGCCTGGGCAACAGAGCGAGACTCCATTTCAAAAAAAAAAAAAAAGAGAGAGAATTCACCATAATCATGTGGTGCATCTTAGGGATGCAAAGATGGTTCGATATATGCAAATCAATAAATGCAATAGATCACACCAACAGAATGAAAGACAGAAACCACACGATCATCTTAATAGATGCAGAAAAATCATTTGATAAAATTCAACATCCCTTCTTGATAAAAACCCTTAACAAGCTGGGGACAGTGGTGCACACCTGTAGCCCCAGCTACTCGGGAGGCTGAGGTGGGAGGATCACTTGAGCCCTGGAGTTCAAGACCAGCATGGCCAACATAGCAAGATGAGACCCTGTCTCTAAAATAAACAAGCAAAACAACAACAACAAAACCCTCAACGAACGATGTATAGAAGGAGTATATACCTTAACACAATAAAGCTCATATATATGGCAAACCGATATCTAACTTTATACTGAATAGGAAAAAGTTGAAAGCTTTTCCTCTAATAACTGGAATAAAACAAGTATGCCCACTCTCATCACTCTTATTCAATATATTACTGTAAGTCCTTGCCAGAGCAATTAGACACAAAAAAGAAATAAAGGTCATCCAAATTGGAAAGGAGGAAGTCAAATTATCCCTGTTTGCAGATAGCATGATTTTGCATATAGGAAACCCTAAAATGCTCTACCAAAAAACTCTTTGCACTGATAAACACATTTAATAAAGTTGCAAAAGACAAAATTAACATACAAAAAATTAGTAGCATTTCTATACACCAAGAATAAACTGGTGGAAAAAGAAATCAAGAAAGCAATCCCAATTACTATTGGTACAAAACAATACCTAAGAATAAATTTTCTTTTTGAGACAGGATCTTGCTCTGTCGCTGAAGCTGGAGTGCAGTGGTGTGATCATGGCAAACTGCAGTCTTAACCTCCCAGGTTCAAGCAATCCTCCCACCTCAGCCTCCTGAGTAGCTGGAACAACAAACGTGCTCCAACATGCCTGGCTGATTTATTTTTATTTTTAGTGGAGATGAGGTCTCCCTATGTTGCCCAGACTGGTCTCAAACTCCTGGGCTCAAGCAATCCTCCTGCCTTGGCCTCCCAAAATGTTGGAATTACAGGTGTGATCCACTGTGCCTGACCTCCTAAGAATAAATTTAACCAAGGAAGTAAAAGGTCTCTACAAGGAAAGCTATAAAACACTGGTGAAAGAAATTAAAGAGGTCATACACACAAAAATTGGAAAGACATTCCATGTTCATGGATTGGAAGAATTAATATTGTGAAAGTGACCATACTACCAAAAGCAATCTACAGATTCAACATAATCCCTATCAAAATACCAATGAAATTCTTCACAGAAATAGAAAAAAAAAACTTAAAATTTATATGAACTATGGAACATTCCAAATAGCCAAAACAATTTTGAGCAAAAAGAACAAAGCTGGAGGCATCAAATATACTACAAAGCTATAGTAACCAAAATAGTATGGTACTGTCATAAAAACAGACACATAGACCAGTGGAACAGAATAGAAATCCATAAGTAAGTCCATGTATTTATAGCCACTGACTTTTGACAAAGGTGCTAAGAACATTCAGTGGAGAAGGGGCAGTCTCTTCAATAAATGGAGCTGGGAAAACTGGATATATCTGCATGCAGAAAAATGAAACTAGATCTCTATCTCTCCTCATAGACAAAAATCAAATCAAAATAGATTGAAGACTTAAACAAAAGGCCCAAACCTATAAAACTACTAAAAGAAAACATGAGGAAACACTTCAGGACATTGGTCTGGGCAAATATTTTTTTGGTAAGAGCTCAAAGGACAGGCAACAAAAACAAAAATAGACAAATGGGGCTTACATCAAGCTAAAAACCTTCTGCATAGTGAAGGAAACAACAGAGTGAAGAGACAACCTATGGAATCAAAGGAAGTATTTGTAAACTATCCATCCAGACAGAGATTAGCAGTCAGAATACACAGGAACTCAATAGCAAAGTCAATTAAAAAATGGGCAAATGATCTGAATAAACATTTCTCAAAAGAAGATATACGAATGGCCAACAGGCATATGAAAATAAATGTTCAACATCACAAATATCATGGAAATGCAAATTAAAACCACAATTAGATAACATCTCACCCCAGTTAAAATAGCTATTAGCAAAAATTAAAAAAGAAAAGATGCTGGTGAAGATGTGGAGAAAGTAGAATGCTAGTACTTTGCTAGCAGGGCTGTAAATTAGTACAGCTACTTCGGAAAACAGTATGGCGGTTCTGCAAAAACTAAAAATAGATCTGTCATGTGATCCCACAATTCCACCGTGGGATGTGTATCAAAAATAAAGAAACTTAGTATATCTAGGAGATACCTGCATGCCCATGTTTACTGCAGCACTACTCACAATAGCCAAGATATGGAATCAACCTAAGTGTCCATCCACGAATTAACGGATAAAGAAAATGTGGTATATATACACAATGAAGTACTATTCAGCCATAAAAAGAATGAAATTCTGTCATTTACAGTAACACAGATGAAACCGGAGGTCATTATGGTTAAGTGAAATAAGCCAGGCACAGAAAGACAAATATGGCATGTTCTCACTCATATGTGGGAGCTAAAAAAGTTGATCTCATGGAGGTAGAGAGTGGAATGATGGTTACCAGAGGCTGGGAGGGGCCGGGGAGGTGAAGAGAGGTTGGTTACTGGGCAAGAAAATACAGTTAGATAGAAGGAATAAGTTCCAGTGTTTGATAGCACAGTAGGGGGACTATGGTTAACAATAATTTATTGCATATTTCAAAATAGCCAGAAGAGATTTGAAATGTTCCCAAAATAAAGAAATGATAGATGTTTAAGGTGACGGACATCTTAAATATCCTAATGTGATCATCGCACGTTATATGCATGTACCGAAATATCACATGCACCCTCATGAATATGTACCATTATTATCTACCAATAAAAAATCAAAATCATTAACTTTTTAATTTTTTTTTTTTTTTGAGACGGAGTTTCGCTCTTGTTGCCCAGGCTGAAGTGCAATGGCGCCATCTCAGCTCATTGCAACCTCCGCCTCCTGGGTTCAAGTGATGCTCCTGCCTCAGTCTCCCAAGTAGCTGGGATTACAGGCATGCGCCACCATGCCCAGCTAATTTTGTATTTTTAGTAGAGACGGGGTTTCTCCATGTTTGTCAGGCTGATCTCAAACTACTGACCTCAGGTGATCCGCCCACCTCAGCCTCCCCAAGTGCTAGGATTACAGGCGTGAGCCACCGTGCCGGCCAACTTTTTAATTGTTTATGCCTTTTGGATCAGCAATTCCATTTCTATGAATTTTCCCCAAGGAAATGATCAAAACATATGCAAAAACAAATACAAATGCATATGTGTGTGTATATATATGAATGCTAGTTGTTGCATTGTAATAGAAAAAACAGGAAACACATGTCTGCTAACAGAGGGTATTTAAATACATTATAATACATCTGGACAGTCTCATGCTATGCAAACACCTAGTGAGCTGTATCTTTATGCAGTGATAGGGAAAGATGTCCATAATATTTTATTAAGTGAAAAAGCAAGTTACAGAAGGATATATGCAAGATTTTATTTGTCGTTAAAAATCTCCATGTTTTAAAACCCACTGGAAAATGAGTCCCAGCCACACCACTGCAAGGGTTCCTTAATTGGTCCAATCATCTATTTATTAGAGTGAGTGCAATACAGTTCCTGCCCGCATGGGGGGAAACAGGCTGGGAGGAGGGCCAGGGGCAAGTAAGTGCTAGGAGGGGAAATGGGAGGGGGCTGGGCAGGCACTGTGGGGAGGGGCAGGGGTTCCCAAGGCAACGTCAAAATCTCCAAATACAGTGGGCCTGACGGGGATGAAAGAGAGGCTGAAGAGACAGAGCCGTCCTGCACAGTCCAGGCACCACCCTGCCCTGCCACTGCCTGGCGGGCATCTTGAGCTCCAGACCCTTAGCCTCTCCGGGCCCCCAGTTTTTTCCGGGTAAGAGACTCGAACTGATGCTCTCTAAGGATTCTTCAAGCTCTGAAATTCTCTGCTGACATTTGCCAGCAGCAAGGTTGACTCGAATCTGAAACCTCTGGGGAAAGTGGGGGCCTCTCCCAGAATGGAACCCTCTCTGAACACTTTCCCGGGAGGGACCTTAGACTGTGCTGCCTGTTGCCAGCGTCGCAGGCAGGAGGAGCGCAGTCACTATGGGTGGGGTGAGTGCATGGGAGAGGGAGTGAATGAGCAAATGTCCAAGGAAGGGCATAAGAGAAGGGCTCCAGCAAGAATGCAAAGGAAGATTTGTCTAAAATGGCTTTTCAAGGCGGTCATGAGCTTGCCTCTAACCCAGCAAAGCGTGTGGAAGAAACATCGGCAGTGAGGGCTCCCATCTCTCATTTCTCAAAGAGCCGAGACTTTCAGCGAGGCCACTTGCCATTCCTGGTAGGTAATCAGATCGCTGTTAATTAATAAAGCTGTCAGGTGGCTCGTCCTCTCTGGTCATTAGTATCCTTTCAGAAAGAGAATCCTGCCATCACCGCCTTGTCCGCCCCTCCGCTTGCCAGCAATTAACTTAATGCTATGCAAATGAGAGGCTCTTCTCATCATTAGCTTATAGCCACGAATGTTAATCGCATAATTGGGTCTTCAACAGGGTAATTAGACACGATTTCCTCCATTAGTCTTACAAGGCTAATTATTGTTGAGCGGAGAGGGGGACTGCTCCCAGGGCTCCAGGCGAAGAGGGGCATCTGGTTAAAGCGAATTCGGGCGCATCGTCCGCCAGGTAAAAACAGCAGTCGCCATTGTCACAGCCCACTGTCCCCACCCATCGTGGGGACCGGGCTAGGGAGGGAAACGGAACCAGGGGAAGGCCTGGGGGGGGGGGGGTCACACTCGTGCCCCTTGCCTGGGTCCTGGGATGCAGACAACGTGGCATTTAAAAGTGAAAGCGGAAACAAACAGCAGCCCCGCCAGCCCGGGCCCGGAGGCCCAGCCCCCCGCCAAGGGCCACCCCTCGGCGCGCTCAGCTTCCCTGGGCCTCTGCCATGAGGACCGCGCTCGATGGCGTCCAGGGGCCTCTGGGTTTGACTTTCATGGCTATGAATCTCGGAATGAATAAAGAGCCCAGAACGCTGGCTGGGGTAGGGGGTGGGGCGGGGGCGAGGGGACACCCTGTGGAGGAGCGGGCTGGGAGCGCGGGGGATGCCCCTCGCCCTGCACGCGCGCCCTGCCCCTGGCTGTAACCTGAGCAGCCCGCGTAAGGGTCAGTGGTGACTTCCGGGACTGAATTGGCTGGGAAGCCGGTCCCATTTCAACAGAGACCTGGAGCAGCGCGGTGGGCAGCGGGCTGGGCCGAGATCAAGACCGGGACAAGGCCGGGAAGAGCGGGATGGGTCGGCCCCTTCAAGGGGAGCCCTGGGGCGCAGTGTGGGGCGGTCTTGCTCCCTGTTGACCCCCAGCCCCCCTCCCCTGGATCCGGGAACCCAGTGGGCTCTGGAAGCAGCTGCTGAGTGCACGGCAGACCCCCTGGCATGGGGTTACACCTTCTCTCAGGCCCGGCGGTGTGGGCCTCCCCAGTCAGGGAGACGCTTCCCCCATCTCATCTCAGTGGGGAGGGAGCAGCTGGTGGCCTCGGCAAACGCAGCACAGGAGATGGGAGGGTCTGGCTGAGCAGGGGGCCTCAGGAGGCCTCTGGGAAGCCAGCAGGGCAGGTGTGGACTTAGTGCCAGGGTGACCTGAAGACTCTGTGCTCAGCGGCTCAGAGCACAGGAGTCCAGGGACTCCGTCTCAGTCCGAGTCCGTCTCCACTGCCATGATGTGCTGTGTGATAAGGGCAAGACACTCAACCTCTTGGAGCCTCAGTTTCCTCAGCTGAAAGGTTCGGGTGATGCACCCTTTCCTGGTCTTGCTGGAAGGACTAGGAGGGAAGAGGTAGGCCAGGTGCACAGCCCAGGGCCTGGCCCTCCTGCCTACAGGAGACAAGAGACTATGGAGGAAAGTGCTATGGCAGATGGTGGTCAGGCTTACACTCTGAGAATTATGTCCCTGTCAACAGAACGGGCCAGGAATCATGCACATGGCAGCCCTCTCTGGATGTTTTTACGAGATTCTGTTTATGAAAATGTGTTGCCTTCCCTGGATCGTACAATCCTCCATCTTTATATGCTTAAGCCCCTACCACAGGCTCTCAATAAGGCCATTAAGTGGTCCTTGATGGACTGAAAGGGCACCTCTTGTAAAGAAACAAACCCCAAGGTGTCACTTGACTGAAATGTGAAGGCAGAATGAAGGTAAGCTGGAGAGTACTGGGTCTCCATCCATCTAGAATGTTCTGACTGCAATTCCCTTCAAAAGGCTCAAGGCTCCCACCTTGTTATGGCGGTGTGGCTCCATTATGAATGGCCAGGGCCATTGACAAGCAGCGTCGTGTGGTGTGAGGTCACCAGAGGGGAAAGGCTAGGACGGAGCTTCCTTTCAGAGCCTGTGTATCAGTCTGTTTTCACGCTGCTAATAAAAACACACCTGAGACTGGGTAATTTATACAGGAAAGAGGATTAATGGACTGACAGTTCCACATGGCTGGGGAGGCCTCACAATCATGGCGTAAGGCAAGGAGGAGCAAGTCACATCTTATATGGATGGCAGCAGGCAAAGCGAGAGAACTTGTGCAGGGGAACTCCCCCTTAAAAAAACCATCAGATCTCATGAGACTTATTCACTATCACAACAACAGCAAGGGAAGGACCTGCCCCCATGATTCAATTACCTCCCACCAGGTCCCTCCCACAACACGTGGGAATTCAAGATGAGATTTGGGTGGGGACACAGCCAAACCATATCACCCCAGAATGCTCCTACCACCACCATCAATGAGAGGAGTTGCTCTTTGAGAGCTCGCTGGGTGTTAGACTCTGGTGATTCCCAAATTTTTCTTCCTGAACTACCAGACTCATAGCCCGCTGCAGATGTTGTTAGGGTTGAATTGTGTTCCACAAAATTCACCTGTGAAGCCCTAACCCCCAGAACCTCAGAAGGTGACTGTATTTGAACACAGGGCCTTTAAAGAGGTGGTTAAGTTAAAAGGGCCCTAAAAGGTGGGCCCCAATCCAATCTGACTGGAGTCCTTATAAGAGGAGGAAATGTGGACACGCAGAGAGGCACCCAGGGCACACGTGCCATGTGAGGATGCAGTGAGAGGCCTCAGAAGAAACCAAACCTGCTGGCACCTTGATCTTGGGCTTCCAGCCTCCAGGACTCTGAAGAAATAAACTTCTGTTAAGATACCTCATCTATGGTACATTGCTGTGGCAGCCCCAGCAAACCAGTAGATTTCTAAGAAGCATCTCAAGCTTATCATGCCCAAAACTGAGCTAGTGGTCCCTCCTCAACCCCATTCCTCCAGCCTCCTCCTCTGGTCATCACAAGGCCAGCCCATTCTTCCTGCTGCCCCAGCAAGCACCGGAGCTCTCTGCAACACCTCTCTCTCTCTCACATGTCCTACATCCAGTGTGATAGCAAATCAATGGTACCAATTCTACCTTCAAAAGACTTCTCACCACCTCCACAGCTACCACCCTGGTCCAGGCCTCTGGCACCTCTCACCTGGATTACTGCCAACAGCCCTATACCTGGCCTCCCAGCTGCTACCTTGTCCCCCTGCCTAGAGCCCTTTCTTCACCCACTAGGTATCTTTTTACAACATCAGCGGGATCCCATCTGTCATTTGCTCAAGCCCCACACAGTGGCTCCCACATCACTCCAAGGAAAAGCCCAATTCCTTCAGGGTCTATGGTCTCCTGTGACCTCTGACACCTCACCTGCGAGTCTCTCCCTGATCTATGGCCAATGGCCTCCTTGATGTTGCTCAGAGTTGCCAGGCACATTCCTAACTCAGGGCCTTTGCACTGTAGTTCCAGGCCTGGACCACTCTTCCCTACATCTGTCCATGGCTCATTCCCTCACTCCATATAAGCCTCTGCTCAAGCATCATCAGAAAGGCCTTCTCTGATGGCCCTCTATAAACATACCACCCTGTCCTCTCCAGCCTTCCTGGATGGCCCTCTATAAACACACCACCCTGTCCTCTCCCTTCCAGCTGCCCGTCTTCCCTATTCCCCTTTATCCTGTTTTATTCTCCATAGCACACAACATATTATGCATCTGGTGTTTATAGACTTTCTCACTCCAACCAGAATGTAAGACACCTGAAGCGTCTTAGGTTTTGTCTCCTTTTGAGTCCCAAGAACTCAAGTAGTGCCTGCATGCAATCGATGTTCCATAAATATTTGTTGCCTAACTGAATAAAGTCATTGCCATGTTACATGGGAGGAAACCATGGTTCAGAGTGACAAATACCCTGACCAGCACCACACAGCCCATAGATGGCAAAGCCAGGATTCCAACCCAGTTGCTGACTTCAGAACCTCTTTCTTAACCACTGTCCTATTATGCTGCTTCCCATCACGAGAAAAATATGTAAAGTCTTATGGAGGTGCAGGGCAAGGAGAGGCATCAGGGGAGGCTTCCTGGAGCAGGTGGCATTTGAGCTAAGACTTGTAAAAAGATAAGATTTGTATGAAATCCCATGGTGTTCTGAAAGAAGAAACACCATGAGTAAAAACTCCGTGTTTAGGAAACAGGAAGTGGGTAGGTGTGCTAAGGTGTAGGGGAGAGACGGGAGTGGTAGATAGGAAAGAGAGGAAGCATGGGGCCCCCCTCTTCCCTTGGCTTCTGGATGCTCCCCATTTCTCCTTCTCCCCACTCCACCTTCTACTCTGGGAGGGGCTCCTGGCCTGGCAGACCTTATTGGGATGCATGAAGCCTTGCCCTATGACCTAGAATCCACGCTCCTGAGACAGGCCCAGGAGAGAAAAGAAGGCACAATGCCAGCGCCCCTGGACGGACACTGTCTGGTGGCCAGCATGGGGTGGGGGTGGCTCTGACCCTCCTGCTCATGGGGGGGTTGGGGGTGGTCTGGAATCTGCAGAAATCTCAAAGCCAACAAGGAGGCGATGCCTGGAGTCTTACAATCTCATAAAAAGTAAGGCTGCACTTCTATTTGTGGAAGACTTTTCTTAAAAGTTTTTTTATATATTAAATAATTTCTGTGATATTTAGGAAGAAGAGCTTCAAGCTTTTAGACATCTGCCACCTGAATCTGGCGGAGGCTCCAGCTTTTAAAGCACAGTGCCGGGTTCAGCAGTTCAGCACTTTAGTTATGCCTGTAAGGAAGATGGAAAATTGAAGTACACTCTGATGTCTCCCCAAAGTCCCCTATGGGTAAAGAAAAACAAATATGATTTCTCCAAGTCATCTTGGTGTCTCTGTCCTCTTGCCTTTCTCTGGGAAATAAATTTAAGTGAACGGTCGAGCATCGCACCTGCCAAAAATGGGGGCGTCTCCATCAGAGCTCGATTCAAATGCCAACTACCCCGGGCTCTGTTCTGTTAAAGGTCACCTGTCATTGTCCACCCGAGGCATGGAGATTGCTTTGGAGCTCTGATTTCCATGGCGGGGAAGGCATGTTTATCTTCTCCAATGTCTTATTCACTGCTGGCTTAGGCCGAACTGTTACCGGTTGAGTACAACCCACTGGGCCCCTAATAAGAGCTTGGAATCCACAGGAGGGAAAGAAATTGAGATGCGCTTTGCCAATGAAGAGTTGTAAACCTTAAAGGTAGGCAAAGAGAAGTCTTTTCAGGAGGGGAAATTTCCTGCCTGTGAAGGTTCTCAGACACTACAGCGGGAAATGGAGAACAGTCATCCCTTTCTCTCCAAAGGACATGTTTACCCAGAATGCTGTGCTGAGAGCAGGGGATGGCAAAGGGACCCTGGAAACCTCTCCCTGACCTCCAAGAGTCAGCAGGAAAGTTGAACCAGCAATGCAGGCTGGACTGGGGGGCTCTTACAAAGCTCTTAGGAAAAAATGTTAAGTGGTAAATAAACTGAGTTTCAGTATACTGCAGTGAGACTGTTTGTGTCTGTTTATTTTATTTTTATTTACTTTTTTATTTTTTTGAGACGGAGTCTCACTATCACCCATGCTGGAGTGCAGTGGCGCAACCTTGGCTCACTGCAATTTCCACCTCCTGGATTCAAGCAATTCTCCTGCCTCAGCCTCCCAAGTAGCTGGAATTACAGGCGTGTACCACCATGCCTGGCTAATTTTTGTATTTTTAGTACAGATGGGGTTTTGCCACGTTGGCCAGGCTGGTCTCAAACTACTGACCTCAAGTGATCTGCCCGCCTCAGCCTCCGCCTCCAAAAGTGCTGGGATTACAGGCATGAGCCACTGTGCCTGGCCTCATGTCTGTTTTAAACTAGCAAAATTACTCACCAAGAAAAGACCACACAGAGCCCTTGCTATATGGCATGACCCCATCTCTTCCTCAAGATTAAGCTCCCTGATAGAACAGGCCATCTCTCCATGACTCCCCGGAAGCTTCTTCCCACCTACCCCAGGTACCATGCAATGCTCCCTCCCAATCCTCGGCTGCCTCTTGGGGACAGCAGAGCCATGCCTGCGGTTGCCTAGGCACTCTCTCTGCAGAAATTCACTGTATTTTTATACTCAGAAAAATCCATGAGGCTGCAGGCAGAGTTCACAGGTTATGTACATTTTTTGATGTCACTGCTTCAAAAGTAATGGCTCTTATGCTCTCAAACACAGACAACACACCTAGCAACAGGCTGTCATAAACTAAGTTTTAACCCGAGAAAGCAGCAGCGCCGGCCTCTCCTGCATTTGCCCACATCATCCTCACCGGACTGCCTCTTACACAAACATTGGAAATAAGTGGTAAAATGTCAATGGTCCCCAGGCAGGAAAATAATGGGAGAACTTTCCTTTTTCCACTCCAGTTCTGAGTTTATTTACTGAGAGATTAAAATGCTACAACTCCAGGGGTGGTGGGCTGCTGGCCTATCACCACCATTACTGGCCACAACCTTGGGCTCGAGCCCAGGGGTGCACCTCCTTCTTAACTGCAGGCCGGATGACCCAGCCACCGCCTCCCTTCTGACCTCAAAGGAGGCTCAGGGAGTGCCCTGCAGGCCTGGGCCAAATTCCGCCCACAGGGTAGCACTCGCTTTTGCTACAACAAAGCACGAGGCCTGCTCTGAGAGTCCCGAGAGTCCTGTTGGTCAGAGTGTGCTGATGCTGAGTGCAAGTGGCTGTGAGAAGGGTGGCGGTGACCAAGCTGGTGGCACAGGAAGGCAGCCTGCTGTGGGGGCGGTGGATCCAAAAGCATGGATGAGGCCGTCCCTCAAACAGCTGTGCCAGCAGAGCTCTGAGAGTGCTGCGGGGCCGCCACGCTGCAGGATGGAAGGGCTGGAGGATGGAGGACCTTTGCTTGAGCTTTAATCTCTTCAAGGCCACCTCCATGAGGGTGCCTCGATCCCAAAAGATGAAGAGCTCAGAGTTAGGACAGGCCAGTGCCTTCTCATCCCACCCCAAGACAGGAGAAGACGATTCACAGGGCTCTCTTCCCCCAGCTTTGAAGTCATGGCTAAAAACTCTTGATTCCCCTTCACGGGCAATTTACTAAGCCCCCACCAACCACTTCCTTATCCGGCTTCCACGGGCCATACTTGGGGCCAAGTTCTAGACAACCTGGGACAGCCTCTGTGCTCTGGAGCCTCCAAAATTATTTAAATTAGCCACATTAGACCCCTGGTTCCATGGGGGTCTCAGATATGAGTCTGATTTCATACTTGTCTCCTTGCAAGATCATCCTCCTGCCCCGCGTGTCACCTGGTGGATAAGGAACTGCCTTTCTCCAACTCTACCCCGCAAAGCCAGCCCAGGGGAAGCAGGCTGCTCAGAGGGGCCAGCCACAGCCACAAAATCTTGCGACTGGTATTTTGGTGAGGAATTGGGTTGACCGTACTTCTCAGAAGCTCTGATCTCCACAGAAAGGCACAAAGCCCCCAAAATATTAGGAATAAATATGGTCACACAGGTGGACACCCTATTGGTGCCAGCTGTGCCCAGTGCCTCCCCGCATCATCCCATTGAATCCTCTCACCTGATGTCCCAAATCCCACTGTCCCTGATTTTTAGTGGAGGAAACTGAGGTGCAGAGAAGCTAAGAACTTGCCCAAGTAGAAGTAGATCAGAGATGAGCTGCTCGGACTCCACACCGGTGTTCCTTGCCCCTGCTGCCTCCCTGGCTGCAGACTGAGCCTGGCTCTCTAGCAAACTCAGATTTCAACTTTGAATCTGTTGACAACATTATCTCAGTTGTACAGAGTATTTTCCAATTCATCATTCCCACCCATACATATTTTCCCAGCAAATATGTCCATTAGCCCAGCAAATGGTGGGCGGGGCTACTACTCCCTTTGATGGTTAAGGAGACTTGAGGCTTAGAAAGGGTAAGTAGCCGCCTGTAGACCACTTGGCCAGTAAAGCAGTCAAGCAGGGCTGAGGGAAACAGTTGTGAACTATCAGGAAGCTCTGGGAGCAAGGAAGGAAACTTGGGGTGCAAGAGAGATGGCTGCCAAATGTTTAAAGAAAGAGAAGAGCCCAGAAGAGGCAAGGCTGTGGGTCCCACCCCCAACACACGCCCCACTTTCTTTTTCACCCTTGTCCACAGACACTGTGGAAACAATGGCCATTTCACCAAAGCTGCCCAATTTGAGGCAAAAACCTCAATCCCCAAGTGGACCTCTGTCTCGAGGTGCGAAGGAGCACGGCAGGCCTTTGCTGCATCACTGCCCATGCGACAAAATCGGAATGATGTCGGGTCCTGTTGCAGTCAGCCGCATGGGGGCTTCCGTTAGGATGGGCCTTCTGTTAGGAGAAGGCTCGCAGCAAACCCGTCTTTAAGAAAGAGCTTTCTTCCAAGAGAAAAGGCACCATGGCGCACACAGTCAATGATATGTATTCCAGCCCATGTCTGGTAAACTCTCGGATGATGGCAGCAAGGCAGGGTCACCCGGGTTCTATTAGCTCAATTAATGAGGAGTAAGACAAGGCTAACACCCTGCTCATCGGGAGGCTCAGGCCCAGAGCTGCAGTAATGGAGTTATTAACCTTCGTCAGCCACTGGATTTTGCTGCTGATTCCAACTCCATTTCCTAGTTCAGGCCTCCATTAATAGGCTGTTTATTATCCATAGTCCGCATAAGGATCAGCTGCAGAAATAGTGCTTCCTGGAAGGACCCGTGATAATGAAAGAGAGAGAGAGCGGGGCGGGCAAGAAACCCTCTCTACTTTGCATTTTAATTTTTCTTTGGTCCTACTGCTGTCCTCTTAAGAAATTACAGCATCCTTCTCACTTTGGACCATGTTAGAAATGACAAAGTCATTATCCAAGGGTTTCAATGTGTTGTCCCCCAAAAGAAATTGTCATACGGAAATAAATTACATCAAATTAGGAGCTCTGGCCTATAAACTATATGCCAATCTAGTTTTTAATTTCATAATGTACCACCATATTCCATCGTTTAAAATTGGACATAATTGAAACAAAAAAATCAAAACTGCATTTAGCAGAATAATTTTATCAACATTGTTAAATGCCCTGATTAAAAATTTCCAGTTTGCTTCAGTTTGAATTGAAAAAAAAAAATTCCAGTTTTCTTGGCTCGATGGGGTCCTGAACAAAAGGGCAATTTTGTCTTTGACTATTTTGGGGTCATTCGCCGCATGTGTTACCAGAAGAACAGGCTACCTTCCCCACTTCCAAGCCAATGAGAAGAACAGGCTACCTTCCCCACTTCCAAGCCAATGAGTGTCTTTAAAATGTCTTCCATAGATAAAGAAAGCAAACAGGTCGCCATTAGAGAAAAAATATTTTTAAAATTATTTGTACCAACCCATAGTGAGTAGATGCAGCAAATACTCTTTGAGGGTCATCCCTTCAATATTTGCCATCTTAGCCTCTTTGTATTGAGCAGGAATTCAGCGTCACATGGGGAAGTGTCATAGTAAATGTGTTTACACTTCTTAACATATAGACAAATCTGTAGCATCCTATTTGGGGGCCGTGTGTGCTTTATTTATTTATGTATTTATTCATTTTCGGAGAGACAAGGTCTCCTTCTGTCACCCAGGCTGGAGTGCAGGGGCACGATCATAGCTCACTGCAGCCTCTGATTCCTGGGCTCAAGCAATCCTCCTACCTCAGCCTCCCAAGTAGCTGGAACTACAGGTGTGCACCACCATGCGCGGCTTAGCGTGTAACTTGTTATGTGAGAACAGGCGAGAAGACAAACTCTCCCCTTCACATCTGAATGAGAGTCGGCCCTGACAGGAGGTACTCTGGGCACTCACGTGCAGAGCAGGTCATAGCCATCCACAGTATCCGTACAGCTCTTTCAAGCTATCAACCACATGCACGCATCCTCCATCTACTCTCCAGAGCAGTAGTGCTGTGAGGTTAAAAGAGTAGAGATTATTGTCCCATTTAACAGATAAGGAAATTGACGTTAAATGTGTCTTCTTCAAACCAGCTAGCCAACAGAGAAGGATAAATGCAATCCCATTGCATAAAGGATAGAATTTAACAGTTCAGAGCAAAGAGTTGGGTTCAGGGCTGGCCCCTTCCATGGATCTTACCTGGCTATGTGGCCTGGGGCAAGGACATGGCCTCTCTAACGCTGACTGCCTTTTACCTGAGCAAACCTCCTTTACTGGGCTGTTGAATGGATGGGATCACATAGGAAACAACTGCATAATCAGCACTCAGTAAAGACCAGATATCATCATTATTACTCTTGTTGTCAAGATAATGCTGATTATGAAGGAGGAGGGGGCAGGAGAGAGAAGGAGGAGGGAAAGGGAAGAAGTGTCCTCAATGGACGTGATCTGGGAACAAAGTGGGAGGGGCTGTTTCAAGGCAGTCAGAGAATAAAAGGAGAATGAACTGAAAGATGAAGAAGGAGAAAGAGAAAAGCAGAGAGGAAGTTGAGAAAGGCAGAGCAGAGATGCCCTGTGCGAAGCCATGGCAGTTTTGTCCTCGGAAATCGAAAAAGAAAGCTTCCAGACCTGAGGGGACAGGCTTGGCCCCGGCAGACTGCGCTGAGTGCGGAAGTGCCAGCCCCTTGTGCCTGGGGGTGGGTGTCTGCCAGCCTCCCTCCCCTCGGCAGCTCTGTTCTCTCCGGCTTTCTGGAGGAAATGTCTGTGTGTGGAAGGTCTGTTTAGCAAAAGCCAGCAACGACAACCACAAACCCAGCACCAACGGGGAGCCATATGCAATGAAAAGAGACCTGTCACTGCCTTTCCAGGGACAACTGAAACCCTCTGGGCTCCTCTGGATGTGGGACACACATACCTATCTTATTTAAACAACAATAATACATAAAAATTCAGAAACCACCACATCCTCAAAGGAACCTATATAGCAGTTTCCAGTTTGCACAAAATGACCTGGCACCCAAATGAGCTAATCAGAAATCTCATTCTTGGGTGGTTTCCTGAGAGTCCTAAAAGGCAGTCCAATGAAGAGAGAAAAAGATACTCCAGAAAACGACACCAAGATTAAAACTCCCTGCTACCATTTTGCTGAATGTCATTGCCACTGACTCATCTAGGACCCTCCTTTTACACCCTTTTCCGGGGATTTCTGAGATAGCATGACCAAGACCTTGTGGGGGAGGGTTAAGGTCACAGCTTGCCCTGCCCCCTCCCTCCTTGCAGCACGGAGGGAAAGGAGGGTGCAAAAAAACAGTGGGTCTCATACACGGCAAACTTCCCAACATCAATCAGAATCCTATACTCTTTCTCTGTAGTAAGCATTAATTTTAAAAGAAAATACTGTGCTACAAGCTTGCAGCATGAAATGAACTATTTTACAGCCAGGCAGAGGGCAGGTTTCTGGACGCAGCCATGAACATAGTTCTTTCTTTGTTTCTTTCTTCTTTTATTTATTTATTTTTTTACTATTATTATTACGTTTTAACAAACTTTATAGCCCATTTTATTTGTTCTGAAATAACTTTTTCTCCTTCTTTTCGACAGATCAATTACTTGGTTTGTTTCCCTTACTGTATGATGTTGGAATCAAGAGATTGATACTGCTCAGTGGAATATAATTTAGTATTATGTGCCATGGGTTTATGAGGTAGGAGTCAGACAAAACATTGCATTTGAACACTACCCATTTATTAGCTCTAAGAAGAGATTTATATTTGACAAGGAGACAATAGCTTTGTTTTCTGATAAGCCAAAGAGGTCTATTTTTGTGTCCAATACATGGAGTAGCTTACCCTTCCCCGATAACTCTATTTACTAGTGTGAATATATTTTAATAATAAAATTGATATATATGTAAATTTATTTTAATCTAATTTCATTGAACCTTCCTTAAAAAAAGAGCCTTTGTAGATTTTCATATCTGAATTATAGATTTCTGTATCGTATTCCCAGATTGATTTCTAGGCTATAATTCTGTCAAGATTTCCTCCTGGTGTCAAAAACAGCAACACCGCAGCTAGAGTGTTTTATAATTGGCATCACAACCGAACCAGAATTACAGTCCTGATAGTCATCCCGGTGCTAGGTGGATTCATTTTAGAATATTTCTCTTTCTTAGCCTGTATCTGAACTTGAAGGTTTACGGCTAAGATTACTCTCTGAGTTAATCATAAAAATGTTTAACTGAAAGCTAAGGTGCTGGAGATGGAAGAGACAGAGATGAGAAAGGAGGAAGGAAAATATACCTTCAATGACTACGACAGGATGATCAACAGCAGCATATGATTAAATCTACATTGTAAATCAAGATTTTTTGTTCCTGCCTGTCCTTCGCCCTAGGGTCAAATAAATTAAATTGGCGTTATTTACTAAGTCTTTAGAACGTGATTTTCACTCTGTGGTGAACGGAAGAGTGTTTCCTTGCAACCCTGCCCTAAACCAAATCGGTTCTTGAATATTCCTCCCTGTGTGCTTTTCCTCCCTGTGTTGGTCGTGTAGTACTGGTGCTTGGGCTCCGTAAGTAAAACAGTCATTTTTCCCCCCAGGCTTCAGAAAACCAGCACAGGATTCTCTCCCCTGACCTGCTAATGACACCCTGCCCCGACTTCTTTAAAGTGATTGTTCTGCATTTTCCCCAGTGCGTTTCATCTTCACATAGCTGATGAGCTCACAAAGAAGCTATGCAGGCGGGGAGCAGTGGCTCACGCCTATAATCCCAACACCTTGGGAGCCCAGGGCAGGTGGATCACTTGAGGTCAGGAGTTCGACACCAGCCTGACCAACATGGTGAAACCCCGTCTCTACTAAAAATACAAAATTAGCTGGGCGTGGTGGCACGCGCCTGTAATCCTAGCTACTTGGGAGGCTGAGGCAGGAGAATCACTTGAATCCGGAAGGCGGAGGTTGTAGTGAGCCAAGATCGTGCCATTGCACTCCAGCCTGGGCAACAAGAGCGAAATTCCGTCTCAAAAAAAACCAAAAACAAAAACAGAAGCTATGCAGCTGATGCTGTGACATTAACCACGTCTGTGGCATTAACTATGTTAGGAAGAACAGAGGGTGGACACTTAGCCTTTGGGTACTTTGGTCCCTGGAATTTCACAGGAATAACGGCAGTAAAACAGGATGCTCAGGTTAACACTATCAGATCCCCGCTGCCCTGAGCCGAAACAGGTTTCAGTCTTCCAATGGGAAGCTCTGTAGCGCAAACTCTAGGGATATAATTCAGAGTTGAGGAGATTCTAACTGTGGGAAAGGCAGAATAATGCCTGCCCCCAACTCCAAGATGTTCACCTCTTAATTCCCAGATTCTGTGAATAGGTTATCTTACCAGGGACAAGGAACTTTGCAGATTAGATTAAGTTAAGGACTGTGTTGATATGGTAAGATTATCACAGGTTATCTGGGTAGGCCCAATCTAATCACATAGCTCCTTAAAATCTGAGACCCTTTCCCGGCTCTGGTCTCAGGGAGACATGAGTACAGAGGAAGGATGGGAGTTGCACTACAGCCTCTGAAGATGGTGGGAGGGGTTGTGAGCCAAGGAATGCGGGCAGCCTCTAGAAGGTGGAAGAGGCAAGGAAACGGATTCTGCCCTAGAGCCTCCAGGAAGGAATGCAGCCCTGGCAGTGCCATGATTTTTAGCACTACAGAATTTGAAGACAATAAATTTGTGTTGTTTTAAGCCACCAAGTCAGTGGTAATTTATTATGGCAATATAGGTAACTAATATGCCAACTCACACTATTCTTAGACAAACAACCAGCCTATTCAAAGGTAAAGGATTTACAGAATATATCCATCTTGGGACCCAGTTATAGGTGCTACCAAAAAATGGAAGGAAAGGGGCATAAAAGTTAAAAAAAAAAAAAAGAGAGACAATGAATACCCATTAGAAAACGAATTACTCCAGGAAACATAAGAACATTTTAGATAAAACCTTACCAGAATGTTCTAAATAATTTAAAGAGAATGGACTCCATGATATAGGAAATGAAAGAAAACATGATGAGATTTTTTAAAAGTAGATGCAAAGAAAGCTCACAAAATGAAGGAAAAATGCCTAAGGGGAAAAGTGAAAGCATTATGGAAACAAAAAAAACAAATGAAAAACAGCAAGAAATAAACACAGCAGAAAACAGTCAGTTACCATGAAGGTCAGAGTCGAGAAAATAATACCAAAAAGAGTAAGGTAAAAGCCACCAGCAGAAAATCCGAATTATGAAAAGCTGATGATAAATATCTAACACACACATAATTGGTCTTACTGAAGAAGAAAACCAAGCAAATGAACCAGAAAAATATTAATATATCTACTGGAAGAAAATCATCCTGAAATACTGTAAGTGAAAGGATTCCTAATGTCCAGAGAAAAGTAATAAGGAGAACCAAGACTGAGCTATGGCCTGGTGATTGTAAATGAACTTAAAGAGAAAGAGAAGGGGGTAGGGGACACAGACAGAGGCAGAGAGACAGAGAGATCTCCTGAACACCCAGGCAAAAGAAACACATCCATAGGCCGGGCGCAGTGGCTCATGCCTGTAATCCCAGCACTTTGGGAGGTTGAGGTGGGTGGATCACCTGAGGTCAGGAGTTCAAGACCAGCCTGGCCAACATGGTGAAACCCTGTCTCTACTAAAAATACAAAAAGTAGCTGTGCATGGTGGCACACATCTGTAATCCCAGCTACTCAGGAGGCTGAGGCAGGAGAATCGCTTGAAGTCAGGAGGGGAAGGTTGCAGGGAGCTGAGATTGCGCCATTCCGGCCTGGATGACAGAGTGAGACTCCATCAAGAAAGAAAGAAAGAAAAGGAAGGAAGGAAGGAAGGAAGGAAGGAAGGAAGGAAGGAAGGAAGGAAGGAAGGGAGAGAGAAAGAAAGAAAGAGAAGGAAAGAGAAACACATCTGGCAAGATGTCAGAGGCTGTGCAGAAGGGATTTGGAACACTGAGGGCGGGGGAGGAGCTTGGGGAGAGAAAGAAAGAAACATGATCAAAGAATTCTTTGCCAGATGTTGTTTACAAGTAAAAATAACAGAAAGACATTCTCAAGTACGCAAAAATTCAGGAAGTTTAGTATCTATGTACCCTAGCTGAAAATGAATCAAAGACATAATCCATTCAAATGAAAGATAAAATCAAAATTAATAAATGAAGAGGTTGAAATATATAAACAACTGGTGTTGAAATCTTAATCCAGTTTTAAAGAGAATAAAAACTTTGTAAGTATAGTAATTATAGTTAAAAACAGAATATAATTGTTATATTTCTAGAAAGAAAAGCTTAATCAATACTGATTAAAAACAATAATCTGTGTATAACAGACTGGCACAGAAAAATTTCAGGATATGTCTGTCCCTGGCTCCCCCAAAATGGAGAATGGCTGGAGAAGGGGGATGAGGAGGCAGTACATGTGGGATACTCTTTTTTTTTTTTTTTTTAAGATGGAGTCTTGCTCTGTCGCCCAGGCTGGAATGCAGTGGCGTGCTCTCGGCTCACTGCAACCTCTGCCTCCTGGGTTCAAGCAGTTCCCTGCCTCGGCCTCCTGAGTAGCTGGGACTACAGGCGCCCGCCACCATGCCCGGCTAATTTTTGTATTTTTAGTAGAGACAGGGTTTCACCATATTGTCCAGGCAGGTCTTGAACTCTGGACCTCGTGATCCACCTGCCTCGGCCTCCCAAAGTGCTGGGATTACAGGCGTGAGCCACCACGCCCAGCCAACATCTTTCATATGAAGGGGTCAAGATATTCTGCTGCATTTCAAAATCAACAAACTGAGAAATAAGGTTTAATCAAGTCGTGTTGAAGAGACTATTAGAACTACAAACAGATTATCTTCTAAATTAACGGAAGTGGGGCAGGTAAGAAGCTAACAATAATAAGAACAAAACTCAAAACACATCCCATAAAGAAAAGATGGAAAACAAAGGAAACCATAATGAAGCACAAAATAAAGTAAGAAAAGCAAAAATAAGTGGGATAGACTCAACTATTCAAGGAAAAAGACATTTCAGATTGAAGAAAAAATATCAAACCCAATTTCATTCTGTCCACAGTGAAGACAACATCTACGGGCTCCACCCATGCATCCAGAGCTTCCATATAGCTTTTTAGTTGTGTCATCAACAAAAAATAAGAGAAGCAAAATAGTTGAAAGTAAAACTTAGGAACATGCAAATGTAACAAAGAAATCAGAGTTTGAATTCCAGATAAAAATGGCTTCTTGAAACCCGAACCAGATTTTGTTTCTTCCCCAAATCCCACAGAAAAACGATAGGAAAGGCACTTTGAAAACCTAACCTACAAGGACAGAAAGAACAGGGAAGAAGAAGGCAATCAGACAAAGGTTTCGATGCTGGAAAGCAGACTTGAACCAGAGGCAACGAGCTGAGGCGGCCTCAGAAAGCCAAATCCTAAATCAGTAGTAGGAAAGCTGAGAATCAACCTCATCTTCCCCAGAAAATCCTCAAAAGGCTCAGGCACAGGCGCCACCTGGGAACTGGTGGCTAAAATAAGGGGGCTTGGTTGAAATTTGTTTCAGAAGAGAGTGAGTCCTAGATCCCTTCCTCACTCCACCCAGCTGAGTGAATGTCTCTCCTCCACTTGGGAAGAAATTAAACATTTATTCTCTAGAGAGGATAAAATACAGGCTCTTTGGGCTGAAGAATGCCAAGCACAGTTGAGAGCCTGAGTCTATGGTAAACACAGGGGAATTAGGTAAAAGTATGCAAACTGCATGCAGTATGTGAGACCCCTCCCCTGCCCTTCCCAGTGTCCTGCTTCTCCCCTGGACCCCCAGAGAGGGGGTCCTAGCAGCAAGGCCTTTACCCTCCAGCAGGAGACTGCATGAGTCCTCTCTGGGGAATCTGAGCAGCCCAGAGGAAAAGATCTAAAGATGTTGACACCTGGTGGGAGGGTTCTGCACAAATGGCCCAATTTTATCACCCCGATGATACCACCCTACAGTGAAGACTAAGCCTGTGGGCTCTTTCCACGCACTCGGAGCTTCCAAATCGCTTTTTAGTCTCCCATTCTTAGACGTGAGCAAACAACCAAGGGTAATTCAACATCTAAGGGTAAAAAAAGACTCTGCTGAGAAAGAATAAGACCAAGACAAACAAAAATTCAATAGAAACTGGTTATGCAGAAAGGAAAAGGAAAAAAGCCTATCTCCCCATCCTCCTAACAAAATCAAATATGTCATTAACATTTTCAAGAGATAAAAAAACCATGAAATAAGATCAAGAAACTATAAAAGGAATATTCAGAAAACAAAAAGCTCTTGAATATTACAGAAATAAACAAACCCAAGAGCAGAAATTAGAATTCAAAAAAAATGTTGGAAGAGAAAGTTGAGGAAATCTCCCAGAAAGTAGAGCCAAACAAAACAAAAAGCAGCAACTGACCACACATACACATACACACAAAATACAAGGGAAAAAAGATATTTTTACAACATTTAGAAGCCCAGTCCTGAAGATCCAATACCCAAATAACAGCAGTTTCAGAGAGAATAGAAAAAAGGGGAAAAAATCATTAACAAAATAATTCAAGAAAATGTCCCAGGACTGAAGGACACAGGTTTCAAGATTAATTTCTGGTACAGTGGAGTAAATCTGACCTATACCAAGTATATAATGAAATTTCACTGTGAAATTTCAGAACCCTGGAGACAAAAGGAAGAGCCTACAAACTTCCACAGAAAGAAAAAAGTCACATATGAAGGCTCAGGATCAGATTGGCATTGGACTTCTTAGCAACACTGGAAATTCAAAATTCTACAGGAAAATCATTTCCAGCCTATAGTTTCTCACCCAGCCAATCTATCCAACAAGTATGAAGATAGAATAGACACTTTCAGATAGAATAGTAGGGCCCCCAAAATTTACCTCCCATACACTGTTTCTCAGGAAGTTACTGATAGATGTGTTCAACCAAAACAAGGTAGTAAACCAAGAAAAAGGAAGCCATGTGATATAGAAATAAAATATCTAATATGGGAGAGGGGTAAAGAGAATCTTCAGTGTAGTAGTGAAAGGCAATCCCAAAATGATTGTTGTGTACAGGCATAAAGGGTGACTTCTTCAATTTAGAACACATGTGTTTCTGGTGTAACAGTCTACTGCTTTTAAATCATCTTTTTAACTTGGGAAGCAACTAGAGGTTATGCTTTGTCAAATCAAGGGGGTATATAAAAGGAAGATGTGTGACTCAGGAAGCAGAGACTCCAACTCAAAAGAAAGCCAAGGGGAATTCCTCTGATTATAGTAAAGAAAAGCCCCTGATGATCAACTATGCAGTAAGCCTAGAAAAAAACCAGTCCAAACAGGAGAGGAATGGGAGTGACCAAAAAAAAAAAAAAAAAACAACAACCTGAAACTGATAGATTACACAATATGATGGACTTTGTGGGAAATTGTTCTGAAAGGCTATTATGAGATGTGGAAATAATTAACTAATAGGTACAAAGAAAACTAGACAAGTGAAAAAGCAAGATGATTATTAACTTCAGGAAAATCAAAAAGAAAGGAAAGGAAAAACAAAAAAAAGCTAACGCCTTCCAGCTGAGTTAGATTCCTTAAAGCAGGTTTCCTGGAAAAACCACAAAATTGTATGCTTATATCTCATTAGCCAGAACTTAGTGTTGTGGCTCCATATAGCTGTAAAGAAGACTGGAAAATGGGATCTTTTATTTTCAGACACCAAAGTACTCCTCTGAAAATTGATCTTTTGTTATTGAGGAGGAAAGTTAGAATAAATGTTGGGGTAGATAATTAGCTGTCTGTCACTGATGGTCACTTTCATCAAGAATACATTTCACAATGAACACATAGCTGACAGAAACCTTTATGCACTACATAGCACCAAAACACATAAAGCCAAAACTGTAGGAAACACAATAAAAATTAGTGGCACAAGATATTCAAATTATGTTAATATATTTAAAGACAGGGGAAAGGGGTGATTTTCTAAGAAGAGACCAATTGCACAAGAAAAGAGAGAAATTCGAATTGACCAAACACCCTGAACAAAATCAATCAAATTGTTAACAAGCTACCTCTGCCCCAAAGTGCCAGATCCAAAAAAACAGTTACTGCCGGAGTTTTAAAAACTCTCTCAGATATGGAGAAAGAAAGAAAATCTACGAAATTTTCACATCACTGATACTAAAGCCTAACAAAGCACAAGAATGTGGAAAAATTCTAATCCATATTATATATGCATATTAATGCAAAAAAAATGTAGCCAATACAATCCAACAGCATGTTAATTTCCTTGTGCTGCCATTATCATATTATGACAAACTTAGCTGCTTAAAGATACTCAAATTTGGACTGGGTGCGGTGGCTCACACCTGTAATCCCAGCACTTTGGGAGGCCAAGGTGGGTGGATCACAAAGTCAGGAGATCGAGACCATCCTGGCTAACACGGCGAAACCCCGTCTCTACTAAAAATACAAAAAATTAGCCAGGCGTGGTGGCAGGCACCTGCAGTCCCAGCTACTTGGGAGGCTGAGGCAGGAGAATGGCGTGAACCCGGGAGGCAGAGCTTACAGTGAGCCAAGATCGTGCCATGCACTCCAGCCTGGGAGACAGAGCGAGACTCTGTCTCAAAAAAAAAGATAATCAAATTTGGCTAGGTGCAGTAGCTCATGCCTGTAATCCAAGCACTTTGGGAGGCTGAGATGGGTGGATCACCTGAGGTCAGGAGTTCGAGACCAGCCTGGCCAACATGGTGAAACCCGTCTCTAATAAAAATACAAAAATTAGCCATACATGGTGGCACACACTTGTAATCCCAGCTACTCAGGAGGAGGAGGCAGGAGAATCACTTGAACTTGGGAGGCCGAGGTTGCAGTGAACAGAGATCATGCCACTGCACTCCAGCCTGGGCGACAGAGTGATACTCATCTCACAAAAAAAAAAAAAAAAAAAAGAAAGAAAGAAAGAAAAGAAAAAAAGATACTCAAATTTATTATCTCCCAGTTTCTGTAGGTCAGAAATCTGGTATGGGTCTAACTGGGCTTAGGTCAAGGTATCAGCCAGAGCTGTAGTTCTCACCTGGGGCTCACTGTTGGTTGAATTCATTTCTTCTCACATTTTCCACGGCCCCCATCTTTGAGCCACCAATGCTGTGTCATGCTTAGAAATCTCTCTGACTTCCTCTTCTGCCCTCAGTCAGGAGGAAACTCTGCTTTTAAGGGTTTGTGTGATTATTCTGGGCCCACCCAGATAGTCCAGGATGACCTTTCTATTTTAAGGTGAACTGATTAGTAATCTTAAGTATATCTGCAAAGTCCCTTTTGTCATGTAATGTAATATTCAGACGCATGACAGCAGGGGGGCAAAGGTCATAAGGGTCAAAATTCTATCTGCCACAAAGAGTAGAATAATATACCATGAAAGAACAATATGCCATGACCAAACCAGTTATTATAGGAACAAAAGACTGGCTTACTAATATTAACATAATTTATAATATCAATGTGTCAAAAAGAGAAAAAACAATTTTAAAGGATGCTGAAAAGCTCTTGATAAACATTAACTAGAGATTTTAAATCACGGAGCTATACTTTTTTTTTTTTTTTTGAGACGGAGTCTCACTCAGTCGCTCAGGCTGGAGTGCAGTGGCGTGATCTCAGCTCACTGCAAACTCCGCCTCCTGGGTTCACACCATTCTCCTGCCTCAGACTCCCAAGTAGCTGGGACTACAGGCGGCCGCCACCACGTCCGGCTAATTTTTTGTATTTTTTAGTAGAGACGGGTTTCACCATGTTAGCCAGGATGGTCTCGATCTCCTGACCTCATGATCCACCCACCTCGGCCTCCCAAAGTGCTGGGATTACAGGCGTGAGCCACTGTGCCCGGCCAACTTCTTTAACTTCATACAAATTGTATGCACTTCAAACCAAAAGCCAGTAGCACCTTAATGTCAGCAGTACCAGGACAGCCCTTATGGTCAGGAAAAACCACCGTGTCGATCATGACACCCTGTTCTGAAAGTACCGCCCAACAAGAGTAAAATGAAAAGTATAAATATTGAAAAGGAAGAGGCAAAAGGATGAGTATTTGTAGATGACATGGTCATCTACCTGTAAAACCCAAGAGAATCAACTGAAAAACTATCCAAAACAGTAAGAGGGTTTGAGAAGGTGGCTAGGGTATAAAATAAGTAAGCCAAAATCAATGTCTTTTGTATACTCTTGAAAAACCCCCTTAGAAAATATGGAATGAAAATATCTTATTATAATATCAGTAAGAAGAACAAGAGATAATATACCTAGAAATAAAATAAAAAATGCGAGACCCAAGGAAGTGTTGATATTTTCACTAGAAGCAAAGACAGAATATATCCATGTCAAACTGTAACGGATTGTATTAGTCCGTTTCACACTGCTATAAACACCTACTTGAGACTGGGTAATTTATAAAGGAAAGAGGTTTAATTGATTCACAGTTCCACACGGCTGGGGAGGCCTCAGGAAACTTACAGTCATGGCAAAAGGTAAAGGGGAAGCAAGGCACATCTTACATGGCAGCAGGAGAGAGACAGAGAGAGAGCAAAGGGGGAGGTGCCACACTTTAAAACCATCAGATCTCGTGAGAACTCATTCACTATCATGAGAACAGCATGGAGGAAACCGCCCCCATGATCTGATCACCTCCCACCAGGTCCCTCCCTAACATGTGGGGATTATAGTTCAAGATGAGATTTGGGTGGGAACACAGAGCCAAACCATATCACAGATCAATTTGAAAATCTAAGGCAATTCCAGCTAAAATTTCAATGGCAGTTTCTTTTTGTACATGATAAAATCATTATAGTGCTCGTTTGGAATAATAAATATATAAAATAGACAATAAAGAAGATCAATGAGAGGGCCTTGTCCTGCATTGACTATTGAAATACAGATATGACAAAAGTAAAGTAGTTAAACAGAGAGGTACTACTGCAGAAATAGACACTCAGAAAAGAGAAAGTTCAGAAACAGGCCCAGTATATTGAGAGACTAAACACACAGTTTGATGATGGTCAGACCATATATAAAAACAGAACTGGAACCCACAACCTGCAGCAACCTGCCCGGGGTGTCAGACCACAATCTCTGCAGCAATCAGCCCCAAAGGACCAGGACTTGATCAGGAATTGACAGCTTCCCTCATTTTTGCCACCATTTGCAAGGTATGACCAACCAGAGAAAGCCAAATATGTTCCCTTAACCAGTCACACGGAGGCCCCGCCTCTAGTTAGCCCACCCAGCTTCCCCAAGCCAACAGCCTCCAATTGGGGCATGGTAGAACCGAAGCCTTTCCCACCTTCCACTAGAATGCTGTCACCTCCGCTGCCTGCCTGTGAGCCTCTGCCAAAACGCCAAGCAATGGTGGCTGACCCCTTGCTATTGCAAGCTCAGACTAAATAGCCTTTGCTTGCTTTCACTTCGGTGGGCTTCACTGCTCTCCACAATATATACAATTGTGATGAGCTCTCAAGTTCAAACTAGTAGAGGGAAGACAGAACATCCAGTGATATTCAACACTCTGAACAAATGGTTAACCATTTGGGGAAAAAATAAAAGGGGGACTCATACTGCCTACTCACATCAAAATAAATATCGGCTGCACCAAAGATTTAAATATAAAAATGAAACTGTAAAAATAGTAGAAGAAAATATCCGTTGATTTGTATAACAATTCCCCAAGGAAGGCAAGACTGGTATTTATTACTGTTTTACAGATGAGGGTCCATCAAGGAGAGTGAAAGCCAGGATTTGAACCCAAGCCTGACTCCTAGTCCACCGGGCAGATGGGATGGGTGGGAATGGGGATGACCAGGAGACATTCCACTTCAGGAACACGTGAAGGCTTGTGTAACCTGGACCCCTTCAGCTGAGCCCTGGAGAGGGGGTGCCCAGGGGCTTGGCCAGGGCTGCTGGCTTGGCTGGGGCAGCTCACCTGTTGGGATTGTAGCCCAGGCTGTTCAGCAGGTGTGCCTGGTCCAGGTCCCGCGGGACGCCGTGTAGCACCCAGCCTTTCTGGATGCAGTCCTGCTGGTCCAGGCGCTGGCTCAGCACCTTCATGAGGAGGCTGTCAGGAACTGCAGAGAAGGGGGGCAAGTGAGTACCCTGCTGGCCGGCAGCCCATGGGTCCTGGGCTTCCTAACTTTACTTGGCCATAGATTGAGCTGCTGAAGAAGTGGGTCTAGGTGGAGCCACTTGGAGCCACTTGGACAAGGTTGTCAGTGCCTATTTCCCAGGTCCCTCCTCGGTCCCAGCAACGGGGCTGCGTGAGATGGGAAATGCACTGGCTGACCTTGACCTCGGTCTTTCCCTTTCCTGGACACGACACCATCCCCACCTGCAACCCAGTGAGATGTGAGCAGATTGTCCCCCTGTCTTAGTCCATTTGGGCTGCTATAGCAAAATCCCATAAACTGGGTGTCTGGGGAGTCTAAGATCAAGTCAGATTCAGTGCCTGGAAAGGGCCTATTTTCTGGTTCACAGATGGTGCCTTCTTGCTTCATCCTCACCTGGTGGAAGGGGTGAGAAGTCTCTCTGGGGTCTCCCTTATACGGGCACTAATCCCATCCACAAGGGCCCCTGCCTTGTGACCTCATCACCTCCCAAAGGTCCCATCTAACACCATTGTCTTGGGGATTAGATTTTAACATATGAATTTTGGGATGACACATTCAGACCATAGCACCCACTATGGGCCCAGTTTTTGCAGCAAACACTTTTCCTGGAAGCGCACCAGCCCCAGCTGCAGTTTCAGTTTTCCTCAAGTGGGACTGGGCCAGTGCCCCCAAAGCTCTCTGCCAGTCTGTGATGCACTAGCAACCCCCACTCCCCTCTTTCCCAAAATTCTCCAATTCTCCCCTCCTTGATGCTTAGAACGAAGTCTCTCCCAAGAATCATAGAACTAGTTATAACCAAAGACTGAAATAAAGTCCTAAGGAGAATGAGATATTGAGAAGCCTCTTGTTTACATTGCGGCAATTGACATTTTCCTGAAATTCATACGTCTCTTCCCAGACTCATTAAATGTCCTATGTTGCTAATGTACTGCGTTCTAGCAATTTGCACTGTGTTTCCTGCACTTTGCACTCATTTTTCCAGAAATACTTGGTAAATATTACCATTGTTTGCTATGACTGTGGCCCCATTGGAACTGGTTCCTAGGGGTGTGGTGGCAGTGAGTTTGGCAGTTTCTCTGGAAGCTGCCTGGTTATCCTCCTACCGACTGCCCGGGGGTCTGGCAAGCGGGCCTGAAGCACACATTTGAAACCTTTCACAGGGCCCCCCAGGCTGACAGCCAGGTGAACGTGGAAGCAAGAGATGCAGAAAAATCACTGCCAGCCGTTTTCCCTGTGGCCGTGACTTGCTGGGTTGCTGCCCTTGTCACCAAAAAACCATAACCCTAATTCTAAGCAGTCTGCATTTGCCTGAATGTGTTCTCTCTCATGCCCTTCAGCCTTTCTTCCCCAGTCCCTAGGAAAGAGCAGAAAAGGGTTTTTGCTTTAACGAGAACATCTGGCTATCTAGCATGAATGAGAAGTCACTTCAGCGAATCCCATCCCTTCCCCTGCTTCAAACCTGCAGGGGCTCCCCAGTGCTCCGAGGATAAAGAGCAGTCTCCTTTCCAAGGCAAGGTCTGTGCCCTGCCTTCCTCCCAGGTGAATCTTGCCAGCTTGCACCTCCCTTCGAACGTGCCACCTCCTCCATCCGGAATACCCTTCTCCCACATCTTGCCTGGGCCAGCCTTCAAACTCAGCCTCAGGGCCACGGTGGGAGGTTCCCTCCCAAGGGAAGTCTCTGAGGACAGCCCCCAGCCTGCACTTCTCATCCTCCCTCACTTGCCACCCTTGTTATCACAAGGATACTTCTCTCTGGGTGATTCTTTCTTTAATGTCTGTGTCTCTTTCATGGATGGGTCCCATAATAACAAAGAACCATGTCTCTCCCATTTTTCCCTGCCTAGAAAGATGTCTGGCACATAGTAGGTGTTGAATAAATAGAAGGCTTCTCTTTTTCAAATACTTCAAAAGTAATCAACTCTGTTAAAATCAACTTGACCAGACTTTGGGGAAGCCAGGTTGTAGACAGAACATGGGCTTGGGGCATTCACAAATCCAGGTCTCATCTCAGCTCCTCCCTTTCTTGCTGCCTCATCTCCAGGCAGTCTCTCACTCTCTGAGCGTCAGCTTCCTATCTGCTGAAAGGATAACAGGACCTGTTGTGACCGGCTCACACCGCATTTACGATTCTGGCACACAGCCGACACTCAAAGGTGGTGGCTATTACTTTTCAATTCAGGAGATGTGTGTGGGGAAGTGATGCTTCACGAATATTTTCACGGTTGCCTGTGGTCAGGGCGTGCCAGCAAAGACTGTTGGCACCTGGGATAAAGGATGACAGATTAAGAACAGCCTTGGAAGTTAAAGACAGAGACCTCCAGAGAGACTTAGGGACCTCTGCCTCGAGACATTTGTTTACATTCAAAGGGCTGTAAACCTAGTGACCTCCTCCTCCTCTCCCCAGAAGGAGTCGGAGTCGGTTCCTTCCAAAGTAAAGCTCGGGAGGGAGCTGGCATGTTGTCTTGCATAAGCTCCAAGAGTCACAATGTTGGGGCTCCCCTCCTGCTATAGACCCCCTGTACACTCAGGGTGCACTTGGCTCTTTCCACATTGCCTGTGAGGAACTGGGGCATGGGGAGCCAGCTCTGAGATTACTGTGTGAAAGAATTTGGTCTGTCCTCTGATCCAGAGACCTTGTGTTTTCTTGCCAGGATGAATAAATACCGATTTAAAACAAAGTAGGGTAAGGATCTGCCATAGAGCCTTCCAGTCCAGGTCTACCCTTAATATTTACAGATATTTTCACGGAAAGAAGAAACCAATACAGAAATAATCCTCTCCCCACGATTCACCCAGTGGGTAGTCGCTGACCATCTAGGCTGTGCCAGGCACTGTGCTGGACATGGGATACGGTCTACGCAGCAAGCCTGACTGCCAAGGCCCCCGGGCTCCTGAAGTTCACGCTGTCTCGGGGAGACAAACATTACCCAGGTAACAAATAACCATTTCTAAGAGTCATGGGTACTGGGAAGAAAATCAACCAAATGATGGGAGGCTGATGGTTTGACCGGGCCTAGGACGGCTACTAAGGAGGCCGCATTTGGCTGAGATCAGAATGGTGGATCCCGCTAATAATCCAGGCCCACTAAGGCCTCCGTTGTTTAGCGGTGAGAATTATTTGGACCAAATATTTTCTGAGTGTCATCTCCAATAATCAAGTATGGCTTGGAAACCCAGCTGCACTGTAGGTGGTCTGACCTTTGGAGCCACAGCTTTCTGAGGGCCTGGAAGGTCATCCCATTGACCTCTTGTTTCAAAGTTAGGAAACTGAAGCCCAAAGAGGTTGTGGTTTAAGTGACCCGCCCAAGGTCATCTAGCCAGCTGGTGACCAGGCTGGGATAGGACCCTGATCCCCGGCCCATAACACCCCCAACTGTTCTGCTGCCTCATTACCCAATCAATGGCCTGGAGCCCCTGAGTCCCTCACATTGGCCACTTACGAACCAATACAAAGTTTCTCAACTGAAGAGAAATCTGACTCGAGGGAAAAATGGAAGGCCAGATAGAAATACAATGAGGTTTTTGTTTTTGTTTTTTCTGTTAGTTGACAAAGATTTCTAGAGAGAATTTCCCAACTTGCATCAAAATTTAAAATGTACATGTCTTTTGACCCAGCAATCCTATTTCTAAGAACTTGAACCTAAGAGGGGAAAAAGATGTGTATACAAAGATGTCCATTTCAGTGTTGTTTACAATAGTGACAACTGGAAATGATCTAGAATGTCCATCAATAGAGGACAGATTAAATCAAAGAAGGTACATCTCTGCAATAGAATATTAGACAACCTTTTAAAAACAATCTCTAAATTAACTTGCAAAGTTAATATAGACAGGTCGAGGCAGAAGTCTATGACAGAATGAGAAAAAAGCAGGTAAATAAACGGCTTGTATACATGGTCTAATTTAAACATATATTCATATGTGACTGTATTAATATATATACATACATACATGCTACACACACACACACACACACACACACACACACACAGAGGGAGGGGGAAGGGTGGCCGCCACTTCACGCTCCATGAATCGGACCCAAGCCCTTGCTCATGGAGCCCAGGGTGGTGGAGGTGAGAGGGGACCCGGATGTAATGCAACACAAACCTGGCAGGAAAGCAGAGGTCACAGAAGTAGGAAGTGCTGGGGATGTCGGAGGCAGGGAGGGCCAAATTTCCAAAAGATTGAGGAAGAAACGGAATGCTCACGCTGGTTCCCACTTTGAGCCAAAACCCAAACAAACCCCTCTCTGCAGGAATCAGGAAACACAGGCTCTGCAGCTGGCACTTCCTGGAAGGGCTCATCACAAGCGCACATCAGTAACAACTGATGTAGTATCCACTTAATACCTGCATTCCCACCCCAACGCCCACCCCATGAAAGCAGGGATCCCCCCAGTAGGGTCAGGCTCATTGCTATACCCCAGCACCTGGCACAGTACTGGGCCCATGGAAAGCACCTAATAAACACGAAGGAAGGAAGGAAGGAAGGGAGGGAAGGAAAAAAGGGAACCATTTCCAAAACCCAGGAAGTTCTTCAGTTCCTCAAGTGTTCATGGGCCAGAGAACTTAAGGACTTTTCTCACCAAGCACTGAATCAGGTCCTGCGGCAACAGAAAATAACCAAGGGAGACGCTTCCTCTCAGTCGTTCCATTCATCTCTACGTGATCACCCACTCGTGAATTAAATATGCAGCCAAAAGAATGAGCACTAGCACCTGGGGTTTGTTGGGAGGGGTCTGGGGTAGGGGAGGGTGGTTCTAGATGCAACAAGGGTGGCCACAAGCACGTGAGGTTCATTATTCTATTCTCTCTGCTTTTTAGATGTGTTTAAAGTTTTCCACTAAAAATGTGATGTTTTTTTTTAAAGGAAACCATTTAATGCTTAAAACAGATTGAAATGGCCCCTGTGAGAGACCGTTCCTAAAGTGACAAAGGACACAATCTCCCCCGAAGGCCATGGGCGGCTCTCCCTTTTGGGGGACCTGCAGTGTGGGTGGCCTCCAGCCGTCCTGTAACTCCACCAGTTCCGGAAGCTCTGCCCAGAAGCCTGGCATCACGGGCACTTGCCCACATCTGCCTGTGTTAGCAGTCCTGCGAAAGCTCCTCGTTCGAGTCCTTTAACCTTTTATAAGGAACAGCAACACATTTTGGCTCACAGTTCCTCACTGGGGCTGCGTGGCTAAGGAGCAGCACTGGTCCTCTCCCAGCGCACAGGGATCCTGGATCCTGGTAGGGCTCTCCCATCTGGGTCAAGACAAGCAACAGACCCCACTGGGTGCTGCTCTGAGGCTACCGACCTTTCCCAGTCAGCATCTCTCCTCAGTGGCAGCACGCAGGGTTGAGGGGTGAGGGGTGAACCCTGAAGACCCCGCCTTTAGTGTAAATTCCCCAAACCCACCCATGTCTCCTGTCCCAGCCTCTCTGAGGCTCGGTGTCTGTTTTGCTGCGGCTGGTTTGGATTTTCCTGCCAGCTATGGACCCACGTTTCCAGCCCCACATGGACTGACTGGCCAGCTCAGCACAAAGCTGAGAACAAGCTGCTCCTTGGTTCACTGGGCTCTGCCAGAAGTTTCGAGTCCTCTTGATAATGCTGTCCATTTACCCTTTCTCCTCCTCTCAGATAGAGATTTTTCAGTGCGGTCTAAAGTCTTTCACCATTAAGTCAGATGCCTCAGGCTTGATTTCTGGGCTTGACAGTTAACATCTCACCCTTCATACAAAGCTACCGCCAAGGGTTACCTCTCTGGAGTGTTCTGTCAGCCCTAAATTTAGCCAAGTGCAAGATATGAGTATCTCATTATTTCATAAGGCCACACCACATGGTTTCGTTTGTTTTGTTTTTTTTTTCTCAAGATCTTCCATAAAAGATGGCAGTCCTCGAGTTGACCTCCAGTTTATTAAAATCTCAATCCATTTATTCCCCGCGGGGCTGGGTGTGCTTGGCGCTTGGCATGGGGGTAGATGGGGATCCATGGTGGCAAGTGGGATGCTCCCAGGCCTCCACTCCCCACCGCGGGCCCGTGTCCCACCCTCCTGTCTCGAAGGGGAAGGAGTCCTGTCTAAAGGCCCAGGATCCCATTGGGCTCCCTCCTGCACAGCAGTTCCACGGCTCCGGACAGGAGTCCCAACACCCATGAGATGCAACTGGGCAGCACTGACTCCTCCCGGGCTGCAGGTCTGGCTTCAGTCACCCTCGGTCACATCCAGCTCCAGAGCTGATGGGTGTGAGTAGGAAAGGGCTCGGAGAGAGCACCCAGGCCAGCTTGCAGTTTTCCAGCAGGCACCAGAGGCCCCTCCTGCTGCGCCACGCCGCCGCCTGCTGTCCGCACCGCAGAGCCAGCCCTGCAGGGACCTTGGCTTTCTGCCCATCAGTTATTGTTGAGGGAGAAGATATGAGGGACACTAAGGTTTCTGGGGCTGGCATATAAAGATAGGACAAAAAGTGGAGAGAAGGAAATAGCTCCTTCAGCCAGTGGCTTAAAGGTAAAAAACATGCTAAGGTTGATTGCTAGACTCACAGTAAGCCGTGTGACCCTCCTTGGCACCCTAGGGCAAACAGGAAAGATCTGAATACCTCCCCACACACCCTTGCACATGCCCTGCACACGTCACCCCTCCATGCACACTCATAAACTCCCCCACACACTACATACATGTCTACACACACGACACCTGACACACTACAACACACACAGGCACACACACACACAGACATGTGCTTATGCACTCAGCTACAAACACACACACACACTACACACCCCCACACCCCTACACCCCACCACGTGCACAACACATACTGTATACCCACCTATCCACACACAGTACACGAAGCACACACCCTCATTACACAAACACATCTAGCAAACACACCTACGTACCTACACTGCACCCACACTGCCTCTCCTCATCCCTCACATTCGCTTCAAACTGCCCTGTGTAGCTTCTTTCCTTCTTCAAGCCCTCCTTGAAATCGATGTCAAGATGAGCATCAGTGTTCATGGGGGAGGCTGGCATTTGCTTCTCTTTCTCCTGTGGTCCCTGGGTCCCTCCCCTCCTGAAGGATCCCAATAGGATCCAGGAGGTCCAGGGAATCTTACAAAAGGAACAGGACTGTGGAGGAGGAAAAGGGGTTGCTTTTGGTTTTGTTTTTAAATTTCCATTTCACACAACCTGGTGCCTGAAAGAAGCGGGGCTCCCATCCCGCCAGGGGCTCTACTCTAGGCTGCTGGGAGGTTTGCCCAGGCCCTGACTTAATTCAAGGAAAGCCGAACGCCTCCCATCTCTGGAGGCCATCACTCTCGGGATGGCACTGATTCCCGGCAGCTGGGCCTGCAAGCCCGTCTCGCTGCCGTCACCAGAAATCCTGCGTGCCCTGAAGGCCCTGCAGCGCCCCAGTGCCAGGACCTGGCGCCAGGTGTTTCCGTTGGTGATGCCGTTTGTTTGTTATTTACTACCACCTGCTGGTGAAACATGGGTTCTGCATCCCCCAAGTGAACGCCGCCAGCAACGCACAGAACATTTCCAAACCCTGGAGCAGAGAATGAGGAGAAACTGAGATTGTTCCATCGGCCGCACCCTGCAATTCCTAACGGAGGGTAAGGCCACTGGATCTAGCTTGCTCTTTGGTAAACTCAAGTCAATTGCCCCAGACAAACCCCCATCTGGCCGGGCCTTGGTTCCCCAAGTAGGAGATGAAACAGATGCCTTCCATGGTTTTCTTAGACGCCAACGTTTCTACTCGAATATCTCTACTGCTTAACAACGTTTAAAATTGCCTGGCAGACAGTGGCGCCAGGAAATAACAATGTTTTAATACCGGATTTTCTTTCACGACCAGAGAAGTCAGTACATCAGCCCTGGGTGCCCTGCAGACTAGGAGGCCATGTGGTGCCCCTCCTCCCTTGGAGACGGCCACCCACTTTCTGTCACTCCCTTCTTTACCATGTCTACTCAGGCAAAAGGCAAAGACAAGACTGAGGTGCCCACATGGCATTGACACAGCTACCTGAGGGGCAGAGATGCCCAACAGTGAATATTTCAGTTTGTCCCTTTTTTTTTTTTTTTTTTTTTGAGACGGAGTAGTCTCGCTCTGTCGCCCAGGCTGGAGTGCAGTGGCGCAATTTCGGATCACTACAACCTCTACCTCCTGAGTTCAAGAGATTCTCCTGCCTCAGCCTCATGAGTGACTGGGATTACAGAAGTGCGCCACCAGGCCCAGCTAATTTTTTTGTATTTTTAGTAGAAATGGGGTTTCACCATGTTGGCTACGCTGGTCTTGAGTTCCTGACTTCAGGTGATCTGCCTGCCTTGGCCTCCCAAAGTGCTGGGATTATAGGCGTGAGCCACCACGCCTGGCCAGTTTGTCCCTTTCAAATGAAGTTTTAGGTGACAAAAGAGACCATTCAAAAATAGACATTCTTCTATAAACAACTGGTACATCACTTAGCAAATTAGTAAAACTTCTCGATTGGAAATGCTCAGCTAGCCACACTGTGCAGAATGATTTGACAATTCTTATTTTAAAGTACATTTTTACATCTTTCAATGGAATATGAAAGTATCTGGGAAAATGAGCAGAGGTCGGCCAGTCTGCATGTGAACTGGATTATTTTAAAGAGTGATGTATTCACTAAGTGTACGCTGAAGATCAAAGCGTTTAAGGAACACGATTTTCCTTCCATTTTAATGAATTCAGGGCTTAGAACCAGTTTTTTCTCCCACATCTCAAGGGCAGCAAGGATGCCATAGCCCACGAAATCTGGGAGAAGAAAGTCAGCAGCAAACAGAACCTTGAGCCCAGTTTTCTGGGAGGGAAAAGATATGATAGTATATTGACTCACCAAGCATGTATGCTACAGTGCATATGATGAGCCTGGCCCTGTTCTAAGCAAGTCTTCGTTCTAATACAAATATTAATTCATGTAGTTTTCTCCCTATGAAAGAAGTAGTCACAGTATCCCATTTTACAGATTAGAAAACTAAGGCACAGGAAGAGGAAGTGACTTGCCCATGGCCATACAGCTCACAGGTAGTGGAGCTTGGATTTGCATCCAGCCAATCCAGCTCTGGGGCTGCTTGCTGCCACCTGACTTTTAGGAGGACGAGCACTGTAATGATGAGGACTAGAGGCCCAAACTCTGCCCTGCGCTCTGCATTCCACTTGCAGCCTGCCTTTGGGCGACTCATTTTACCTCCTAGCCAAGGCTTCCTCCTCTTCATGGGGACAACATTGGGCTCCAAAGCCACGGAGGTATTGGTAGGCCCCTGTGTGGCACCCGATGTCGCCTGGGGATCCAGCTCCTGAGGGCTGCTTAGGCTGTGGCTGCCTCCCAGGCGCATGGTGCAGCCCATCCTGAACAAAACTGAAATGTTCACATCAAGCCTTCCCCGGTGTGGGAGATTAAAGATGGCCACGCCTTCTTTGCTACTCCTCCCAGGGCAGGGGGCGGGAGGGGGGCGGTGTCTCAATCCCCTCCCTGGAACCTGGGCTGGCCCCAGTGACAAGCTCTGTGAATAGAATCAGACAGAAGTGTATCCTGGGGTGTCTGTGGTGAAGTCATGGGATGCCTGGCCGCTGGCCCCACCTTCCACCCCAACCACTGCCGCCCTTGAACTCTCTGGAGTGCTTGTGCCAGGAGCAGCCAGACACCAAGTAAGAAGGCAGGTGAAGCCAGCCCCACGGAGAGGCTGTGAGGAGGGAAGATGCCTGGCCAGCCCCAGCCATTCCAAGTGTGCCCTCCCAGGCACCAGGCATGGCGATGAAGAATCCGTCTTGGACACACTATCCCTGCAGATGCAACGTGGAGAAAAACCAAGGAACCAAGCTGACGCCAGAACTGAGATCCAGATGTAAATCCCCGGGTGAGCCAGCCCAGCTCTCTTAGGCAGTTCAAGGCATCCCACCTAAGCCCAAGTCAGCATAGAGCAGAGTCGAGGCCTCCTTGCCATGTCCTGCCCCAAACCCTGACCCACTCAATCAGGAGCATAATAAACTCAGTGTCATTTTATGCCATTAAATTGGGGGGTAGCTTGTTAGGCTACAAGAGATACTTGGGGGACATACCCAAGACTGGGTAATTTATAAAGGAAAGAGGTTTAATGGACTCACAGTTCTGCAAGGCTGGGGAGGCCTTGGGAAACTTACAATCACGGCAGAAGGGGAAGCAAACACGTCCTTCTTCACATAGCGGCAGCCAGGAGAAGTGCAGCGCGAAGGGGCAGAGCAGGGGAAAGCCCTTTATAAAACCATCAGATCTTGTGAGAACTCACTATCACGAGAACAGCATGGAGGTAACCACCCCCAAGATTCAATTACCTCCCACTGGGTCCCTCCCATGACACGTGAGGATTATGGGAACTACAGTTCAAGATGAGATTTGGGTGGGGACACAGCCAAACCATATCACGGAGCATCAGAGTAATGCAAACTGGAGCTTTGTCAGTTCCCAGTTACCGCAGGGACTAGGTCCCCAAAGCTGGTAGCAGTCATGGGAAATAAATAAATATAAAAAATCCCCCATATATAAAATATATTCACACCCGACAGGACTTGCTGTGAGTACCATTACTACCACTAAGATGATGACGATGGCAACTCCATTCTTGATAATAATCATGGTGAGTAATCAGTGATTATAACCAGTGACCATAGTAAGTAATTAGTGAATTACAGACACAATTCCCTTTATATAGAGCAAGCCAACAAATGGGATCCTAGGAAAGCTCGCCTTACAGATGGGAAAACTGAAGGGAGCTCTGAGGGGGCGCATGGCTTGCCCAGTAGCACAGCTGGGAGGAAGCAGAGTCTGAATGGGAACCAAGTCTGTGTGATTCTGAGCCCCGACCTGTAGCCACGGCCCCTCCCATCTGGGAGTGACAGTCACTTGCCTCCCTTCTAGAAATCCTTCAGGCTGCATGCTGCCCCCTGTGACCTGTCTCCTCTTTGTTCCTTCAAGACTAATTCTCTGGGCCGGGCATGGTGGTTCACGCCTGTAATCCCAGCACTTTGGGAGGCCGAGGCTGGCGGATCACGAGGTCGAGAGATGGAGACCAGGCCAACATGGTGAAACCCCATCTCTACTAAAAATACAAAAATTAGCCGGGCATGGTGGCAGGCGCCTGTAGTCCCAGTTACTCAGGAGGCTGAGGCAGGAGAATCGCTTGAACCCAGGAGGCGAAAGTTGTAGTGAGCCGAGATCGCGCCACTGCGATCCAGCCTGGGGACAGAGTGAGACTCCATCTCAAAAAAAAAAAAAAAAAAAAAAGACTAATTCTCTGAAGCCACTGGGGCTACCCATGGAGAGGGACCTCACCCGAATAGAAATGCAGGCAGCAGAGGGCAGCATCTGGGCCCTGGGAATGTCCACACCACAGGGACCCAGGTCAACTGCCACAGGCTCGCTCTTCCACTAAACTAGCTGAGCTCCTACCATGAGCCCTGCGGGAGCTGACTCCTCAGCCCTTGAAGCAGCCGGCCGAGCAGACAGCGTGAGCAGAAACAGGGGGATCCTGGGGTAGGGAGGTCCCAGATGAGGCCATCTCATCTCCCAGTAAAAACCAACCAAAGGCTGGGGGGAGGTCAGAGTCCTGCAATCAAGATCGTGGATGGGGTAAATCAGAGGTCTGCAGTGAGGGGTGAGGAGAAGGAGTTCCCCTTCCCCTGCCTCCCGCATCCCCTGGCTTCCACAGGCTCTTCCCAGGGACGGGGGTGGGAGCAGGTACATCCCTCTGTATGTCGGGAAGTCTCTTCCCTCGCCTCTCCCCGTCCCGTGTCCCTCTGCTCCCATCTTGCTTCTTCTGTCGGGTGTGCCCTTGTCACCCAGAGCAGCAGCGACAGGTGTGAAGCTGCAGGGCGTGGTCCCCGCTTCCCTCCCTCCATGTCCGATGAGGCTGTGCCAAGTTCCCTTGCACAGGAAACCTCAGAGCCAGCTTCTGGTTGACAAACCCCAGCAAGTCCCACCTCCCTGATCATAAGTGTAGAGGCTGCAGAGGGTCACTGGGGCCACCTCTTCCTCAGCCCTCATGTCCTGCCCCTGCCTCTGCAGGCCCCGCTCACAGCCCAATGAGAAAGAACCCGTGTCAGCTCCCGTCAGGCGAGGATGTTCCCAGAGGGAAAGAGGCTTCAAGCTGCACCTGCCGTTGGGGGGTCTGTGAGGGGCAGGAGCACAGCTCTAGCCATGCCAAGGGCTGCCCAGACAGCTACACTGAGAGACCTCCCGACTGGAGAAGAAGGCCCGGGGCCTCCAGGGTCAGGCCTGTCAGAGACAATTTCACAGCTGAGCGCACTGGAGGTTTGCTCTTCTCTGAAGCCGCTGGGGCTGCCCACGGAGAGGGAAACGCTTCTAGAAGCTCTGGTCAGAGCAAGGATGACTCTATGCACTCCGGCTCTCCTTGGACTTCCCAGAAATGTCAGGGTTGGGTTTGGTTTCTTTTTTAATCTGGATGCCTGATACACAGCAACACTTGACATTCAGCCCAACAGGAAAATCTGGCTCCAGCCCTATGGTGGCTCCAGCCATTGACAAGGAACAGCGCTAAGCAGGCCAGACCTACCCCCCTCCGGCAGCGCCCATTCTTCTTGGGGAGACAATGTTGTCGAATGGATGCATGAATGAATCTGGCATCACTTACTGCCTCAGTTTCCCCACTGGACTAGCCATTGAGCAAAGGCTTTTTGATCTTTTGGTGACGGGGCTGCCTCCTGGCAAAGCATCATTTTCATACTGGAGAAAGACAAGGCACACTTTCAAAATCAAAGTCTAGTGTAAAAAAATCAAAGAGAAGGACCCTCGGGGGCACAAACCTGTTGATAAGCAAAGGTGCTCACCCGCTTCCTCTAACTGTGCTCATTCCTAGGCCCTCCAGCCCCCACAATGCAAACAACGCTTTTACCCTGCCACTCTGCTTGGCTATCTTGGCCATCTTGGCCACAGCTTTCTCTCTGGCTGAAAAAGACTCCTACCTAGTTTCCATGAGGAAATCTTTGTAGCAGTCCCAGCGGAAAAGTCAAAAGTTTGACTTGAAAAAAGGAGCTACTTCAAAAGCATTGTCAGACCGAGGTGAGGGTTCCTTTAAAATGCATAAATTACAGGGGGCATCCATTAATAAACCTCTAGGCCACCCTACAGCGGGGGCTCTGGGTTGGGGGTACCAAAGGGACAGAGGCCAACACACCTGGGGGAGGCAACGTGAAGGAAATCCACATAGAATAAGAGTAAATTAATGTGTTTATTACTTACTGCTTGGCGTGTGTGTGTGTGTGTGTGTAGAAAAATGAAAGAAAAATGTAGAGTTTTTTCAATAATAAAAAGGGAGTTGCACTGCGGGGCCCCTAAAGCTTGTGAAAAATTAAACTCGACGGATTCAAACTGTCCTATTTCCACTTCAAAAGAGAAGAGGCACTGAGCTCTTCCCAACTTATCTTCAAACGCCCAGCACCCTAGAAAGTTTCTTTAAAAAAATAAAGGCTCCTGTTCCCCCAAGCACTGTACCGGTTACTGTACCCACTGTCTCTCCCTCTTCTAATTATACCCCTGTGAGTCTATTAATCAACTTGTAAATTATTTAGAGAGTCATGCGCTGTCTTCAGCGAGTACAAACACACCGCATGCAAAGGCTTGCTGGAAACGGGCAGAGGGTCCCTCAGGGTCTCCCCTCCACGGGAAGACAGCTTGCAGCTCGCCGAGGCTGCTCTGCTAAAAACAAGAAATAGCATTCCGCTTACCTCCTCAGATGGGGAGATTTACTTTGTCTTTCAACTCAGCAACTCTTTGCAAGTTTTTAACAAAAGAGAAAAACTGGTCTATGGTCGATCTTTAGTGTGCATTTAGTGATGAGAATATTAATTCCCCCTTAAAAATGCAGCACTTTGGCTGAGCTCTGATCCACGCCTCCTGGGATCTGGACTCACGGAAGGCTCTTGAAAACACATCATCATCCCAATTGGGGGCTGGTTTGGCTTGTTTGTATTACGATGGCTGCATTTGCTAGGGTGAGGTCTCATTACCAGAAAGGGCGCAAATTAGCTTCTTGAAACTCTCTCAAATCTCCCGCCTTTTCTCGGGTTCTATTAGGCCATGAGGGACCTTTCCCAGACAGAAATGTTTAGGAAATGTAGGGATGTGTGGGAGGGGCACAGGTAACAACTCGATAATGATCTGTCTTCCACATCACCTTTTCTACATACCAGGACTTTCGCTTTTAGGGGAAAGTCATTACCAATTAAATAGCTGTCTTCCCTCCTGACAATAAGAAACGAATATGTCTGGTATGTGCCAAGGAATGTGGGCCTTCCTACAACTGAACTGCTTTAGCTCTTGGGAGATGCTGCGGGGGGGCGGGGCCACAGGGGCAGCTGCCAGTTAGGAGCTCACCGTAACTGGGCCGACGAGCCAGTTGGGCAGGTGTTGCAGAGCGTATGCAGAGACAGGAGATGTGAAAAGCTACAGTCTAGCTCAGAAGCCCCACTTCTGGGGACATGGCATGGCTGGCGGGCTCCTGACCATGCAGTTCCAGCATGTTCCGAGTGCGCTGTGGACAGGCTGAGATGAGCATCTCATGCACTTGGAGCAAAGACATAAACCAGCAAGGACAAGATCCGCCTTTGGCTGTTTTTCATCTCCTCCCTGGATAACCACCCTCCAGAGGAAGTCCAAGCAACTCATGAGAACGAGAACAGTTCATTGCGCCAGGGCAGAAGCCAAGCCTTCTTGCTGAAGAGCCGGCGTTGTACCATTCACTGGGCCCGGCAACCTGGAAGTAGGTTATATCCACCATCAATAGTCCCTGGACCCTAATTTATGGCTAAAATTCTCACGAGAAAGGCTAAAAATAAAGCAGTGCAGACTTCAGACTTCTTTATGTTGGGTGAGTTTGAACAATAGAGTGAGGCCCATGAGCAGGGCTCATTTTATATTAAGTGAAAATCGGGAAGCGACATTCCAAGAGGCAAAGACAGAATTATGGCCAATTTCCTTAGGAAGCTCTGGGCCTCCAGAATTCAGAAATTTCAAACACCCTTTGGCAGGAATGGAGCTATGGGGAAGGAGCTGAGGACATCATTTGGCAGTGGTGGCCACTGTGAGCCGCCGCTGATTTAAGCAAAGAACTGAGATCTAGTAGCGCCTTTGCTTGAGTTCAGAGAGGAAAGAGGACATCTGTACACATGCCGTAGAACACGGTGGCAATGGAGTCCATCAGCAGCAACCATCTCATTTTAAATGATACAGAAACAGCTGAGAACTTATTTTTCCAAAAGCCCAGAATCGTTTTTACTTGTTTTGTACTAGTGTAAAAGTGACAGGAGCTCCCTGGCAACTAAGGCTGCATGATTTAAGCTCGACCCTGTTTATCGTATGCACAGCAAACTCCTGGTGACTTTAATGGAGGTTGCCTGCATAAAGAACACCACGTGCGGAGCCCTGGGGAATAAATTTGTTCTGCTCACTGTAGCTCAAGTCAGAACGAGTTTAGGGGGTCAGACCTATATATTTCAAAATCCAGGCACAGAATAAGCATCTCCCCAGTCCTCTGTCCACAGTGCCATCACCAAGAGCCTGGGATCAAGGGACTGAAGATGCGCTAAGATGGGGCCCTGGGGTCCTTTGCCCAGTAAATGTGGAAAGATGGGAAAACAGTACAGTTATTAATTTTGCTGCTGATTCGAAAGAAGGAGGTGTTGGCAGCACCTGTGAGGACAAAAAAAGAACATAACTAAGTCTGCAGAGGTCACGGCTGGGACATAACATCATGAGGCCTGGAGTGGGGATAAGAGCAAGAGGCTCCACGGGGAAAAGACGACATCTGGATCTATTTGGCTGAGCCAGTGATGGTGGTGATGGTGACTGTGAGGGTGGCAGGGATGCACAATAACAAAAGCGCACATCTCTGGGGCACGCAGCTCCAAGGTGAGTGGAGAGAAAGCACAAGTCTGCAATGGCAGGGGTCCCAGTGAAAGACCAGCAGAAGGCCAGCAGCCGGGAGCACAGGCAGGGCGGAGTCCCCAGGGAAGGAGGTCCAGTACCCACCAGGGCAATGAGGGGGTACCCAGGAAGAATCTATAGTGCCTGGCTCGGGGAGTGGTGGGGATGGGCTTTCTGCACTGGGTGGCTAGATGGTAGGGTGTTCTGGCAGTGACACCTGCAAGCTCAGAGATGCTAGGGGCCTCTGCCCCATGGCGATGAGGTCTCCATGTCTTTACGATAATCTCACTTGCTGAGCTCCTGAACCTTACAGATGAAAACTCCTAACAGGCAGGGGAGTGACTGGGTGCTTTCCTATGTTCCCAGGAATGCTGCTGGCACCCAGGACGGAGATATCTGAAACAGACCTAGGATTGAAAAGGGGAATCTGGGATGTCTCCAAGGACTCCCCAAAGGTATATGGGAGAGCACCAACCAGCAGCTCCTCTTCTGGAAGTTCCGAAAGCCTCAGGGGATACAGCAGCATGTCCTCCAGTTTCAGGAGGCAGGGCAGGTCCTTCTGGTTGCAGGGCAGTGTTCGGAAGCTGAGTTCCACTGTTCCCTTCACCCTGTGGCCTCCCTCTTCCCCAGAGCGGGGAGTCACTCCAAGACAGGCCGAGTCCCTCCGGCTCTCCCATCCTCCCGCTGGCAGGCCCTGGCCCACAGTGCAGAGGAATTTCCTTCCGCATCTGCCTCCACTCAGTCAGGGCTCTTCCTGGGGCAAGCATGGGGGCCCGTCTCCCTGTCCCCACCACTGGAGTATGGCCATACAATGGGTGGCTTGTCTCCAGGCCTGGCCTCCGAAGGGCACGTTAAGCCCAACTGTGACCTGGGTTCTCAGCCACATTATCCATTCTATGCTCTCAGCAAACTCTGAGGTCTGTCTCCTATCGGGTTCAGAACTCAGGGTGAGGGGAAGGGATGTGGTTAATCACCACCCCTCAAGCCCAAACAGTGGGGTACACCTGCAGGCTAGGGGACCCCTAAGTCACAGACGTCACCAGTGCTCAATTCGGGAAGGAGGGGGCCTCAGCCAGCTGGGCTTATTCATAAATAAGCAGGCTGTGGTCGGCTAGGCAGAGTTTCCCTGTTCAGCTTGACCTTTCCTTCAAAACCAAATTCTGTCGAGAATGATTTAAATTTTCTTCCTGTTTCAGCTGGCGGTGAAGTGGGCCCCTGCCAGACCTGGGTGGTTCCAGGGCTCCTGCTCTGCGAGCTGAGCGCTTTGGTTTTCTCGGCAGCTTCTCCACAGCCCACTAATGAGACCCTGTTAGTGGTTATGAATGTAAATGCATTCTTTGTTATCCCTGCGAGATCAGGATTAGTGAAATGACAGAATTTATTGCTTCCGTTAGGGAGATATGATATTGGTTGTTGTTGTGTCTTTAATTTTGTAGGAAGAGCGAAAGTATAGAGGTACATAGTCTAAATAAACAAAAAACTGTGGAAGAAAAAATTTAGCATCAAACATTGAAGATCGAAGTGATCCGGGTCTCGCTAACTTTATAGAAAATTGGGAATTGTGCCGTCAGCCTCCTTTGCATCCCCAAATAACAAAAAACAAACACAAAAACGACTCTGCGCCTGGACCACCTTTGAAAGGACTCTTGGGTTTGCTTTTAGTGGTGGATGAATTAAGCCGGCTCTGTACAAAGTTGACGTGCTTTGATTCAAGCAAATTCATTTCTGTCTCTCGAAGAGGAAGTAACAATAGGTCCCATTTACTCAAAAGATACAGTTTGAATAAGTCAGCAAAATGGTGCCCATATCTGATGATTAATTAAGGATCTGTAAACGCCCGACTCCCTATAAGACGAGGAAGATAAGACTGTGCTGTCAGATGGTGAGGAGAGAGGAGATGAGGAAACCAGGAGGCTGAGTGCTCCGTGACCTCATAAAAAACCAACATCCTCATATGACCTTCTTGGCGACCGTGACATCCCACGATGCCTGAGAACTAAAGGGCCGCGATGAGTCACTGTTCTCTTTCCAAGCAATTGCTAAAACTACAAAATTATAACGTGACTTGAAACAGAGATAAAATATAGAATGTAAGTATAAAGAAAAATTAATGGAAAAACGTAAACAACCCTAATATGCAAAGAGCACTGACAAAGCAATTAGGACAGAAAATTGCTTAACTGGAAAATGGGCAAAGGGAAAAACAGTTAATAGGCCGGGGCTATAGAGAGGTGGTTCACAACGATAAAACACACGTGACCAATTATCTTATGAAAATACGTTCAACTTTACCAACCTCACCGACAATCAAAAGACCACAATTAAAAATAAATACATGTTTTGTCACATAACAAAGTGGCAAAGATTCAAATGGCTGGCCATGGCAGGCAGAATAATACCTCCCAAAAAGATGTCCACATCCTAATCGCTGGCACCTGTGAATATGTTCCCTGATATGGCAAAAAGGGCTCTGCAAAGGGGACTAAATTAAGGATCTGGAGATGAAGAGATGATCCTGGATCGTTCTGGGTCATCCCAAGGGTCCTTATAAGAAGGAGGTAAGAGGGTCAGAGTCAGAGAGGGAGGTGTGATAGCAGAAGCAGAGGTCAGAGAGAGAGAGATTGGAAAATGCTACTCTACTGGCTTTGAAGACAGAGGAAGGGGCCACGAGCCAAGGCATGGGGATGGCCCCCAGAAGCTGGAAAAGGCAGGGAAATAAATCCTCTCGAGTGCCCCAGGAAGGAGCACAGCCCTACTAATACCTGGATTTCAGGACTTCTGACCTACAGAACTGCAAGATAAATCTGTGTTGTTCTAAACCATGACATTTGTTATGAAGTAACAGAAGACAAATACACTGGCAGTACCCAGAGATGGCAAAGACAGGCAGGGAATGAGCATTCGCACACTGATGGTGGGAGCGTATGGCAGTACAGCATCACCACTGCCACTGTTCATGGGCATCACCGCTGACTCAGGCCTCAGGGTATCCTAATAAGATCACCAGGGATGTTTCTCCATACAAGAGTGTGCATTTTAGTATTATTGAAGGACTGCAAATCTGGAAACCACCAAAATATTTATTTTTGTAATTTTATATTTTGAAAAAAATTCAAATGGACAAGGAAGCTGCAAGAAGAGTCAAAGAATTCCTGCAGACCCCTCCCTGGTGTTGGCCGATTGGCACTACCTCAGCTGCTTGGCCATTGTCTCTGTTTCTGAACCACTATGCTTGTTAGTGGGGAATTAAATTATCTTCCAGGCATACTGTGGAATACTACTAGCAACCCTTGAAACTATATACATTAGGTTAATTTGGTATCACATTCACTCATTTTTAGGGTGCTAATTCCCATCCCAGTAAATGGGAATTTGGAGAGAAATGGAGAGAAATTATGCTTGAGGATGTGACTGGTACCCCGCCATTGCTGCTGCTTGCTACTGTGGCTTTTTTTTTTTTTTTTTTTGAGACTGAGTCTCACTCTGTCACCCAGGCAAGAGTGTAGGGGTGCAATCTTGGCTCACGGCAACCTCTGCCTCCTGGGTTCAAGCGATTCTCCTGCTTCAACCTCCCGAGTAGCTGGGACTACAGGCGCCCACCACCACACGTGGCTAATTTTTTTTTTTTTTGTATTTTTAGTAGAGATGGGGTTTTGCCATGTTGGCCAGGCTGGTCTCGAACTCTTGAGCTGAAAACATCCACCCGCCTCGGCCTTCCAAAGTGCTGGGATGACAGGGGTGAGCTACCGTGCCCACTGGGATGACAGGGGTGAGCCACCGTGCCCACTGGGATGACGGGTGAGCCACCGTGCCCGGCCGCTAGGTGGATTTGAAGAGCAGCAGCTGCCCTGTGGCCTCCCAGACCCTGTGCATGTGCATGAGGGCTGCTCCTCAGGACGACCTTGCAGGAAGGGACCTCTACCTCCATCCTGTCACCGGGAAGCCTGGGGCTTCGAGAAGGGCAGGGCGGTTTATTGGTGCCACATGGCTGGTGGGGGCAGCGCTGGAATCTGAACCAGACTGGGAAGCATAAGAGCTCGTGCTGGTTTTCACCCTCCCTGGTGCCTCCTACCTCCACCTCATTCTGTGGACCAGCGCAGACACCCAGGACCAGACCCACTCACTGCCCTGCACCTACACAGATCACCTCATTCTGTGGCCACCACAGACACCCAGGACCAGACCCGCTCACTGCCCTGCACCTACACAGATCATTGCGTCTGACGGCTCCTACTCCACATTCTTGAACTCCACCCCGCGGACTAGGACATCTTAAGGAGGGACTTGGGAGGGCTGGCCAGGACATCTCCCCGGGAGGCCCAAGCACAGGATGGCTGGGAGGACAGAGCCTGTTTTCATGTGCTTCCTCCTCATCAACCTGCTCCATGTAGAAAGTGGTAGGAGAAGGCCACAAGCTTCCACCAGGAGGATTCCTAGCCAATGCCCGCACTGCTCACTATAATGGCAGCTGCTTCTGGAATTCATTTTCTTCACAATAAGCACGTGTTCACAACAGACTTGATAAGTGGGTGTGCACTGACTGCTGGGAGGAGCTGCAGCATGAGCAGGGGAGGAAGGTGTGGGTGCGTGACTGGGAAATTCACTGCCCCAGGGAAGAGACAGATGCAGGATCCCCAGAAGCCCAGCCGCCAACTGGCTGTGTGGCCTCAGCAGCTCAGTCCCTTCTCTGAGGCTCCTTCGTGGACTCAGGAAGCCTGACTAGAATGCTCCCAAAGGTGCCCTTACTGTGGGTCAGATCCTAGGAAAGCTTTCAGACTGTGGATCACAGAGGGCACCTGGGAAGAGGATCTGGTCCTGCTTCGCCTGTCAAACAGGCGAGCATCTAACTGCTGAGGACAAATGCCGGTCAACACTCACATCTGCAAAGCTGTCTGAAACTTCTGGCTTCTAAGTGCTGATTAAATTGGAATATTTGCCCACAGTATTTTTATATACCAAAAAATAAAGGATGTGGGGGCAGGAAGTGGTGGCTCACAACTGTAATCCCAGCGTTTTGGGAGGCTGAAACAGGAGGATCACTTGAGCCCAGGAGTTCAAGATCAGCCTGGGCAACATGGAGAAATCCCACCTCTACAAAGAATACAAAAAATGAGCCAGGCATGGTGGCATGCATCTGTAGTCCCAGCTACTTGGGAGGCTGAGGTGGGAGGATAACCTGAGCCCAGGAGGTTGAGGCTGTAGTGAGCTGAGACTGCACCACTGCACTCCAGTCTGAGTGACAGATTGATACCCTGTCTCAAAAAAAAAAAAAAGGATGTGGGGAGGTCTGTGGCCTCTCCTGGCTCTCAATTTTAAATGGTACCAGTTATGAAAAGCCAACCGTCTTGAGAAATAGGAACATCCTAAACCATCAGGGATAACCCCCCCACATCCACAAACTCACCTCACTGGGGATCGGGCTCAGACACCAAGAGGCCTTACCGGAAGCAGGCAGCAGAGCCTTTGCTCACAAGAAAACCCAATTTCCATTTCCCGGCTGTTCTCCCCAATTTTGAGCCCCTGAATGTTCAGAGAGCCGCACAAAAAGAAAGTTCTCTCTGGAGCCTGTAAGGTCGTGACAGTTAGTGGGAACGTGGCCTACCTGCCATCTCCTTTTCAAAGAAGGGCTGGATGAGCTCGCCAAACGTGGTCCTGTCTGCCACAGCCTCTTTCAGCAGTTGCCCACAGCAGACTGAAGGAGAGGGGAACAGAAAGACACCCATTAAATTTTAAATAGGAGGAAGGATGAGAAAAAAAGAACCCCCAGTGCTGCCTGCTGAGGGAAAGAAAAAAAGGTCACTGAAAAAAGCATAAAAGGGTTTTTCTGTGTGTGGGTATGTGTCCAAGTAAAAGTAAATATCAAAAAGGAGCCGGGAAATAAAGAAAAGGGAGAGGTGGAATGAAAAGGAATGCATTTGGCAAAGAACACATTAAAAATGGACGGCATGGGGAAGACACTAACGAGGATGTTGCCCACAGAGGAGCCCTGCAGGGCCTCGCTGCACCTGGAATTGCTGCGCAGAACTCGGCGCCCTCTGGGGTGCTGCGGAGGATCAGCGTTCTGGCCGGGGGCTGCTCATCTCTGGGCGATGTGCCTCAAGTGCGTCCACATTCGCACCCTTGTTACACAGCAGAGGGGGTGCAGCGTGTTGCTTCCACAGCCCTTCCAGCTGGCAGGGCATCTCCATGGGATGGTGGGGCCACACAATACGATAGATTCATATTCCAAGTGGGCTGACTCATCATTAAAGGGCACCATGTGGCTGTAATCCCAGCTTTTTGGCTGAGGCAGGCAGATCACTTAAGATCAGGAGTTCAAGACCAGCCTGGCCAACATGGTGAAAATCCGTCTCTACTAAAAATACAAAAATTAGCCAGGTGGGTGGCATATACCTGTAATCCCAGCTACTGGGGAGGCTGAGGCAGGAGAATCACTTGAACCTGGGAGGTGGAGGTTGCAGCGAGCCAAGATCGCGTCACTGCACTCCAGTCTGGGCAACAGAGCAAGACTCCGTCTCAAAAAAAAAAGAAAAAGAAAAAGAAAAAAAGGTACCACGCTGCAGTCACCTGGCCAGTGGCGGCTGCCCCGCTCTGGACACCTGCTTGCCCTGGGCAGGAACCTGCCTCTGGCCCCACTGTGTCTCGAGCCCTGAGCCAGGGCCGGCACATAGGAGGTGCTGGGCAACAAGCATGAGTGAATAAACACAGGCTACCTCCTCCTTGGCTGTGAAAGTCCTTCCTAGCCAAAGCCAGAAGATTTAAACTATGTTTTCATGAATTGTTCACTGCACGCTTTTGGCTTTCTTACCTTTAGGGCTAAGAAGTTTTCTGCCTATACTAAGGAGACCAAAAAACATCCTAAAGTTAACTGGATAGCATGAATGTTTAACAAAATTACCATCACCAGGGATTTATTCCTCAATAACGATACGCTTAATTCACTATGTAAATGACAGCAGTTGTCATTTAATTTAATCCAATGTGGTTGGCAGCCTCACCAGCAAAGGACATATAAGTGAGAATAAAGGCTGCTGGGAGCTAGGCACAGTGGCTCATGCCTGTAATCCCAGGACTTTGGGAGGCCAAGGCGGGAGGATCATTTGAGGTCAGGAGCTTGAAACCAGCCTGGCCAATATGGTGAAACCCCGTCTCTACTAAAAATACAAAAATCAGCCCAGTGTGGTGGTGGAAGCCTGTAATCCCAGCTACTTGGGAGGCTGAGGCAGGAGAATTGCTTGAGCCCAGGAGGCGGAGGTTGTAGTGAGCAGAGATTGGCACCACTACACTCTAGCCTGGGTGACAGAGGGAGACTTTGTCTCAAAAAAAAAAAAAAAAAAAAAAAAGAAAAGAAAAAAAAAGCTGCTGAGAACTGAGACAATTCTGTGTGCCAAGCACTGTGCTAAGTGTGCTTTGTTTTATTTGGTCCTCACAATAACCTGCAGTTTCTTAGGTAAAGACACTGAGGCTCAAAGAGATGAAATAACCTGCTTTAGGTCACAGAGCCATTAAGGGGCAGAGCTGGGGTCCAAACCCAGGTCTGCGTGACATCAAACCCATGCTTAGCTTCCAGTTCTGGCCATGAAGGAGTAACAGGTATCATATTTAACTTCCTTATAGAAAGCTGTGAAACTGAACAAAATCTATGAAGCAATTCTTTAGAGTCATTGGACAACAGAGAGACAGGTCTGTAATCCTTGAGAGGCAGGAAACATACAAAACGAGCCCCATAGTCATCCTGGATTTCTACCTATGGGCACTTCTCAAATCATGGCACAGGAGAAGTGGAGCCCAAACAGATCAGCAGTCTCACTGGGTGGAAGCAACAAAGACTGGAGCTCTGAGATGGCCAGAATTTGTAGAACAGGGTAAGGGAGAGGAGGCAGCTGTGCACAGAAGGAGTTCCAGAAATCTCATAGGGGTTCACTGAGCCTTTGGCCAATATGAAGCTGCACATGTGCCGGGTGAGACTCCAGAGGCCTGGTAGAGAAAAGCTACTGGGAAGCTGTGAACTGAATGGAAATTCACACAGGGCTGGGAGATGCTGGCATTCTGACAACCAAAGTGACAGACCCTGCTGAACACCCCGGACATTCAGCTGAGATTCCAGAAAGGGCAGACCTTAGCTGCAGGGATACTCTAGCCCTAGAGTAAGAACACTCTAGTCCCACTTAACAAAGCCTGAAAATAAGCTTCAGTAGGATGGAGTTAATCCTCCAAACTCAATACTCTTAAAGCAGAACGATGACACAATCCGGACCTTCAAAAATGTGAGAAACACAATGTCTAGCATTTAATCAAAAGCTCCTTGACATGCAAAAAAGCAGGAAAATGTGACTCCTATGAGGAGAGAAAACAGGCCATAGAATCAGATCGGGGATGACACAGATGTCAGAATCAGCACACCAGGACTTTAAAACAGCTATTATGAGTATACTTAAAACCTTAAAGGAAAAGATAGTTAAAATGAGTGAACAGATGGAGAATCTCAGCAGAGAAAGGAAAACTGTGAAAAAGAACCAGATGGAAATTCTGGACCTGGAAAATACAGTATCTTAAATGAAACAAATCACTAGGTGTGCTGCAATCAGTGAATTTAAAGACAGGATAAAAGAGGCAATAGGAAGTAGCCAAACTGCAGCAAAGAGGGGGATGGGAAAGGACTGGAAGAAAAGAACCAAATCTAAGAGACCTAGAGGACAATACCAGACAGTCTAACATATGTGGAACTGTAGTTCCAGAAAGAAGAGAGGCAGGCAGAAAAAAGATTTCAGAAGATAATGACAGGAGAACTTCAAAATTTGATTAAAAATTTCAGCCCACACACCCAGGAATCTCTGAGATCCAAGCAGAACAAACACAAAGTAAGTCACACTTCGATACATCATAGTCAAATTGCTGAAAGCTAAAGAGAAAATATTAACAGCAGCTGAGGGCAAGGGGAGTGCTTCATATGTAGGGCAACAATGGTAAAAATAACCTCTGAGATTTCATCAGAAGAAGTGCAAGCCGGAAGACAATAGAATGACATCTTTAAAGTGTTAAGAGAAAGAAACTGTCAACATAGATTTCTATATGCAGCCAAAACATCCTTCAAAAATTAAGATGAAATCATGTCATTTTCAGGCTATGAAAGCTGAGAAAATTTGTCACCAGCACACTTTCACTACAAGAGATGTTAAAGGAAGTTCTTCAGGCTGAGAGAAAATGATACCAGATGGAAACCTGGATCTAAACCAAGGAGTGAAGAGTACTGATAGGTGGGTACATATAAAAGTCTCTCCCCCCTTATATCTTCACTTCTTTAAAAGATGAATGACTATTTAAAACAAAAATAATTACAATATATTGTAGGGTTTATAACAGACGCAGAAGTAAAATGTATGTCAACTGTAAAGAAGTAAGGTAAATGGAAAAATCTACTGCTGCAAGGCTCTGATATCATACATGGTGAGGTGTAACATTCACTCAAAATAGGCTGTGACAAGCAAAATATGCATATTTAATCCCTAGAGCAACCACTAACAAAATAAAGCAAAGAGATATGGCTAAAAAGGAAATAGAAGAAAGAAAATGGATTACTAAAAAATACTTGGTTAATCCAAAAGGTGGCAGGAAAGGAGGAACAAAGAACAGATGACACAGGTAGAAAACAAAACAAAACAAAAAAACAGGCCAGGCTTGAGGGCTCATGCCTGTAACTTCAGTGGAGGCCGAGGCGGGAGGTTCACTTGAGCCCAGGAGTTTGAGGGTGCAATGAGCTATGATTGCACCACTGTACTCCAGCCAGGGCAACAGAGCAAGACCCCGTCTCTTAAAAAAAAAAAAGTGAGACCCACTATATGCTGTTTATAAGACACATAGTTAGACTATAACACACAGATAGTTTAAAAGAAAAAGAATAGAAGGTATATCATACAGACACGAATCATAAGAAAGTTAGAGAAACTTCATTAACATCAGACAAAGTGGACTTCAAGAAAATGAGTATTGCTAGAGAGGAAAAGCAACATTTCCTAGCAATAAAAGGGTCATTTCACCAATAACATATAACTATCCTTACTGTATACAGTCAGCCCTCCATATCCATAGTTTCTACACTCATGGATTCAACCAACCACAGATTGAAAATATCTGGGGTAAAAATTACGTCTGCACTGAACATGTAGTCTTTTTTCCTTGTCAGTATTCCCTAAACAATACAGTATAACAACTGTTGCATAGCATTTACATTATATTAGGTATTATAAGTAATCTAGAGATGATTTAAAGTGTATAGCAGAATGTATGTAGGTTATATGCAAATACTACGCCATTTTGTATCAGAGACTGGAACATCCTCGGATTTCAGTATCCAAGGGAGGTCCTAGAACCAATCCCCCATGGATACTGAGGTGTGACAGTATGCAGTTAATGACAAATTACATGAAGCAAAAACTTGCAGAGAATAGACAAATCCACAATTCAGAGTTGGGAGATTTTTTAAATGTTGGGCTGGATGATTGTAAAAAATTAAAAATAAAAGAGTTGGGAGAGTTTAACACACCTCTCTCAATAACTGACATAATAAGTAGAGTGAGAATCATTAAGGACATAGACGAATTTCAAAATTTGATTAAAAATTTCAAACATCTTATCCTAATCGATATTATAGAACACTATATCCAACAATGCAGAATACCTATTTTTTAAAGTACACTTGGAATTCACCAGTATAGACCATATATGCAAATTTCAAAGGATCAAAATCACATAGGGTATGTTCTTTTACCACAATAGAATTAAATTAGAAATCAAGAATATAAAGCAATCAGGAAAATCCCCAAATATGTGGGAATTAAGCAAGGTGTATTCTAAATAGTACACAAGTCAAAAAAGAAACCAGAGGCTGAGGTGGGAGGATTGCTTCAGGCCAAGAATTTGAGACCAGACTGGGCAACATAGAGAGATTCCCGTCTTTACAAAAAAAAATTAGCTGAGCATGGTGGCATACACCTGTAGTCCTAGCTACTTGGGAGGCTGAGGCGGGAGGATCACTTGAGGAGTTGGAGGCCGCAGTGAGCCATGACTGCACCACTGCATTCCAGCCTGGGTGACAGAGTAAGACCCGAAAAAAAAAAAAAAAAAAGAAGAAGAAAGACAAAGGGAAGGAAGGAAGGAAGGAAAGAATTCATGCTCACTGTAAAAAAAAAAAAAAAATCTGAATTGTATAATCCACAGCTCTGCCGAGATAAGCAGTTTGGTGTATGGATATTTCTTCATGCTTTTTCTGAGCATAAACTAACATGCTTTTTTGAACAAAAATGAGGTCACCCCCTGGATACTGCTGAGCCAATTGTTTTCTGCCCCTCCCTTATTTAGCCATGTATCACCGACATCAAATCACTTTACAGGTTTATTTTTAACAGCTGCCTCGCAATCCATTCCACGGGTTTATCACAACTTATTTCACAAACCTGCTTATTAACAGAGTTAGAGGTTGCCTCTGTTTCTCATTATGCTTCTGCCACATCTCTCGCTACATATCTGAGTGTTGGAGCAGAATAAACTCCTAGGAGTTAAATCCCAGGGTCACAGGGTTTGCGCAGTTAGTGCTTTAACCAACAGTGGCTTTCGCCTTTCAGAAAGTTGTGTCCGTATATACTTCCATCATCCTAAGTGAGGTCTCCTGATGAACTTTGTGGGAGTGAGTGTGGGGGCTGTCTGTTTTTTGTTGGTTTGGAGATATTTTCCTTTGGCTGAGAGATTCACAGATGTGAAGATTAGAACCAGGCGAGCGGATGGCCGCAGCGGAGCAGACAGCGCCCGGAGCTCTGGGTTCAGACACGCATTTGCAGAGAGATCTCAAGGCTACCTGCCTTAGGTCTCTTAAGTGGGTTTACTTAAATCTCATGACATCTTGTATTTATCAAGAACACCTTTGAGAAATGTGAACTTTCTGAGATAGTCTCCAAATGCTTAATTATCTAAAAGAGGCCCATCATGGCTCTTAGGTAACAAGCAAAAACCATGATGAGCTTTTCTATTTTCATTTTTGGAAAAATCTAGGCAGGTAATTTCATCTCTTCATGGCTGGTGTGCTGAACGCAATTTAAATTAAAAAAAAAAACCTTTTATTGAATGAGAGTGTCTGCATCATAAAACAGAGCACCGAGACAATTATTTCCATAAAGCCCTGCACTGCATTAAAGTATTGCTGTCGTGTTTTCAGACCCTCCCTCCACCGCGAGTGCCCCTCCACGCTCACTCTGTCCCTTCCCGTAACGATGTGGGCACACGCTTACGTAAGCAAGTGATGCCGCCACAGGTAGACTGCTGGTCATCGGAACAAAGAAGCCATCCCTAACACTGCTGGAAATTTCGTCTTATAATTCTCTTAAGAGGAACAATCAAAAGAAGAAGGAATTATTGAAATAATTTATTTTAAAAAATGGACTCAAGGAAAAGCATTTTTTATTCTAAATGTCCTGATTAATTTTCCATAGTAATCAAATTTGCAGAATAATTGTTCAGGTCCCTATCTTCATTTTAGGGGTGTGACTTTTGTCATGGATTCCTTGCTGGTCTCAGTGGCTTTAGAATTGTAAGCTGGAGGAGGCCTAACTGAGAAGCATTTTTATTCAAAACTTGATCCTTCTGGGGTGGTATATACATATATTTGTATGCATATACATATATATACGTACATTTGTATGTATATACATATATGTATATTTGTATGTATGTATATACATATATGTATATTTGTATGTATATATGTATATGTGTATGTATATACAAATATACATACAAATGTACAAAAATGTACATATATTTGTACGTATATTTGTGTGTGTCCATATATTTGTTTGTATTCCCTCTCTATAGTCATATGGTATGCCTGTATAATTTGGGGGGGTTGGATGCATATGCATATATTTGGGGGTGCAGGTCTCGTTTCCTTAGTAAATACAGCAGAGGCTATTTAGGTTTGTGGAGCATGGTGTGCGTGGGGGCAGTGCTTTTAACTCCCTTCAACCTGGCAGTGTGTCTCTGCTACAGTTTCTTCCTGATTCCCATCCCTTTATCCTCCTGAACACAAGCTGGCATCCAAGACCGCCTGGGACCACCCCGGGAAAGACCTGGAGAGCTGATTTCAATATTTTCTCTCTTCCTGGTAAAATATTTATTGAAACTGTGCGGAGCGAGAAGTCTTCCTCTGGTTCAGAAATTGTCTGCCTGTAAACACACTGACCTGGGTTGGGGGCACCAAATGAGACCAGAGAAAATAAATAAACAGCACATTCCTATTACGCAGGAGCCGAGGCTTCAGGGGAGATGGCAGGGGTGAGATGGGAGCCACCCCTGGTGTACAGCACAGACAAACCCCCCGCTCCAAAGGATATAAAAAACGATGACTGAAAAATGTTCTGTCTCTTTGGGCTGTGGACATGTTTTTAGTGGTTAACGTTTTTATGGCAATATTCTTCGGGAGGAAGAAAATTCCTGCAAAGATGGACTCACAGAAAATGGTTAAGAACAAAGAGCCAGAAAGAGAAGTGATACTGACCCTTCCCCCCCCACACCACCCCCCATAAAATGAGAGCTGGGGAGGAGGGGCAGGAGGCAGGGAAAGGCTCTCGAAGCTGGGCAGCCCAGCGCCTGGGGCACTCACCGTTGACAAGCCTGTATTTCTGGGCCAGGAGGGCGGCCTGCAGACTTTTCCCACTGCCCACAGGCCCGAGCAGCAGCACCCTCGGGGTGAACGGGGCATTAGTACGATGGTTGCTTTGGACATAGGTCAGAGCTGGAAAGAGAGGATATGAGGATAATAAACTCAGGTCCTAGAGAACAGGAAACCCGCTTGCAGCCCCTCTGCTTTGACTCTTTTAACGGCAGTAACTCTTTTTCTCTTTCACAGCACCATGGAAGCCCTCTGTGCATCTGGCGAAGAGGCAGGGAAAAGAATTACGTGGCAGGCCTGGGCACCAAGGCAGGGAGCGAGTAGTGAAGTCCACAGAAGCCACCCTGGAGCGCCGCCCTGGATTCCTCTCAACACAGGCGTCTAAACACGGGCAGGTGTCTGCATTTCCTTCCAGGCTGAACTAGGGCTGGCTGTGTTGCAGTTGGGAGGCTGGTCCCAGGACACGATAGCACTCTCTATAGGGTGGGTGGCTTTTCCTACTGAATCGGGCTGAGCTTCCCAACTGGAAGCCGCGGAACTAGGCTGGTCTCCTAGAAGTGCACGCTGGCTTTCTGCTAGGTGCACCTGAATGTCAGACACAGGCTTTGATAAACGCATCCAGCCACTTGGGGGCCCAGTGCCCAGGGACTTCTAAAGGACTCGAATTGGTGGAGAGTAGTTTGTGCAGCTGTACTCTGGTGACACCAACTTTGTTGCGACTCTCCAAAGAGGTAGTGATCAAAGAGGTCACAGGAGTGGCCAGATGTAGCTGCACGGCCCTGGCCTGTGGTGTGCCCCTGGCATTTGGTGAACAAAGAAGTGAGGAGATGGGGTGAGTGTCTCCAACAATGAGGCCACCTGCACCATGGGGGGCACCAGATGCCAAGAAGCCACAGGGCAAAGCTACTGAACATCAAACCAGGTCACCTCCCGCTGGAGCTCAGAAACAGGGAGCTGTGAGAAAAGGCTAATGAGGCTGTAAAGGCAGCATTTCGGGCACCTGAGGCAGGAGAGATGCCCACAGATGAGGCACGGACCTGTGCCAGCCCCCACCCCAGCGTTCAAAACAGGGTATCCTTCCCCAGGGAGACCTTCCCCCTCCTGCCAAGGCCCCAGACTGTCCTGTGCAAAGTCAGCCAGGGGTGGCCCCGTTACACCTTCCTGTCAGTCTGCCTTTACCAATGTGCCTTGCGGTGGGTGCTATGCTGGGTGAGGGGCCAGGCCATCGTGCCTCCTTCAGGAACATGCCACCCAGGAACCAGGCAGGTTCCTCATCCTCAGCACTACTGACATTTGGGGCCAGAAGATTCTTTGTTGCGGGGCTGTTCTGGGCACTGCAGGATGTTGAGGATCTACTGCAGGTAGATCCCTGGCCTCTACCCACTAGGTGCCAGCAGCACAACCGCAAGGTATGACAACCAAAAAACCTTTACAGACATTGCCAAATATCCCCGGGGTTGCGGTGGGGGCAAAACTGCCCCCGATTGTGAACCGCTGGGATATGTTCATTGTGAAAATCCTGAACTCTCAAATCTTTGCAGGACTTTTAAATTGGAAGGGTCATTAGAGATGCACAGTCCCCTCTTTTTAGAAGGCAGAGATGAGTTAGAATGGACTTTTTTCCAGGTTGTGATCAGCATCATCAATGGCATGTACTAATTGCTACGACAAATACTCTATAGGCACCATCTCTTTTCTTTGGCCCAACAATCCCATGAGGGTTGCGTTATTCATGTCCCATTTTACAGATGAGCCAATTAGGCTGAGACTTGGCAGAGCTGGGGCAACTCTCCCAAACCACCCGCCATGGGTACCATTCCTCCACTGAGAGAAGCCCAAAGGAAGCTACTCAGGCGAGGCTCTCTTTATTCTCAGACCTTCCATAATCCCGTGCATCTGAAAAGCACAAATACTACAGGCAAAGCAGCCTGCTTACAAATGATGCTTAATTTACAGTAAATAACTAAGTTAATTAGAAGTAATGATCCCCCAGACAGTCTCAACATCTAATTATTCTTTTTAAAAGTATGTGGTTGCTGGATGCACTGCAGAGAGATTAGAAAAACAACACAGAGAGAATTCTGCATTCCAATTTTCAATTTATCTCTCTGCATTATTAATTAATAATAATTAATATTCAGACACTCACATTTTTATTTACAATTCCAGGCATGAATTCTTTATGAACGATCATATGAACTTTTAAATTTAATTAAGTAATTTGGAAGTAATTAATGTGTAAATTCAGAATCATGGCATAAGATAAATGTTGTGGTTGTTTATCTTAAGAGTGCAGTGTTTGTTACTAACGACCCTTCCGAGATGCAAAATCACTGGAAAATTATAAGACATCATAAGCCTGGCATTTCTTCTTTAAGTAGCGACATTTTCTACTAACCCACCCGCTGGCTGATTGCTCCCTTCAGAGGGCGAGGTTGTTCAATCCACGCCGGCAAACACCGCATCTCCGAGCTCAGTGTAGCAATGAGGTTTACGCACCGAGTCTACCAGCAGGAGAAGGTGCTGGGAAAGTCAGCAGGGAAGGGCTTGAGGGAGCTCAAAACCACCTCCCCGGCAAAACAGGACTTTTCTTGGAGAGTTTTGAGAGAATATACGAAAAAAAGGACTTTGTAAACTGTCAAGTGTCTTAAATATCTGTGATGTTCCCATCGTAAACGCTTCATTTACCCGACACTGCGTGGAAGGGTAATTTTGAGGTGACTGGATTTTGAGATACTGGATTTTGAGATGACTGAAGCTCAGCAAGACTTTTGAAAAGGATAATACAGCTGTTTGGGGATAGAATTATTCTACCTTGCCCTTGCCTTTTTGGGCAGGGTGTTGAACAATGATAGGAGCTATGACGTCTGATGTTTATTGAGGCTTTTCTCTGCGCCAGAACTGGGCTTGTGGCTGTGGACACGTGATTTGGAGAATCCCATTTAATCCTCACCTATGCCTGGGAGGAGGGCACAAGTTTTGTTCCTATTTTAGCGATGCCAAAACTAGGGCTCCGAGGAGTTAGGAGAATTGCCAAAGGCTGCACAGCTGGGCTGCGTCGGTGCTGAGATTTGAACACGTTGCTCAGCTCAGCCGTCCCCGCACCTCACACAGGCTGCCCGCAGTGGCTCCCGAGCTGCTGTGAACATCGGCCATTGCTGTGGACAGCAACGCAGTGCCAGGCGCGGGGCCATGTATCTCCATCCTAAATGAAGCATACCACCTGTGCTGTGTGTGTGTGTTTTATTGTGTTGTGTGTGGTGGTGGTGGTTTTGTTTTTGTCTTAATCTTTATATATTTTTTCTTTCCTCTCCCTCAAGGTCAGGCTCAAACTTCTTGCTACCATGTCCCTCCCACCCCATCCCTTGCCTCTCCTCCTCCCGACCCCACCACCACCAAATCTGCTGTGGGCCAGAGATGTGACCACATCTGAGTGTGGGACATTAGCCCAGGTTCTCCAAGTGGGGTACCCCCAGGGGCTCTGCACACATGCATTTCTGGGCAGGGAACCCGGGTCATCTGTGTCTTGACTCCCAGGGTCCCAGGCATGTCCCAGACACTGGCCACTACCAGAATAAGGGACAAAGTGGTAGAAGGCACAGCGAGCCCAGCCCTTGGCCGTCTGTCCAGGGTGGGGCTGCCTGCTTGTGTTTACCCTGGTAGAAGACGTCCACACATGGCTGGTCAGCACTGATGACTTTGAGGATTTTGGGGTAGGAGGGAATGACCCTGACGATGTTCCTATGATACTCCAGCAGTTTCTGAGCCGTCTCCAGCTCTGAGATGTCCTCTGGCACCATGAGACGGTTCTGGATTTCAGATTCGGGTGGCCAGTCAAAGGTGGTGTGATAAATCTCTGCAAGGAGAGAGGTGCACAGTTAGAAATGGCCATGCAGGGGCCCTGTGGGCGCTGCTGTGCCTGGCTGGGGTGCTTGCTGTCCTGGAGGCCAGGCCCTACACATTCCTGGGGTGTGGCTGACCACGGCAGGACACCGTTGCTCAACACCAGCACTTCCAGCTACTCTGAGCCTGCTCTTAACTATTATTCTTGTTACAATATAAGAACAGGACCCAGGGCAAGGGCTGCCGTGAACTTCTGAGCACTTACTCTGTGCCAGGCACTCTGATAGGCACCTGCAGACTCCCATTTCATCCTCACAGCCATCCCATCACCCATTAGGTTGGTATTTTCATCCTCAAGTACAGATAAGAAAACTGAGTCTCAGGTATCCCATGTCTACAGCCAGAAAGGGGCAGAGTTAGGGATCCACAAACCCAGCTTTATCTGCCAACACAGCGCGAGGTCCGGACGATCAAGGGCAGTCCCGTCTCCCCGCATCCTCCCGCCAGCCCCTTGCTGAACTGCCTGGTCTTCAAGGCCCAGTTCAAGGGCCCCGTCCCCTGCAACACCTGCCAATTCTCCCAGGTAATGCTCATGCCTCTCTCTCCTGTATACATACCAAAGAATGAGGGGTGTCAAGGGGGCACATAATTTGTCCCAGGGAGAGGCAGACATGTCCCCTGGCTCCTGTGTGGGCCCCAAGCCCAGGTGCCCGGCATGACCCCCCACACTCTATTCTGGTTCTGCCACAAGAAAGTCTCCTCCTGTAGCCTACACAGGCCTCCATTTCCTCATCTACCAGAATGTACCCTTGCCAGTGTCTTCCAGCTCAGAGCCCAGCCTGTGGCAGCCTTCCTCGTGTCCCTCTGTGGGTGCCCAGAGCAGAATGCGAGGTCAGGAAATGGTAGACGGGCTGTCATCACCATGGACTCTGAAACCCCATGGGGCTGGGTGGGGGTGGCCGCAGCCATACCTCCAGTTTGAGGGTCGATTCTCTTCCCCAAGTTTCTCTCGATCAGGACCGTGTCTGGAGCACTCAGCACGACTGGGCAGAGAAGAAAAGGAGCAAAACCAGGCATGTCGGGCAGCGGGTGCCACACATTCGAATATCACGGACCAATACTTGCTTTAGGTTTTTTGCTTTTCTGTATAATGACATTAAAACAACAATCATCTCCCATCCCCGTGAATTCCTAAGAGAAAGGTCTTCTCGCACCCAAACACAAACAGCGTAACGTCGGGACAGAGCACGGCCCGTGACGGAAAGTTCTGCCTGTTAACAATTTCCCTCGTCACAGATAACGCCACAATGGGCATCTCTGTGCGCACTAAATGCTTGCATAGCATTCTATGCTATGCATAGAATATGCATTTCCTTCCTGAGACAAGGAATCGCCAGGCTGAAAACAAAACCCCACTTTTCTTAAGAACCAGCCCTGAATATATTTAGCTCTGTGAAAAATTCAGTTGTGCTGTCCTCTTCCTTGCTGGGTCTCAGACGGTGCCTGGGCTGAGGTCAGGAGCAGGCAGCATGAGTGGGGCACTCACTGGCCACCCCTTGGGGCTGCAGCTCTGGCAGGTGGGGGACCCTTGGGAGCTACTCACTGACGTGTCTGGGTGTGATCCCCAGGGTCTGGATCCTCAGAGCCTGCTCACGCGTCTCAGGGATGCCATCCAGAATCCAGCCCTAGACAGAAGATTCAGAGAGGTGCTCATCTGTTTTGAGTTTTAGATTTTTTGGAATTATTTTAAAAGGAATATAATAGCTTTATAGAAAGACTAGAACTTTTAAGACAAAAAAAAATGTTTCTGATAGCTACCTCACCCTTCTTTAAAAACTACTTTGTAATATATTATTATATTCCCTTCCGAATCATATCTTGGTGATTATAATCATAACATATATATTTTACATCTTGATTTTTTTTTTTTTTGAGACGGAGTTTCACTCTAGTTGCCCAATCTGGAGTGCAATGGCACAATCTCGGCGCACTGCAACCTCCGCCTCCTGGGTTCAAGCAATTCTCCTGCCTCAGCCTCCCAAGTAGCTGGGATTACAGGCGTGTGCCACCACGCCCGGCTAATTTTTTGTATTTTTAGTAGAAACAGAGTTTCACCATGTTAGCCAGGCTGGTCTCAAACTCTTGACCTCAGGTGATCTGCCCACCTTGGCCTCCCAAAGTGCTGGGATTACAGGCGTGAGCCACTGCGCCTGGCCTACATCTTGATTTTTTTCTACCACACAATAGCGACCACAAGCATCTCTTCATATCTGCACGGCTCCTCATTGTCCACATTATCAACGGCTGTGCAATGTCCCACCAAGAGAATGTACACAGCCACTTAATTATGTCCACAAATGAACATTTCAACTGCGGGCAGTGTTCACTATCATAGATAATACCTCAATGAACATCTTTGTGCATCCAGCGCTTTCCACATTTTGGATAATTTCCTAAAGACAGTTTCTGAGAGATTCCTGAGACCAGGGTGAAAACAAAACCCCGCTTTTGTTTCCATTTTCTGCCCCATATATCTGCAGGAACACCCCACTTTTCTTAAAAAAAAAAAACCCTGGACGATAATTCCAGTTTCTACTCTGCGGCTAACTTGTTACAGGATTGAAATTCCTCACCCATCAGCCCCCTCTTGGTACAGCTAGGGAACTGGTTTAGAGGTTTATTTTTACTATTTATTTATAGAGATAGAGTCTTGCTACGTTGCCTAGGCTGGTCTTGAACTCCTGGGCTCGAGCAATCCTCCTGCCTCAGCCTCCCTAGTGCTGGGATTACTGGCGTGAGCCACTGTGCCTGGCCTTTACTAACTCTTTAAATCCAATTGTGAAAGTAATATACAATCATTGTACACTGTGTGGAAAATATTGAAAAGCTGAAATAATAATAAGAGTCACTGGTAACACCTCAGACCCAAACAAGCCACTGTCAACATTCTGGTATATCTCCTTCCAAGCAGCAAGTGCAGATACCTTTTTTCCCGGTGGCTGGGGGTTGTGGGGAGGGGAACCACACTGTACACACTGTTTGGTAATCTGTTCTTTTCTAGCAAAAACATTTCATGAACGTTTTCCCATGTCACAAAGTGCTCCTTGCATAGAAGTTTTCACAGCTGCCTGGTATTGTATGAATTGACTTGATGTTAACTGATCCCATATTGTTGCTCATATTGCTCAGTTTGACTCCAGTTTTCCACCATTATAAACAATGTTGTATATGCATCTCGATGCCTATCAAACATCCTCAGATAAATTTCTAAAAGTTGATACCTTCTTTTATGACTTTTGATACATTTTGCCACATCGCTCCACAAAATGGCTCACCAGTTTATGAATCCAATGGCAAAGCATCTGTTTCCTTGCATCTCTGCCAATGTTGGGCATTATCTAGGGGAAAAAAATCTGTCCAGCAAAATACAGTATACCACTGCTGCTTTAATTTACATTTCTTTGATCATTAATGAGGTTCAGTATTTTTTCAGTATGTTTGTTAGCTATTTGGATTTTTTTTTTCTTTTCCAAAATGTCCATTTGTGTCATCTATCTACTTTCCCCTTGGGGTTTCATCCTTTTATTTATTGACAACAGCTCTTTACATATTAAGAACCCATTTGGCAAACACTACCACAAACCCTTTGAGGCAAACTATGTTGCCAATATTTTCAGCAGTTTGTCTTGCAGCCTTTTCATTTTGTGTGTGGTGTTGCTTTCAACACACCAGTTTGTGGCCAAATCAATCACTGCTTTCGTCTTTGGATTCTGGCATTGTGTGGATGCATAAAACACCCTCCCCCCTGCAAAAGCCGATACATATTCACTTGCCTTTAAATTGTGTTCTTGTGTTTTTACTCTTTACATGTAAATAGTAATGATTTGTGTAATAGGGCTGCATTCCAGTGTGCGAATATTATAGGGCTGTGATCTACTCTGTTTCCTTATGGCTCACCACCTGTTCCAAACTCACCCACAATACAGCCTATCTTTTCCCCTCTGAGGACACTTATCACAGTCTAAATGCTGATACGACATTGGCTCTGGCCTCTTTCTGCCTGTAGATTGTTAAATTCTTTTTATTTAACTGTTTAAATTGTTGTTTTATAAGTTATCATAATGTCTAGTAAAATACGCTTTCCCTTCTTTTTTTTTTTCAAAGCAAGATCTTTCAGGTAAACATTAAAAATATGTTGTCAAGTTCCCAAATAGAAATTCCACTAGGATTTTGGAACAACATTAAATGTGTAGATCAATTCACGATAAACTGACATTTTTACACTATCAAGTCAATGCATTATTGTCTCATGTGCTTAAGTTGTTTTTTATGTCCCTCAGCAATGTTCACAATAAACAATTTCTAAAGTCCTTTCAAGTCCCATGAGTCTAGAGTTACACACACACACACACACACACACACACACACACACACAATGTAATGCTTTAGACTTGATGTCCAGGTAAATTAGTAAAGGGAGCTTTGGAAGAGACTGAAAGAAAGCAGCGAATTGCTTTAAGTCTCCATTTTGTAGGAAGCGGGGTCAGGCAACTGGGAGTCAACGCTGGGAGCCCCCGCTTGCTGTAGAGCCCTCCCTCTCAGCCACTGTGAGACTCAGTTGCTCTAAGGTCAGATGATGGACTGACATGGATGGACTCAGCCTCCAGGTCACTCACGTCCACATCACCTGATCGACAGACACAGTGTGGGCGACTGTAAAAGATGTCTTTCTTTAAAAACAAACCAAAAGGTGGTCTGGATGCAGTGGCTCATGCCTGAAATCCCAGCACTTTAGGAGGCCAAGGCAGGAGGATCGCTGGATGCCAGAAATTTCAAACCAGCCTGGGCAACATAGTGAGACCCCCCTACTCTACCAAAAAAGATTTTTAAAAATTAGCCAGGCGCGTTGGTGCACACCTGTAGTCCCAGCTACTTGGGTGGCTGAGGCAGAAAGATCCCCTTAGCCCAGGAATTTGAGGCTGCAGTGAGCTATGATCCTGCTCTTGCACTCCAGCCTGGGTGACACAGTGAGACCTTGTCTCTGAAAAAAAAAAAAAAAAAAGGCCTGCATTTCTTCAATATTAAAATATTTAGGTTCCAGTAGCCTCCAGTTTAAAAAAAAAAAAAAAAACCTAAACAAATTTACAGCCTAAAGACTGTTGGAAAAATCCAGCAAGCTTTCATTAATTTCTTGAATTATACAGGAAGACTCACAGCCACGGAACCCCTGGTTTCTAGAACTAATGAAGCAAAAGTGCAAAAACAACTTTTAACAGTCTTTTGCTCCCTCAAGTCCTTGTTATAGACAGCCAAGCGCCGGGCTGCAGCTCTTAGAAAGAGCAAACATCTACAGACGTGAGCAACACCAGCAGAACCAGGAGACGCAGCGTCTGACAGCTCCCTCACAGTTCTGGAAGCCAAACCAACATTTTCTGAACTTTAGCTAAATTCATACCCCCTTATTTTTCCTTTATTTGGACGGGGAGGGATTGTGAGCCCACTGATTGCTGCTTCTAGTACAAGGGCTGGTAATTCTGTTTTAGTCCCTTTTTGAAGCTGGAAGGTTGGAACTCCATCTTTGCTCAGCACTGAGAAAGGCCTCTGCTTTTAATATTGCATTACTGAGCAATCATTATAATCTCACCCATAAATTTGCAGCAGATATCAGTATGTGGTCCAAAGCTTTTAGAACTATTCAGGGGAACAGCTCTCACTGACTTTTCACTGGAGAAAGCGGGACTTCCAATTACACAGGAAAAATGCAGCAAAATGAGGAACATCTCCCTAATTAGCCTGGCCTCACTGGAGTGTCATTCTGGTGCAGATGTGAAAATCTAAAAAGAAGAAGGTGGGGGGCTCTGGAGTGAGCCCTAGGCCACCAGCGCTCCAGGTCTGCTCTGAGCTGGGGAAACGGTACAATCACCTGGGGACTAAGAAACAAGGTCCCCGAGGAAGCCCTCGAGCAGCACCCAGGCCCCATTAGAGCCGCCCCCCACTGTACGGAGAAGGCAGCCATGGAGGCTCTTCCTCCCTGCGCCAGCCCATGCTGGTCCACACTGGTCCACCTGGAAGGGAGGGCGCCTTGACCAAACCTCTGTTGAAGGCGGGTCTGTCCTACGGCATCCTCAAGATGAAAGCTGCAGGCTTGGTGCTCAGAAAAGATCTTTCCCAGAGCTCTTGCATTTAAAGGGGTTATTTGCCCAGCTGCAAAATGGGCTGCACGTTCACAGGGAAGCAGCAATTTTGGCTGAGAGGACTTTAATGGCTACAAATTCTGGCAAAGCAAGAAGTCATAAATCAGTAAATAGCACCCGACAACTGCCATGATGGGACATTAAGACATTCCCAACAAGCCGGTGTTGCGAGGTTCGCGGGTCTCACGTCCAGGAGTGGCTGGATGTGGAGGTATCAGTCAATCCCTAATTAGAATACATTATCCATCTTCCTGACACTTCAGTGAAATGTCTATTCCACTCTGAGCTGCAGCTTTGTTCAGAGCAGGTTAATTGATATTCTGATGCCTTCGCTCACCGTACCCCCGTGGCTCGGTTCTGTTTTATCACACATCAAAAAGGCCGTATGCTCAGGGCACTCCAGGCACCAGTGCAGAGCTGGAAGTCTGCACAGCTGCGAGGGGTATGGTATCACAGGAGGGACAAGCACTGAGCAGATGTCACAGATGAAAAAAAAGCAAAGAAAAGAAGCCAGCCAGCCTGGGGAACTTGGCGAGGCCCAGCAGAGCGCGGCCTGATGCGGCACGAGCCGTCCGGCTTTGTGCGAACACTGGCCTCTTTTGCCCTCCTGACTATTATTAAAGCGCAATTAGCAACTTCACATGGGAAGGCTCTGTTGCCCTCTGGGCCTCTGCCTTTTTGATGCGTTGCCTTTCCGCTCCTCCCCTCTCCTCCCAGGACCAGAGCGTGGGGCTCCCTGGGTGTTTTCCCCAGTCCTGCCCCTGATCTGGCTCGCAGCTCCGACTGCAGACTCCACCGGAGGCGTTCCCTGGAGCTGCATGCTCACTCTCTGCAGTCCCAACGAGGCAAGCTGAGGCTGAAGACTTGGACTCGATAAATCAGTTTCGCTCAGTTCCAAGTCTGAACCAGGGCAAGCCTCACAAGAGGCACCGCAGGCCCAACGCTGCCTAATGAAATACTATGTGGTTTCCCAACATAGAGGAGAGCGATTCTGTCAGCCAGGAAGGAAATGCATCTTAAAAGATCCAGTTTGGGACAGTGATATGTTCTAAAGCCAATCGGTGAGAACAATGACACTACCTTGATGAACATAAAAAAATTTGACATCACACTGTCCCAGGAGCAGTTACTTTGGTTTATACAAAAACATAAAAACCTTAGCCTGCCACAGAACCCTAGGATGCCGTCCATATTCAACTCACCTGAAAGATGACTAGCAAGAATTTTTATCTCAAAGTTGAATCCCAAACAATATGCAACCCCTGTTAGCACTGAACGTGGAATGCACTGAACACGGAACGTTAGTATTCCACATTCCACATGTATGACTGTAGCAGGAACCCGTTACCGCTTAACTTGCTCTGATTCCTCCACCTGATCAAGGTGAGGTGTGCCCAGGGCTTTGCCTGACCTTTTTCTGGGCAGCCTAACAGTGATTATGCTCTTACAACGCCGAAATATGCAGGAGTGATTTTTCTAAACAGAGTTGAATTCCACCCTTGATAATCAATGATACATGCGTGGTATTTTTATACAAACGTGCAGATGCGGGGATATCATTACTCCTAGATGTGCAGCCTACAGGCCAGTGATCTCTAGGGTATGAAAACCTGGTAAAGCCCAAATGCAGGCATTCAAGAGGCGCCTTTTTTTTTTTTTTTTTTTTTTGAGACGGAGTCCCACTCTGTCGCCCAGACTGCTGGAGTGCAACGGCATGATCTTGGCTCACTGCGACCTTCTCCTCCCGGGTTCAAGTGATTCTCCTGCCTCAGCCTCCCAAGTAGCTGGGACTACAGGCGCATGCCACTACGCCCAGCTAATGTTTTATATTTTTTAGTAGAGACGGGGTTTCACCGTGTTAGCCAGGATGGTCTCGATCTCCTGACCTCATGATCCACCCGCCTTAGCTGCCCAAAGTGCTGGGATTACAGGCATGAGGCACTGCGCCCAGCTTCAAGAGGGTTTTTATTAGTTCCTAAATAGTTAAAAAAATTTTAAATTCATATCAAGTATCTATGGTGCCCTTGAAGCCACTCCATGGAAGAAGACACAGTTTGAAGAACAAATTGTTCTGTCCCCAGATGCACCAGTCTACCCCAGCTCTGAGGTTGGCCCCAAGATAGCCCCCTGCAGAGATAACTCACTTTGGAGGTTCACATTTAGTTCTCCAAGTCAGACATAATGTGCTTTAGATGAAAGTAACAGACACGGATAACCCAGCATCCAGGGCCCATTCCCCTCAAACACTTTAGACCATGTCTGTGGTGTAGACCCACCTGTCTAGAAACAAGATTAGCCCTGGAAAGTATCAGTTTCTTGTAACGGCAGCAGTGGCTTTGGAACCAGATGACCTGTGCCACAGCCAATGTGTGACTTTCAACCAGTCACTTCATCCCCTCTGGCCTCATTCTCCTCTGCACAATGTGAATAATCAAAATCTAGCTCACGGTTGATGAAATAATTAAACGAGGATTATAAACAAACAGACCAGGCACCGTGGCTCATGCCCATAATCCTAGCACTTTAGGAGGCCAAGGTGGGAGGATTGCTTGAGGCCAGGAGTTCTAGACTAGCCTGGACAACACAGCGAGACCCCGCTTCTACAAAAAAATAAAAAATTAGGCCAGGCGCAGTGGCTCACGCCTGTAATCCCAGCACTTTGGGAGGCCGAGGTGGGTGGATCACCTGAGGTTGAGAGTTTGAGACCAGCCTGATCAACATGGAGAAACCCTGTCTCTACTAAAAATACAAGATTAGCCGGACATGGTGGCGCAGGCCTGTAATCCCAGCTACTCGGGAGGCTGAGGCAGGAGAATCGCTTGAACCTGGGAGGTGGAGGTTGCAGTGAGCTGAGATTGCGCCACTGCACTCTAGCCTGGGCAACAAGAACAAAACTCCATCTCAAAAAAAAACAAAAAGTTAGCCAGGCATGGTGACATGCACCTGTAGTCCCAGCTTCTTGGGAGGCTGAGGTGGAAGGATCACTTGAGTCCGGGAGTTCGAGGCTTCAGGGAGCTATAATTGTGCCACTGCACTTCAGCCTGGGTGACAGAGTGGGACCCCATCTCTGAAAAAACAAATAACAAAACAAGTGTAGTGCCTGGCAACAAAGAAATGACCCAAAGTTAACTAGTTTTATCATTATAATTTTGAGAAAGGTGAATGATCTTCTTTTTCTCTACCTATTTCCAAGGAGTCCCACTTAAGTTTGTAGAACTTAATATAAAAAAAAATTGTTTAAAAAGGCAAATCTCTGGGAAACAGGAGCAACTGGCATTCCAGGTATGAACTGAGGGAAGATCTTTAATTAAGGAGGACTTGGGGCAGACACATTTCTCTTTTTTTGAAACTGGGGTCTCACTATATTGCCCAGGCTGCTCTCAAACTTCTGGCCTCAAGTCATCCTCCTGCCTTGGCCTCCCAAAGTGCTGGGATTACAGGTGCGCCACCACGCCCAGCTGGGACAGACACATTTCAATTAGAATGCGGGGGTCTAGTGAGTTAACAGCTACTGTGGATTCACCCCAAGGTGGGCTCACGCCATTTGCCATCACTTGGCCAGCTGCCCTCTCTGAGGGGAGTTTGCCTGTCCTCTGGAAGCCCACGTGACTGTTTCCTTATCTGTATAACAGGAATGATGATAATAGTACCTACACTTCATAGCGTTTAGGGTTACAGGCAACGATGTACCTAAAGTGGTGGCACAACGTCTGGCAGATAGCAGGTGCTTAATAAATGTCTCCTGGCATACACAGGCTTTTCATAGTTGACAACTCATTTGAAGAACAGACCAAACTCAGCCTAAGAATGGGAGAACGGGCCAGGCGTGGTGGTTCATGCCTATAATCCCGGCACTTTGGGAGGCCAAGGCAGGTGGATCATGAGGTCAAGAGATCGAGACCATCCTGGCCAACATGGTGAAACCCCATCTCTACTAAATATACAAAAATTATCTGGGCATGGTGGTGGGCGCCTATAATCCCAGCTACTCGGGAGACTGAGGCAGGAGAATCGCTTGAATCTGGGAGGCAGAGGTTGCAGTGAGCTGAGATTGCGCCACTGCACTCCAGCCTGGGTGACAGAGCAAGACTCCATCTCGAAAAAAAAAAAAAAAAGAATGAGAGAATGAGGAGTTGGCCCCTTCTGCTCTGCCCTTCTGCTGTGGGTGCCCTGCTAGCTCTCGGGAGCAGACCTGGCACCTCTGACTCTCTGCTTAGCCTGCGAAGAGAGGAGTGATGTGGTCAGTACTTCTGGGTCCAGTCCCGTTCCCATCATCTCCATGCCTCTCCAATACTCTCTCCTGCTCCAAGGTCTGCTTGCGTCTGCTCAAACCTCAGGCCCTGTCCTGCATTTGATCATCTCTTTTTCCTCTTCTACTGCAGTGAGAGGGATCATCGGAGGCATCACACATCCACAGAGTGTATCGGAACACGCGTTCCTGTCCACATGGAGTGCTGCGGCTCCGTATGCAGACACATGATCCACACGTGCCCTTAACAAGCCCATATCACACCAACCAACCAACCACGCCTCAGCATCAGGGTCTCTTACAGAAACACCCACAAATAAGGGGGCACAGGGGGTGTGCTCACTGTGCTGTGCCTGGCACCTCACCAAGCCCTCAGAAGCCCTGCCTCGCCGTGATGCGGGCCATACGTTTCCTGAGTGGAACTCAGACCTCCCCTTCCAATCCCCTGCAAAGCTAACTGCATCTGTATTTCAGGAACACACAGCCAGGGCCTCAGCAGAGCTGTGGATCAATAAAACCGCACTCCTTGGAGGAGGCAAGTGACATCTATAAACCCGTGAGTGTCAAAACAATGGCAAGAAAATCCTGTGTTCCTACTGTCAGTGGGATGAAAGTGGTGTAATTAATGCCAGCCCAATGACACCACAAGGAGAAATAAAACAAACAGCTGGTGGTTCTGTGGACCAGCATCTAGCTCCTCCACTCTGTTACTGTTTCCACTATAAAATACTGACTCATGTTATGGGCAGGGAAGCATAAATCTACGACCAAAGAGGAGGAAAAAAGACTATAGAAACCCACCATGTAAATTCTAAACTTTTGGCTCCACAGTCAAAAGTGTGCTACATCCTCTCCCCCTTTACAGTGAAAGAACCAAATTTCCATGATATTACATGAGATCTAAGAGGAGTCAACCTGGGAACACAAAATAGAATTTTGCATTTCATGTTCAGTAAAGGAAACACCCCCGGCCAGTACAGTCACTTTTGGGGCTGGGGGCCTGACCTTGCTTCCCAAGTGCATCAGAGACCTGACTCTAGGGATCTGCGGACATGGTCAAGGTTCAGAATGGTCCAGGTGTTGCATTTGATGATGGCATTCTTACTTTAGCTCCAGGAGGAAGATTATGCAGAAGCAGACATTTTGAACCTGATGCATTTCTAGAAGGTCAGTTTTTCTTTTAGGTAATGTATTTATCCCTCCTTTGGGTCAGTGGGTGGGGCTCCCGTGCTACGGCCTCATCTGTAGAATGACAGCAGCTCTTAGAACCTGCCTGTTCCTGTCAGCCCTCTGTTCTGAGCCACCTAGAACATTTGCTGGTGCGCAGCAGGTGCCCCAGAAGTCTTAGCTGTTGAAAACATCATAGGACAGTCGTGCAGGTTCAATGGGAAAATGCATCACAGTGTGACGTGGTGTTCGGCACATATCAGGTGCCAGTAAATGCTAGCTGAGCATTCTGTGTACCTTATTATTTTTTTATTTTTATTTTTTGAGACCGAGTCTCCATCTGTCGCCCAGATGGAGAGTGCAGTGGTGTGATCTCGGCTCATTGCAACTCTGCCTCCTGGGTTCAAGCGATTCTCCTGCCTCAGCCTCCTAAGTAGCTAGGATTACAGGCGCCCACCACCACACCTGGCTAATTTTTGTATTTTTACTAGAGATGAGGTTTCACCATGTTGGCCAGGCTGGTCTCGAACTCCTGACCTCAAAAGATCCACCCGCCTAGGCCTCCCACGGTGCTGGGATTACAGGCGTGAGCCACCACGCCCAGCTGATGTGTACCCTTATCTTGATGGACCAATTTTGCTCTTCACCAACTGTGTCTGGGCTTAGTTCTGGCCTTCATTTTCCTTCTTTCCTGTCTTTAATGTAACATGATCACAGGCTCAATGAGTCATGGGGCAAAGTAACATTCTTTTAACACACTGAAGCAGAGACCCGTTCATATTCCATTTAACTGATCATGGGTCCTGGTGGACAGGCTCTGTTTCCTTCCTATGCTTTTGATGGGAGAATAGGAAGACTTCTCGAAGAGGTGCTGGGGAATAAGAGGCGATGTCTAGAATGCATTAGCCAGGATGCAGATGGGGACAGCATCCCTCCGCAGGCTCCTGCTCAGCAGCACCGGGGAGGATGCAGCGGGCCTAGCTTTTGTTAGTCACAGTGTCGCTTTGACTCCGGCAGGGGCTCTGAGCCTCACAGTTAAGGAAGAAGAAAGAGGAGACACTGTGAACAGAATGCAGATTGAGGAGGTAGCTCCCACCAGTTGAGCACTGTCTTAGTCCGTTTTTGCGGCTTATGACAGAATACCTGAAACTGTGTAAATTGTAAAGAAAACATTTTTTTTGCCGGGGGCGGGGACAGAGCCTCGCTCTGTCACCCAGGCTAGAGTGCAGTGGCGCGATCTCGGCTCTGTCACCCAGGCTAGAGTGCAGTGGCGCGATCTCGGCTCACCGCAACCTCTGCCTCCCGGGTTCAAGCGATTCTCTTGCCTCAGCCTCCTGAGTAGCTGGGACTACAGGCACCCGCCACCATGCCCAGCTAATTTTTGTGTTTTTAGTAGAGACAGGGTTTCACCATGTTGCCCAGGCTGTTCTCGAACTCCTGACCTCAGGTGATCCACCCGCCTTGGCCTTCCACAGTGCTGGGATTACAGGTGTGAGCCACTGCGCCCGGCACCAGTCACCTCTTAAAGGTAGTACTATGGCTCTCAATGCTGCCACATTGGAGATTAAAGTTCAACATGAGTTTTGGAGAGGACAAACATTCAAACCAAAGCAAGCATCAAGAAAGCAAATTCCTGCTGCAGTCACACTGAAGGTCCTTCCCTCACGGCCCAGCTCCATCTCCAAAGGAGTGAACCGAGCATCTCACATGCTTGGCTTCTTGCATTACGCTCTCGCTTGGCAACCTTTTGAACCATTCCTAACCTCCAGAGTGGTGGGACTCAATCCCAAGTGGACACTCACACACACACACGCACACACAAGGCAAGTGAACAGGCATGAGGAAGGCAGTCTGCAGCTGGCTCGGAAATTTCACTGATTTTTTTCCTCAGGCACTACACTGAAAAGACTGCTCACTCTCATTCATCCAGGTATGGGGATATAATAGAACTCACTTGAGTGGTGGTTTCAAAAGTGCACCACAGGCCAGGTACAGTGGCTCATGCCTGTAATCCCAGGAATCTGGGAGGCTGAGGCAGGTGGATCACCTGAAGTCAGGAGATCGAGACCAGCCTGGCTAACATGGTGAAACCCTGTCTCTACTAAAAATACAAAAATTAGCCAGTTGTGGTGGCGCACGCCTGCAATCCCAGCTACTTGGGAGGCTGAGGTGGGAGAATCACTTGAACCCAGGAGGCGGAGGTTGCAGTGAGCCGAGATCGCGCCAAAAAAAAAGTACACCATGATGTTGCTGGTAGATCATAAACCCACCCAGAAAGTGTCCAGGACTGTTTTCTAACACAAAGCCCAGGTATGAAGAAGTAGCAGACTTCTACTCATAAGGGATCCTCAAATGGCCTTCACCCAAGTCATCCAGCATGTAAAAAGCATCAACTCTAAGTGGACCTCCGGGCTGGGCACAGTGCTAAGTGCTATGCTTGGATCGTCACATTTTAATCAGACAGTGAGACAGCTGTTACTTCAGAGCATGCGCCGCAGCACCTAAGGCCATGCTGCCTGCCTGTGAATTACAGAGCGCTCTACATAGAAAAGCACTGCAGCCCGAGCAGGCTGTCCACACCAGTCCCTGTCTGAGTGTCCCTCGCTGCTGTCTGCCAGCCCAGATATTCAAGGGTCGGCTCAGGTCAGCAGATGTGAACCCGAGCCACGTGTGGAGCCCATAAAAATCACATTCCCGGTGCGTGAAGGCCTCTGCCTTTTGATGAATAACAAAATTATCCGCACATGACGAGCCGTCATAATTGGGCACAAGTCTTTCCTTTGCCCCCTGCAGCGGCGTGGGGGTGGCATCCATACATGAAAACATTTCTTTTTTTCTTTGCCAGATATTTTCCAGTCTGTGATATTCCAAATGTCTGGTGCTGGTGACATAAAAATGCCTTTGTCAGAAGGCCTGGCACAAACCTGCCGAGTCCAGCTGAAGCCTGACCTGCCAGTCAGGTAGCCAGGAGCCTCTGCGTGGTGGCCTGTAAAATGCCACACTGACCTGGCCTGTGGGACGTCAACCAAATTCCTTCCTCCATCTGGGCCTCAGTTTCCCTTTTCATAAGAGGTTTTTGTGGGATGATTTCTGTAGATGGCTTTTTAAAAGACATTGATAAGACAAACTGGGATTCATCCACCAGGTGTGATCACTTTTATGTTACACATTTATTTAATGCTTTAAAATCAAGCACCCTGGCGCTTGATTCTTGTTACAGTTGATTAGAGGAATAGAGGAGGAGGAGACAGAAAATCTCCTGGCATAGGAGATCAGATTGGAAGACTGGTTCTCAAAAACCTGAACCCGGGGTCCCACGGGGGCACCTCCACCCTTAGGGTGCAGTGCTTGAACTTTCTCAAGGTGTAGGAGTGCAAGGCCAAATGGGAAACTTGAAAGCACTAATGATGGGAATAATTTTAGAATACAAGGAAGAAGTCGCTAAACAGATCCAAAATTCACAGAAAACAAAGCTAGCACACTGGCCAAAACAATCTCCCCAAAGAAGCCTGAAGACAAGTATGTTCCTAGTGTTGAAACCATTATTAGGGCATCCGGATGTGACTGGATAGGGCTGCTGGATTTTAAACACCTTTCCCTCCTTGGGCCATGTGCATGTTGGGATAAGATTTCACTGCCATGGTGGTACAGAACTGGGGAGTTATCCAAATGGCATTGATTGATTCATTGATTGACTGGTTCATTCATTCATTCATTCATTCTATAAATATTTACCCAGCATGGAGTCTCTGCCAGGTACCACATGAAAGATCTTGCATTCCTACTCCTAACTATGACAGTGCAGAGTTGGAGAGCAGAATGCTGTGAGCATGTGTAACAGGCAGGTCGGCCTCATCTGGGGCTGGGCAAGGCCAGGGGAGGCCTCCCTGAGGAAGTGACTTGAAGCTGAGGCTGAGGAATGAGAGCAGTTTTCTAGCTAAGGGGTGGGGTTAAGAGCACTGTGTATTCCTTTTCCATTGCTGCATAACAATCTTAGTGACTTTAGACAATACAGTTATTATCACATGGTTTTCAAGGAGTCTGAGCACAGCTCAGCTGGGCCCTTTGCTCAGTCTCAAAGGCTGCAGTCAAGGTGTTGACCGGGCTGTGTTCCCATCTGGAGGCTTGACTGAGGGAGAACCCTCTTCCCAGCTCATCTGGATTGTTGACAGAATCCATTTCCTTGCTGCCATATGACTGAGGGCTCCGGTTTCTCGCTTGCTAGGGGCTGGAGGCCCCTGCAGTTCCTAGAGACCAGCCATGTGGGCTTCTCCAACATAGCTGCATACTTCATCATGCCAGCAAGGAGGATCTCTCCCTGGTCTGCTAAGGCACATTCTTACATAATATAATGTAGCACAGGAGTGACATCCCCTCACCTTTGCCATATTCAGCTGGTCCTGCCCCCACTCAAGGGGAGGGGATTACATAGGCATGGACACAAGGGGGTGGGAAATCACTGAGAGTTGCTTAGTGATATAGTTTGGATATGTGTCCCCACCCAAATCTCACATTAAAATGTAATCCCCATTGCTAGAGGTGGAGCCTGGTGGGAGGTGTTTGGATCATGGGGGCGGGTCCCTCATGGTTTGGTGCTGTCTTCACAATAGTGAGTTTTCAAGAGATCTGGTTAAAAGTGTGTGGCGCCTCCCCCTCCCACTGTCTCTCTCTTGCTCCTGCTCTGGCCACATGATGTGCCTGCTCCCCCTTCACCTTCTGCCGTGATGGTAAACTTCCTAAGGCCTCCCCAGAAGCAGAGCAGATGCCAGCACCATGCTTCTCTTATAGCCTGCGGAACCGTGAGCCAATTAAACCTCATTTCTTTATAAATTACTCAGTCTCAGGTATTTCTTTATGCATTGCAAGAATGGCCTAATGCAGTTAGGGTCTGGCAGCTGCCCACAAAGGCCTGAGCAGGGTGGGTGCAGGTTGACCTGGAGAAAGGTGGCGGGTACTGAGTGGGTAGATGAGAGAAGTCCAGGGATGAAGCTGAGCCGCAGGCAGGCCCAGGACACACAGGGCTCCCGGAAGCAGTGGAGGGTCACAACCACATTTATTTTAAAATAACAAATGTTTCTCTATGTTTAAAGTCATCCTCAGAAGGGTGCACTTTCAAGAAAGTGTGAACATCAGTTGCCTCCAGGGAAGGAAGCTGGGTGGCTAAGGAACAGGAGTGAGGGGGGACTTTGGTGCCTTTGGAACCATAGGAATGAATATATCATGGTAATGAAACAAATTCATTCATTCTTTAAAAAGCCATCCTTCCAGCAGCAATGTGAAGAAAGGGTTGGGAAGAAACCAGGGTAGCTGTGGGGAGATGGATCAGGTTCCAAATAAAGGAAAGGGATTCTTAGCAATTTAAATAAAATGGAGCACAAATGGTGACTATGGTCAAGGTAAAATTTAGAATCTCTTTGGTACTGAGCCTTTCCCCCCAAGTTTCCAGAACTTACTGTCTTATGTCTTGGCTATTCTTTGCCCTACAGGGGTAGTCTGAGGATTCAGGCATATTCTCTTGATTGTCCCTAACAATGGCTAATGGGTATCCAACAGGTAGAGCCAACTCCTTTTGATCGTTCCAATACAGAGTGCTAATTTTTCTTTCTCTAATGCATTTGATGGTCACTTCAAAAAAAAAATTCTTCAAAGAGATTGCATTAGACCAAAAAAAAAAGAAAAAAGAAAAAGAAACGACCCCCCCTGCATTAACTACAGAATCCTGATGGGTTATGATTGCATTATTTTTCCCTGAACACTATTCCCTGCATTCTTTCTGTGCTCTAAATTACCAATTCTAGTCCCTGTGTAGCTAAATAATAATAATTACCATATAAATGAATATGCATATGTGTCATTTTTCTCCCTAAAAGCAAGAAAGCCTGTTTATTTTGGATGAGGGTTTGTTTTGTTTTTGAACAACCAAAGCACATAATTAGAAGTCTAACCTCTTACTCTTGAAATCCTGTCTCCAGCGGGAGAGATGAAAAGGCAATGGATGCCCCTTAAAGGTTAGAAGAAAGTTTAAAACAAATTGAAGGAGATATTTCTTTACTCTGCAGGTAACAACAGCGTGGACATGATCAGAATCACAGAACTATAAGACTAGAAGGGATTTCCATGCTCAAGTCCAACCCCATGGTTTTATAGATGGGAAAACTGAGGCCTAAGGAAGTGAAGCTCTCACCAGAGTAACACTCCCTGTGCCTTCCTGAGATGCAACCTTTGAAACAAGAACAGTGGCCAATAGTACAACACTGTGTTTGCATCTCAGTTCTGGGATTTAATTGTGGGATCTTCAGCAAGATACACAACCTCTTCAAGGCCTGCATTCTGCATCTGTGAAACAGGGTAGACAGCAGTGCCACCTCCGCAAGGTTGCTGTAAGGACTCCACAGCACACGGTCCTGCTGCCGATGCTACACTCCCAATCAAGGGGAGTCACCCAGAATATAATTACAGCCTCTTGCGTAGTGCAAGGTGCACCTGCAATGTCATGTAGTAGATAACATGCCAGACCAGGCGCGTAGACGACAGCTACTACCATCATCAAAATAATCATAATAATAACACACATTATAAATACTCAGTCAATATATTATTTATAATACAATATAATCACATAGTGTAATGTAACTAATAACGATGTCAATTATAATTGAGATTTTAATTTCTAACAATAGAGATCATCATCATTTTTATGATGGTGACTTGGGATGCATGGTCCTGTACTCTGTCCACACTGCAGGTGCACTATGCAAAGAGGTTATGCAGACCAAGCTTTTAAATAAGCTCAGGAAGAATTCACAGAAGTTAAATGCATATTTGAAAGACTATTCTAGGCCGGGTGCAGTGGCTCATGCCTGTAATCCCAGCACTTTGGGAGGCCGAGGTGAGGGGATCACTTGGAAGTCAGGAGTTTGAGACCAGCCTGGCCCACGTGGTCTCTACTAAAAACATAAAAATTAGCCGGGCATGGTGGCATATGCCTGTAATCCCAGCTACTCAGGAGGCTGAGGCAGGAGAATCGCCTGAACCTAGGAGGCGGAGGTTGCAGTGAGCCGAGATCGCGCCACTGCACTCCAGCCTGGGCGAGAACGAAACTCGGTCTCAAAAAAAAAAAAAAAAAAAAAAAAAAAAAAAGACTATTCTAGATCACTGAGGGCATGTTTGGGATATCCAGCTGCAAACACAGAGAGAATCACCATATTTTCCCCAGAAACTATCACTCAGTGAGGTAGAAATTTTAAAAAAAATCACGGAAACAAATCTGTCCAGGCAGCTGGATCCTGTGTGAAAACTGTGCAGCCTTGTTAGATTCTGGAGTGGGGAAAGAAGGGCAGTGCGGCTTCAAGGGCGTGTATATAGCCAGTGGGACACACAGACGATCACTGGCAGCCCACCCTGAGGCCCTGCATCTCTGCATTCTAGATTTCCACCTAGAATCCAGAATGCTTACCCACCAGAAACATTTTCATTGGAATGCTGTAACTTGTAAAAATTACTTACATGAAATAGTACTGTTTCAAATGTTTTGAGGTTGGAAAGGAGAGAGACTTTGAGGGTTGCTCAGTGGTATCCAGACACCCACCCTGGGCCTTCTGCAATGGATGTGTGGGGTGGATGGGGCAGAGGGGCCCACAGATGCCTTGGCCCCATGCCAAGCCTCTCTTCCTGCTATGAAGTTCAGATCTGCCTCTAACTGACGTGACACCTTTGCTTATTTATCTGGTTTATTGTCTGTCTCTCCATGACTAGAACTTCTGTTCCTTGAGAGCAAGACATTTAACTCTCTTGTTCACTGCTTTGGTCCCTGTGCTTAGCAAAGTGATTTGTTGCATGAGAGAATAGATGAATGAATGAATGAATGAATGAATGAATGAGTACTTTTAGGAAACACTGACTGGGGAGCCAGGTAGGCCAACAAACCATGACAAGGCTTTTGGTCACGACTCTAGTGGAGGAACATATCAGGTGGCATGGGGACACATGGGGGCCTGTGAATGGCACAAAACACGACAGGGAGTAGATAGGCTTTGCCCAGCTTTTGAGCTTCTGTCCTGGGCTGCATGGCACAGCCCTGGAGCCCCTGGGTCAGAGCGCTGGCCCTGTGTACCACGTGCCTGGTCTACCCTGGCCAGCCCTGCCGCTTCCCCCGTGTGGCTCTGGGCGTGCCTCAGGCCCTGCAGCTACAACATGGGCACAATAATAGTAACACTGACCATGTAGGGTCCCGTGAAGCTGGAGAAGCTGCTGGGCATAGTGCCTGATGCCAGGCTCAGACGCATGCTCCATTCAGGTCTCTAGCTTCTCCCGGGCCGAGATAGAGAGCTGGAGCAGAGGCTCTGGGCCTGCCTGCTCTCCTGCCTGCCTGGACCCCAGAGACTTCTGCCTTCCAATGGTCAGCAGGCCAGCTCCCGGCTTCTGCTGCACTGAGGCAGCTGGTTGAAGCAAACACTCTTGACCAGGAGAGCGGGCCGGGGGAAGAGCAGCCCAGACACAGCAGTTCCTGCTCAAGTTCCTGGGTCACAGGTGGTTTGGGGATCATAGCATCTTCAAAGGAAATCTGAAAAGGGAAAGGCAGGTCTTCTACAACCAGACGTGGGGAAGTCCTGCTGCCTTTGCTGACTGAGACAGACCGTGGCGCCATCTCCACCGGGCCTTTCGTTTGGCAGGGGCAGTGATGGTGGCTCATGAGTATGCCACATTTTTTAGGTGCGTGTTATTCCTGAGGATGTGAACTAAACAGTTTCTCCCTTCCTGTGTGCTTAGAACGAATGCTCATCACACTGAGAGTCCTGGTTCCAGGAACTCTTGGCATATTGAATTTGAAACACTGCCTGATGGGCAAGACCATATCCAGCTGTGCTTTCACAGACAGCCCCCACCCCTGCTGAGGGGGTCCAGTCCTGGGCAACTAAGGTACAATTAAGCCAAAGGAGTACCACCGCCCTATATTTGACCAAATTTGATGAGTAGCTATCATGATGAAAAAGAGAAAACAGCTTAGCTTTAAAGATCAAAGAGAGCCAGGCACGGTGGCTCATGCCTATAACCCCAGCACTTCGGGAGGCCAAGACATGTGGATCACTTAAGCCCAGGAGTTTGAGACCAGCCTGGGCAACATGGGGAGACCCTGTCTCTACAAAAAATACAAAAATTAGCTGGGCATGGTGGGGCGCGCCTGTGATCCCAGCTACTCAGGAAGCTGAGGCAGGAGGATCGCTTCAGCCCAGTTTAAGATCAGCCTGGGCAACATTGGGAGACCATGTATCTACAAACAATAAAAATGAAAAACAGATGGGCATGGTGGCATGTGCCTGTAGTCCCAGCTACTCAGGAAGCTGAGGTGGGAGGATTGCTTGAGCCCAGGAGGTTGAGGCTGCAGCAAGCCATGACCGTGCCATTGCACTCCGGCCTGGGCAACAGAGCAACACCCTGTTTCAAAAAAAAAAAGAAAAAGATTGAAGAGAAGAAAGGAAGACTCCCTTGAATGCTTCCAGCCTGGTGATCTGCTATGCAAGAGTCTAATCCAACTTGGCAAATGCATAAGAAATAATGGATAATGGATTAAGGCACACAGCATTTTGTATGGGAAAATGCTGGCCCATTTCCAGTCACTCGGGCCATCTTTCCCTCCCCTTTAATGCTCTGCCAAAAGATTGTTTGGCACTTCTAGGCAAAAGAGGTGGGAAACCTTAAAAATAGTGACCGACTGATGGGTCAGTTTTAGGAAAAGTTCCCGTGAGGTTGGTTTGACGCTCTGAGTTAAGAGTGTGAAGTTGGGGTAAAGGACTGGGTTTTCTGGTTCCTGCCTCACTTCTGGCTGCCATTCCCTCCAGCCTAAGACGGCCCCTCCACAGTCCACTCCAGTCCCCTTCACTAGAGGCTTCAGGAATCACTTGACTCTCCCGCCCTGGTTTTTCCATCACAACCCTTCTCACCATCTGCCTTGCCTTGGTCATGTTTGACTCTGCCTCCAACTGCAGATGGTGGGCCCGAGGCAGGCAAGACCATCTTGCCAGAAGTGGGGGGTGCTGAGGAGGAAGGTCTCGGGTGTGGGGAAGGGTCCTGGTAGTGAAAACCACGCAGGGCCTGCAGGGGGCACTCAACTGGAGATGCAGAATCAAGTCGCCGAGCTTGGAAGTCAGGTGACTGGGAGGGAACTTAGTTAAAATGGAAGTCTATGGGGAAGCTGGCCTTTCTTCTAACACTACTGTTTGCTTTTTTTTTTTTTTTTTTTTTTGACACGGAGTCTCACTCTGTCGCCCAGGCTGGAGTGCAGTGGCGCGATCTCGGCTCACTGCAACCTCTGCCTCTTGGGTTCAAGCGATTCTCCTACCTCAGCCTCCTGAGTAGCTGGGACTACAGGCACGTGCCACCACGCCCGGCTAATTTTTTGTATTTTTAGTAGAGACGAGGTTTCACCATGTTAGCCAGGATGGTCTCAATCTTTGGATCTCATGATCTGCCTGTCTCAGCCTCCCAAAGTGCTGGGATTACAGGTGTGAGCCACTACGCCCAGCCGGAAGTTTGCTTTTTATTGAGAGCTCAAGAGAAAAGGCAGAAATGTTTTCATGATCAATGTGAAAGTGTTACTTAGAACAGGGGTTGGCAAGCTACAGCCCGCGGGCCAAATCTGGCCTGCTGCCTGCTTCTAAGATAAAAGTCTTTCTAGAGCACAGCCATGCCCTTTCGTGTCTGTGTTGTGTACGGCTGCCTTTGTGTTACATCAGAGCTGAGTCATTGTGACAGAAGCCATATAGCCTGCAAAGCCTCAACGAGTGTCTCTCCAGCCTTTTCAGAAAACATGTGTCCACCCCCGATTTAGAACAGCCTCTGGGCTCTGGATATCTGCCCACACCTGGGCAGAAGACCATCCACTCACAGTGAATAATTTGAGACAATTCAGATGTAAACACACTGTTCAGAGCCAGTGTTGCAGCCCGGCCGACAGGGTGTTTGTGATGTAGATCCCATGGCTGAGGGCCATGCAGGACAAGCTCGTGAGAACTGCTACTCCCTCACCAGCATGCTGGAAAGATTCCTGGGTACTGCTTCAGGTTTGGGGCTTCCCAATCAATATATATATATTTTTGAGACAGGGTCTTGCTCTGTCACTCAGGCTGGAGTGCCATGGTGCGTGTCGGCTCACTGCAACCTCCTCCTCCAGGTTCAAGCGATTCTCCTGCCTCAGCCTCCCGAGTAGCTGCGATTACAGGTGCACGCCACCATGCCCAGCAAATTTTTTGTATGTTTAGTAGAGACAGGGTTTCACCATGTTGGCCAGGCTGGTCTTGAACTCCTGGACTTAAGTGATCTTCCTGCCTCAGCCTCCCAAAGTGCTGGGATTACAGGCATGAGCCACTGCATTCAACCCTAGTACATTTTTTTTTTTTTTTTTTTTTTGAGACAGGGTCTCACTCTGTCACCCAGGCTGGAGTGCAGTGGCGTGATGTCGGCTCACTGCAACTTCCACCTCCTGGGTTCAAGTGATTCCCCTGCCTCAGCCTACCGAGTAGCTGGGATTACAGGCACCCACCACCATGCCCAGCTAATTTTTTTTTTTTTTTTGAGACAGAGTCTTGCTCTGTAGCCCAGGCTGGAGTGCAATGGCATGTGTACGGCTGCCTTTGTATTACATCAGAGCTGAGTCGTTGCGATAGAAGCCTCCTGCCTCAGCCTCCCAAAGTGCTGGGATTACAGGCATGAGCCACTGCATTCAACCCTAATACTTTTTTTTTTTTTTTTTGAGACAGGGTCTCACTCTGTCACCCAGGCTGGAGTGCAGTGGCGTGATGTTGGCTCACTGCAACCTCTGCCTACTGGGTTCAAGTGATTGTCCCTGCCTCAGCCTCCTAAGTAGCTGGGATTACAGGCACCCACCACCATGCCCAGCTAATTTTTATATTTTTAGTAAAGACAGGGTTTTGCCATGTTGGCCAGGCTGGTCTCGAAATCCTGACCTCAGGTGATCCGCTCGCCTCGCCTTCCCAAAATACTGGGATTACAGGCGTGGGCCACCATGCCCGGCCAATTTTTTGTATTTTTAGTAGAGACGGGGTTTTGCCATGTTGGCCAGGCTAGTCTAGAACTCCTGGACTCAAGCAATCCTCCTGCCTTGGCCTCCCAAAGTGCTGGGATTACAGGCATGAGCCACCATGCCCAGCCTGGCCCTAATACATTTTCAAGTGAGAGACAGATGGAGAAAGAGAGAGAATCTGTAGGTGCATTTTAAAAAAAAACAAAACAAAACACAAGTTCTGATTCTGGGAGACAGGAAATGTGCGCCACCCGCCTTGTCAACCCCAGTGAAAGTAGCTGTAATACATGCATAAAACACAGGGGGCAGCTATTCGAGGACTCAGAAAGTTACCCAGTAGTAGGCAAGTTGGGGGAAAAGACTAGAATCCAAAATACCACCAAACCAGTATCTCCTGGCCTGGCCTTAAGGCAACCTGAAGGCTGAAAGTGGGCAGCAGATGGGAGAAGAGCGAGCTAGGAGGGGAGATACCTCTGTGGGGTTTTTCTTTTCTGTTTTCTCACACTCCTGCCTCCAGGCAGTCCTGCGGTGACTGTGGTGGCACTGCTGTGTCAAAGGGGCCTGCAGGTGCCTGAAACACTGAAAGAGGGGACCCTTCTCCAGTCCCAAGAGAACAGGGCAAAGCCCTGTCAATCCTTCCTTTCTCTGTCCTCCCACCACTTGACCCTGGTCATGGGTGCAGTCCCAGGAAGTGAGTGGCAGAGCAGGATAAATAACCTCAGTTTTCTGGCCAAAATACCAAAAAGAGGAGCACCAGGGAACTAGGAGTTATCGGGAGATGACAGGGAGGGGAGCTCAGGGAAGTTAACTAAACACAGTGTTTGATGAGATCAAAGGCTCACCCCCAAGCTGTGCGCGTGTGGGCCTGACCCTAAACGGCATTTCAGAGACACTGAGACATGAACTGTGGCCAGCTCACTGCCAAGTCCCCAGGTGCCCCTGGGTGATGTGCACATAGCACAGAGCTGCATGGTCGGTCACTGCACGGCACTGCAAAGTTGCTGAACACAGGACTGACATGGAAACCACACTCTGAGAAGCCTGGCTGGAACATGCAACCTGAACCCAACTGAATCAGTCATCTGCTGAGACAAAAATAATGACATTTGCCATAGGATTTAAACAAGACCCAGAGCCTCATAACAATATTTAAAATGTCCAGGACACAAAATTACTTAGCGCAGGGAGAACCAGGAACATCTCTACTCACATGAGAGCAGACACAGATGTCACCACCACATGACTCAGATACTGGAATTAGCGGATGAAAACTCGAAAGCGGCTATTACAAGAAACTTCCAACTGGTAAAAACACGGAAAGATACAGTCTCAGCAAAGACACAGAAGGCAGAAAGAACCGATGCGATAAAAAACTCACAGGACAAGCTCAATAGTGGAATAAAAAAACAAGGGAAGATTCAGTGACCCTGACAATAGTTCAATACAAATTATCACATCTGACTGATAGAGAGTAAAAACAATAGGGGCCAGGCATGGTGGCTCACGCCTGTAATCTCAGCACTTTGGGAGGCCAAGGCGGGAGGATTACTTGAAGTCAGGAATTCCAGACCAGCCTGGCCAACATGGTGAAACCCTGACTCTATTAAAAATACAAAAATTGGGCCGGGCGCGATGGCTCACGCCAGTAATCCCGGCACTTTGGGAGGTCGAGGCGGGTGGATCATGAGGTCAGGAGATTGAGACCATCCTGGCTAACACGGTGAAACCTCGTCTCTACTAAAAAATACAAAAAATTAGCCGGGTGTGGTGGCACGTGCCTGTAATCCCAGCTACTCGGGAGGATGAGGCAGGAGAATAGCTTGAACCTGGGAAGCGGAGGTTGCAGTGAGCTGAGATCGCACCACTGCACTCCAGCCTGGGTGACAGAGCGAGACTCCATCTCAAAAAAAAAAAAAAAAATTTAGGCACGGTGGTGTATGCCTGTAACTCCAGCTAATGGGGAGGCTGAGGCATGTGAATTGCTTGAACTTGGGAGGCAGAGGTTGCAGTGAGCCGAGATCGTGCCACTGCACTCTGGCCTGGGCAACAGAGTGAGATTAGGTCTCCAAAAAAAAAAAAAAAAAAAAAAGAAAGAAAGAAAAAATGATAAGAAAAAAAAAGACTGGAGCCTCAGGGACCTGTGAGACAACAGCAAAAGGGTGAATGCTTTGTGTTATTGGAGTTGCAGAAGGAAAGGAGAGAGAGTAGGGTGCAGGAAGTTACGTGAAGAAATAAAGGCTAAAAATTTTGCAAGTTTGGAGGAAAATACAAACCTATAAATTCAGGAGCTCAGCAAACACCAAAAAGAATAAGCCCAAAGAAATTCATCCCAGACATGTCATAATTATACTAGTGAAACCTAAAAACAGGCCGGGCACGGTAGCCCACACCTGTAATCCCAGCACTTTGGGAGGCCGAGGCGGGTGGATCACCCGAGGTCAGGAGTTCAAGATCAGCCTGGCCAACAAGGGGAAACCCTGTCTCTACTAAAAACACAAAAATAAGCCAGGCATGGTGACGCATGCCTGTAATCCCAGCTACTCGGGAGGCTGAGGCAGGAGAATCGCTCAAACCTGGGAGGTGGAGGTTGCAGTGAGCCGAGATTACGCCGCTGCACTCCTACCTGGGCGACAGAATGAGACTCCGCCTCAAAAAAAAAAAAAAAAAGAAAAGAAAAGAAAAGGAAAAAAGGAAACTAAAAACAAAGAAAAAATCTTGAAAGTAGTCAGAGAAAAAAATGATGCATTATTTATAAAAGAATTTGAATGACTGTGGATTTTTCATAGCAACCACAGTGGTCAGAAGTAAGTGGAGGTTGGGTGTGGCGGCTCATGCCTGTAATCTCAACACATTGGGAGGCCAAGGCAGGAGGACTGCTTGAGACCAGAAGTTGGAGACCAGCCTGAGAAATAGAGGGAGATCCAGTCTACAAAAAATTAGCTGGGCATGGTGGCACACACCTGCAGTTCCAGCTACTGGGGAGGTTGAGGTGAGAGGATCTCTTGAGCCCAGAAGGTCAAGGTTGCAGTGAGCAGTGATCGCCACTGCACTCCAGCCTGGGCAACAGAGCAAGACTCTGCCTCAAAAAAAAAAAAAAAAAAAAAAGGAAGCAGAGTGCTAGCTTTGGCAAGCGCATATACTAAAATTAGAACAATACAGAGAATATTAGCATGGCCCCTTAAAAATTACAAAAAAAGAAAAAACTATAAGTGAAACATTTGTAAAATGCTGAAAGAAAAAAACTGTTAACCTAGAATTCTAAATTCAGAAAAAAATATAGGAGCCTAGGAGTTCGATAACCAGCCTGGGCAACATAGTGAAACTCTATCTCTACAAAAAGTACAAAAATTAGCTGGGTGTGGTGATGCATGCCTGTAGTCCCAGCTACTCAGGAGGCTGAGACAGGAGGATCACTTGAGCCTGGGAAGTTGAGGCTAAGTGAGCTGTGATCATGCCACTGGGGTCCAGCCTCGGTGACAGAGCAAGACCCTGTCTCAAACATATATATACACATACATACATATATACATAAAATAAAATAAAAAGAGAAAAGTAATGACATGACCTAATAGGGTTCCTGTGAGGACACATGAATCGGTGTGCAAAGCCCTCCTGTGGCGCCCATCAGTGCCCAGTAGACAGGTGCTATGCTGCTGTCCTCCTGAGCCCTCCCCTGCCCTCTCCACCCTCCTCGTGCCCCAGGAGGCCGACCTCAGTGGACTGCTCACCTGGACTCCTGCCCTTTGGCTTCACTGGGTCTGGCAGGAGATCAAAGGATAGGAGGCGGGAGTCTGGGGTACCCCTAATTCTGCCTCCTGCCGATGCCAGTCCCTGGCGCCTCACCATCACTTGTCGGTTGCCTTACCCTCCCATGCTTCTGCGATTGTCCTGTCATTAAATGCTTTCCTGTGACCCCTCTGGATGGGCCAGCTATTTCCTACGGGAACCCTGACCGATACAACGAATTTCACACTGTTCCTTTTCCTTTGACAAAAGCAAAATCCATGTCTGTAGACTGACCTTCACGGAGTTCCCGTTTGCCTGCCTTACCTTCTCCTATGCCTCTGGTCATCTCTGGTCTTGGAGATGAACACACGCCCTTCACCCTCCCCTTTATCTTGGCACTGAAACCCCTAGCTCACTGGAGTCTTACCTGCTTGATGCAATCCTCTTCAGCCAGGCGTTCCTGAATCAGCTGGACGAGCAGCGCGCTGGGAACTGTCTGAAGGAAAAAGGACACACAGAATGATGGCCCAAACCTGCTTCCTGCAGCTCAGGACACAGACCAGCACACACCCCTCACCAACGCCCTGGCCTCTGGAAAGCACCGACCACCATCGGGCCCCGCCCTTCCTCCACCCGCTGCACCCTTTCCTTGAACTCTCTTCTCCCCCCAGCATCTTTGAGGGCCTCCCTCACACATGTACTCACCTTATCCTGTGCCCAAGCCCCAACATGCCCTCGCCCACCTCCACCTGAATAACTCCAGGGCTCCCTCAGAGCCTCAGCCCCAAGTGCCAGCCTGCAGGAAGCCCTGCCGGATCCTCCCAGGCCAGGCTGGTGCTACTTCCCGTGCTCCATCATCCTGGATGGAGAACTCTGTCACTGCACTAACCACCGCACATGCTAATGGACTGCCCACGTGGCTGTGTCCCCAGGAAATTGTAAAGCTCTTCAAGGAAAGGGACAGTGTCCTACTGACTCTGGACTCCAGACAGTGGCGGGTGGGAGGGGATTGGCTCCAAGACTCAGCAGAGGCGAGTGTGTCCATCTCTTCCCAAGTCCACAGTCAGTGACCTCATGTTGGTAACAAAATTGGCCACGGTGGGAGTGTCTACACCACAGAAATGATAAAGGCTACAATAAGGACTCCCCACCCTGCCCCCAGCGCTGGTGGTTGAATATTGACCAGCAGACCACTGCCCCAGCACCAAATGGTATCAAGGATATAGGAAGCCCTGTCGACCATAATGAAACTTCAAATTCCTTGATGCATTCAACAAGCAGCAATCATGACGGCTAGCATTTGTTGAGCACGTGCTATGTGCCAGGCACTGGGCCAAGCATTCCATTCTTTGGAATGGACTCTTTTTGTAACAACTCTGTGCCATCTACACTCCACTTACAGTAACACGGGCCCCCAAAGAGGAATCCCAAAGAGGAGTCGCCCTCTTGCCCCCTTCTGCCTGTATGGTCTGGGTGTGCTCAACTCTATCCTCAGATCCAGAGGAGGGCCCTGACTGGTCCAAGCCAATCCGCATACCCCACTCCTGACCACTGTGATTGATTCAGAGTGTTGGCCCTTTTCATAGAGGAGGAAGCTGAGCCTGGGAGAGGTGAAGCTGCTTCCCCAGGGTACTCCGCACTCTCCCTTCTCTGCAAAGGACTGGGGAGGAAGCAGCTCTTCTCAGGGGAGTCGCTGAGGCCTGGCCTGTGCCTTTCCTTGTAGTGCACAACAGGGGCTAAAAATCTCCTCTACGCCCACCCACATTTCTGAAAAAGGACATGGGAAGTAGAAATACATTCCAATCAGAAAGTTCCTTGCTGGGGGCGGGGGCCTCCTGGCACAGCCTTTCTTATGCAGAGCAGAGACTCGGACTTGGCATCAGGGCTCACCTCCCACCTCTGCCCAGGGCAGGCTCTCTGCTCCTGGCGGCTGCGATCCAGCCAGCTGGGCGACCCTGGGCAAAGCCTTGACCTCTTTAGGCCTCACACACCTAACCAGTAGAAATCAGTAATGAGACTGCAAATGTGGCTTTTATTTTAATTTTCCATACACTCCACTTACAGTAACATGGGCTCCCAAAGTTCCTTTGAGGAGTCACCCTCCTGCCCTTCTGCCTGTATGGTCTGGGTATGCTCCAGTCCATCCTCAGATCCAGAGGAGGGCCCTGACTTGTCCAAGCCAATCTGCACACCCCACTCCCAGCCACTGTGATTGATTCAGAGGCTGCCTGGGACCCAGTCCCAGCTAGTGAAAGTCAGGCCCAGGACATCAGTGCAATCATTAGGGGCATGAACCCCTGCTTTCCACCAGCTCAGAAGCTGAGAAAATGTAAGAGCGGGAGCTGCAGCAGCCACTTCGTGGGCATGACGGGTGTGGAACGGAATGAAACCAGCACAAAGGGAAAGAGAGAAACCAGACCCAGCTGCAGAATGGCTTTTCCAGGGATGGGGAATGGGAAGAAAAAGGGGAGATAGCGAGAGAACAAGGGAGGGGGCACCTCTGCTGGGAACTGGATGAATATGTTCACTTTAAAGTTATGGGGTCACCATGTTTCTACGAGGTAGACAGCCAAAGTCAAGACCGAGAGCAAGAGGGAGAGACAGAATGAATGAATGAATGGATGGTGCACAGAGGAAAAAGGAGACCAGAGAGGCAAGAAGGAGGCGAGCCAGCATCCAGTCCCCGGCTCCAACATCTGCTGAGATAGCCCTGTGTCCTTATCCTACCGCCCCCTTCCCCCACCTTTCTTCCCTAAGCCAGTGGTTCTCAATTTGATTGTGCAACAGAATGCTGGCAGAGCTTCTGGAAACACAAACTGCTGGGCCCCAGCCCGGGAGCTCTGATTCAGTAGCTCTGGGACAGAGCTGAGAATGTGCATTTCTAGCAAGTTTTCAAGGGACGCGGATGCTGCTGGTCAGGGCATCACACCTGGAGAACCACTGGCATAAGCCCACCCACACAGGGCCCCCGGGGTCTGGGGGAAGCTGCTAGAGAGGGAGGGTGTCTTTCCGCCAGTGCCCGTTTCCCTCAGGTCTCCAGGGGAGCTTCCCCAGGCTGGCAAGGGAGGGGGTGGGCAGGAAGCAGCCCTGTCCCTTCCCTCTGCATCCCCCCTCCGTCTCATCCTCTCCCCTCCCATCCCCTTTCATCCTTTCCCAGCCCCTCAGGTCCTCTCCTGACCCCAGGCACAGCCAATTTCCATTCTGGGGCTGTTTTTCCCAGATTCCTCTGCCCTCCCTGACAACACCCATTCAGGAGGCAGTGTTCAAACAGGTACAGGATGCAGAGAAGGGTGCCAACCAGGACGCAGGGGGTGCCAGCCAGTCAAAGAGCACCGGCTGAAAGGCGGACAGCCCCGGTGGGGCACAGCGCCCCCTGCAGCCTGCACAGCAGGGGACAGGCCTGCGGCTTTGAGCGCAGCTACTCCTGAGCGCCCCCCGCTGCTCCCCGCCACTGTGCTGTCTCCACGCCAGCTTTGATGTGTCACGTCAGCAGCAGGGCTTTCAGAGGCTGCTTCTAGAAGCCCTGCCAAACTGTCTTAGCAGGAATCAGCCTCCCTCCTTGCAGAGCACTGTGATGCTCTCCCACCCCAGCCCCCAAAGTCTGGCATTTGGGGAGAATCAGGGAGAAGCTGACAGTGCAGTGAGGCCGCTCCTGGCCACAGAGAAGGCTCAGCCCCGACTCAGGCCCCTGGCCCCGGGTCTCCCTGCTCGGTGGCACCGCAGCACCCAGTTGCTCCCGTGCTGCTTCCGTGCACTTAAGGGCAGGACAGGCTGTGTTTGCTGCAATTTGGATTTTTCTCTCTTCCCCTCCAGCACCCAGTGCGGCTTTGGTGGTTTTCCCGGCCTGGGGGCAGACTCGCTGATCTCCTAGCCCTCCAAGGTGCCGCCCGCTGTTTTGCTGTTCTGAGGCAGCCAAGTGTGCAGGTGCCAACCCTGGCTCTGCCCCTGGGGCGTCACTTGACTTCTCCCCAGTGGGCTTTCTCACACTGGGATGGCATGAGCCTGCATCTTCCTGTCCCATCTCCAGGCCCCACTCTCAGGGATCCTAATGTCCCTGTGTCAACATGGTGAGTGATGCCTGCTCAGAAGTTGTGGGCATTTTGAGCTACAGTGTGAGCTTGGGAAGTAGAGCAGGGAGGGGAACAGGTGAGATGCCCTGATCTGACCCCCACACCCCCCTTCTCCATAAAGGGGCTCCTCCTGGTAGAGGAGGGAAACCCAGCAGTCGGACTTGAGCTCCCCTCAGAACTGACAGAACATCCTTTAGAGACAACTCCCATTCCAAAGTTACTGCTGCTCGGAGCTGTCAGAGCAGGTTAGGAGACAGCAGGAACTGCCTCCTAGAGTTTGGGAGGAGGAGACGGGAGGGTTGGGGGACCAGAGACAAGAGGAGGGAGGGGAGAGGAGAAGAGGCTTCAAAGGAAGCGAGCAGACCTCATAGCGTGGCACCCAGACAGGCGCACGGAAGGAGGTGGCAGCAAGAGAAACCCTGGACTGGACGAAGGCCAGGGAATTTTCACAGGAGCGACGGAGCCTGGTGCTCCAGTTTCCCTGGGTAGAGCAGTCACCTCCTCTACCCCAAGCCTTCCAAAAAGGCCTGCTCGACGCCGCTGCCTGGAGCTGTTGACTCAGGAAAGGGAGGGAGAGACTGAGGGCGTTCCCACTGTGTCTCAGTTCAGCCTCAAGAAATGGGAGCAGCAAGGCCAGCTGGAGATGGAGTGGCCAGAAGTGAGGGAGACACCAGGCAGGACTGGGAAGCAACATCTGTGGGCTGTTTCCTAGAAAGCCTTAGAACTACTTGGAGGGGACTATGTTTCTTGTGTGCAGACAGAGGTAGGATGAGGGCTCACGTTGTTTTTTTTCTTTGAGACAGGGTCTCACTCTGTCATCCAGGCTGGAGTGCAGTGGAACCATCATGGCTCACTGCAGCCTCGACCTCCCAGGCTCAGCCTCCCAGGCAGCAGGGACTACAGGCGCCCACCACCATGCCCAGCTAATATTTTTTTCTTTTTCGTAGAGACAGAGAAAAAAAAGAAAGGTGGCGATCCTCCCGCCTCAGCCTCCCAAAGTACTGGGATTACAGGTGTAAGCCACTGCACCCAGCCAGATTTTTTTTTTTTTAAACAGTAGAAATTTAAGGCTCATAAGTACAGGATCAGCACCTGAGAGTGGCTCCTCAGTGGCCTTCCCCCTCTCCCCCTTCTCCTCCCTTCTCCTCCTCTACCCTGTCCCCCTCCTTCCCCGTCTCCTCCCCCTCCTCGACCCAGGTCTTCCTCACCTGAGCCTTTTTGTGGTGTTTATGATGTTGAGTCAGACTGTGGGCTTAGAGACAGGGCCAGAGAAAGCAGATGAAGGAAAAAAGACTTGGCTGAAAAGATGAATTCAATTAACTTAATAAATGGGAAGAACGGGAGGCAAAGGTGGCCTCGGGCTGGGGTTCCAGGAGCAGCGTTTCAGGGGAACGGGCCTGTGGAGAAGGTGTTAGGGCCACTACTGTGGGAAGAAAAGGTGGGGGTTTCTGCAGTATTACTGGAAACCATGTCCCTTTCACGGTGTTCAGCGAGAGGACTGGGGCCATTTTGACATTCATTTCGATGGCTCTGACCATGTCCTTGGGTCCCTGATCCCCTCCAGGAAAAGCTGTGGGGTCAGCATCTAGATAAAATCACTCAGGGGAGCCAGTCGCCAGCCAATGACCTTGGCTGGTGTCCAGGGACAGCCAGCGTCTTCAGGGCATCAAACGTCTCTTCCAGCCCGGCCTGGACCCAGAAGCATCACATGTCCCTGATGGTCCAGTGAGGGAGGGGCCTGAGCGGGAGAGGGCCCAGGAGCCATAAGAACACCATCTCCTCGGCGAGATTTATAACTCTGGCTGGGCCCTGGTGGAATCCTCAGTGACACTTCTAGGTGTGATAATGTGTCCCTATGCGTTTACTGAAAAAGGGCCCTTATCTTTGGGTTGTGGAAATAAATGAAGACCTCCCAAATGAGACAAGCCAAGGCTGTTTACTCAGAGCTTGCTGGGCAAGGGAGTCAGCCAGTATCGTTCACATCTGGCGGACTCGAACGCAGGTAGAGGACAGGGAGAGTTCTAGAGGAAAAGGGAAGGCTCCAGGCATGCCTGAAGGAGGCTGCTGCTGGGGAGCTGGAGGTGTCTCTCTAGAGGTGGGCATTCTACAGGACTAGACAGGGGAGCATGTTTGGCTTTCTCTGGCTGGTCTCAGGTTGGAAGCAGGAACAAAAACTAGAGACACTGCCAGTTATTAATCATGCCCTGGCCATTTGGGATAGGTGGCTATAGGGATGACTTAGTTCAGCTTCCTGGACTATTGGAGGAGAGAGCAGCCTGGCTTCCTGCAAGCCTGGCACAGCAGGTGGCTTCCCGGGTGGGCTCTTGCAGGTCATGGGTTGGTCTCCTGGGTGGGCTGCTGCAGATTGTGGGGCAGAGTCTTATGTTTACAGGAGGTCTTGCCATTGTCCACACTGAATATTCAATCTCAGTAGATCTGGACTAAAACATCCATGGGGAAGGTCAAATGCTGTCTGGGTTTGCTTTAAAATAACCCAGGGCAGGGGGAGCAGGTGAGGGTGCAACCCAAGGCTAGACTGCCATGAGCTGACATCTGTCGAAGCAGGGGATGGATCCATGGGGGTTCTCAGACTATCCTCACTGCTTCTAGATATTTTTATGAGATTTCACAACAAACACTTAAAAACAAACAAAAATCCCTGGCCACTGTGAACCCCCAGCATCCTGGGGCACCATCCCCGTGGGCTTTGTGACACTGCCCGATTCCAGACCGTTCCATGCCTTGGAACATTACAGTGTGCCCTTTGGGAAGGCTTTGCTTAGTGTAACTGTGGTTATGGCTCCAGGGGGTCCCTAAATCTTGCAGCCTGTACCCCCTTCCCAGCCCAGAGCCAGTGCCTAGGACTTAGTAGGTGCTCAGGACTAATGTAAATGAATTAGTAAATGAATTGAGTCAAACAAGCCACCGATTAATTGCTTTATTGAAGGTTCCCTGGCTCCCATACCCTGGCTTGTGCTTAGTTTTATGGGACCGTCAGTCTCCTCACTGGCTGGAAGCTTCTGGGGTAAGGAGAAGAAACTCATCTTTGACTCTCCCACAGCACTGCAGAATAGTGCTTGGCAAAAAGGCAGTTAGGAAGTATTTCGGAAACCACTGGGAAATGCCTAAGATGGAGATGTCTTGGTTAACAGTGGCAACGTAAGAGAATTCTGCTTAGGAGGGCAAAGCTAAGACTAGCAGGAGAAAATCAGGTATTTGAAGGTATCATTACTACTTGCAAAAAGAGCCATAAAGATTCCAAATCAGCAGACAATTTAAAGAGGACATTTAATGAGAGGCCTTGACTGGCAGGCACTGTCTGCAGACAAGGCCACGCATGGCCGAGCCTGCCATGTGCCCACTCGCTCTTCAGAACATTTTACTCCTTGATGAGGCCTGACATGCAGGCCTTTCATCTTCCCTCCACCCGAGTTTCTGAGCCAAGGACCCCAACAAGACACCCTTGAAAGCACTTCAATGTGGTTTGAAATATGTTGATAATTAGCAAAATGAAACCCGGGAGGCATTTCCTTAAACTCCCTCCTCTCTGTTGAATTTTATAAAGCTAATAAAAACATTTTTATCCTACAAAAAAGCCTTCCCCAAGAAAGCTTATCTTCTGCAGAAAATGGGATAACCACTTTCTTTCTAAAACCATATTCCCAGCCCGAAAGGCTGGTGTCCCCGCAAGCTGAAGCCACACAGTCCAACTCCTGCAAGACTGCAGGGGTGGCTGGGGGACTGACTTGCCGTGGGGGTGGCCGCCTTGCTGAGCCAGGCTTTCCTTCTCTATCAAGCTGCTGTCATAGGCAGACTTGGGGCTGGGGGTCTGTTGAAGTCACACCCCTTTCTCTCTCTTTTTTTTTTTTTTTGTTAACACAGAGTCTTGTTCTGTCACTCAAATTGGAGTGCAGTGGTGTGATCTTGACTCACTGCAACCTCAGCCTCCTGGGTTTGAGCAATTCTCCTGCCTCAGTCTCCCGGGTAGCTGGGAATATAGGCACCCACCACCATGCGCACCTAATTTTTTTGTATTTTTGTAGAGACAGGGTTTCACCATGTTGGCCAGGCTGGTCTCGAACTCCTGACTTCAAGTGATCTGCCCGCCTTGGCCTCCCAAAGGGCTGGGATCATAGGCGTGAGTCATTGCGCCCAGCCCATCCATACCTCTCATCTGTGAGAACTGCCATCCCCCACCAACCAGGAGTCTTCATAGCCACATCTGAGCTCTGTGGCCTCACTGAGCCCTCACTGCACACCCCTCAACAGAGCTGACTGTGCCTGGGACACGTGACTAGCTAGCCCGGGCAGATCCCCCTTCCTGAGCATTTGGCTTTGAAGCTGCCTTTGTGGGTGGTCTGAACCGAGAACACAGGAGACAAGAATGGAGTGGTGGTCACGAGTGGCTGGGAGCATGGCAAGAAAGACAGAAGAGAGGAGGAAGAGTCCCTGCCTCAGCCTCCCAAGTAGCAGGGACTACAGGCACGTGCCACCATGCCCAGCCAGAAGGAATTTTGAAGAAATATTTTGAGTTTCTATTTGTATTAAAGAGAAATAATGTGATCAAGCCTTATATTTCCCTTTAGAAGATGTTTTTCAAATATCGAGCTGTTGGTCTTTTAGAAACAACACCCACACCTCCTGCAATGCTCCCCAACGTGTGTGGGAGGGACAGGGGGAATGGGCACTGCCCGGACCAGAGGGTGGGCTGTGCAGCAGGGTGCCCAAGGCTATGGGAGGGAGACGCCTCTAAGGTACAGAACATGGGGGCTTTCCACTCTGGGGACAGCTGGACAGCTGCCCTTTCAACTGCTGGCGCAGCCCAACCCTGCATCTCCTGGCACGGGCCGCCAGGTTCAGCACTTGCCTCCATGCCTTTACTCGGCTGAGCCTAAGAAGAAAAAGAGCAAGCCTGGACCATCCCACCAAGGGCTTGGACAAAACAGCCTCCTTCACTCGACCCGTGATCCTTTCCCACTGCAAAAACTCACCTCGGTACCCAACGGGACGTGAGCCCAGTAAAGAATTATCTTCTTCCTTCCTTCACACCCTGCCTGTATCTCATTTTACCCCCGCATTTTCTTGTACTCAATCAAAAATGAAATGGGAACAAACCAAGCAATGGTCAGGTGGCAGTGGGTGTGGCAGTGGGCACTGCTGCTGTGTGCCTACCCCTGTCCCCGGGGCCAGTCCTACCTTCCTTTGCAGATAAAGCCTTCTGGCTTCGGTGGCCGTATAGGAAAACTCGTTTAAGATCAGGTTCTCCAGGGTGAGGAGACTGCTGTTCAGATGTTTGCAGAGCCACATTGCCTGAAGAAAGGAAAGAAGAAAAGGGCATTTTCATAAAAACAATAAATACACAAATGACTCCATTAAAATGCCCTGGTCCTTCCCTCTCCTATGGGAAAAGGTTGGCCATGGGGAAGCACAATTATTTCCAGCTGGAGGACAGCCACCAAGGGAGACCCACCCATAAAGCACCTGCTGGCCTAAGAGCCCTGCTCATAGCATCTCTTCTTCTACCAGCATAGACTTAAATGAAGTGGGAAGACCTACAGGCAGGCTACATTTTAGCTGCCCTTGACGTGCTTTCCAAGCTCTGTGGACCATGAGTTTCATCTCAAGGAAGACTCAGAACAGGAACTGTGAGGACAGAACCTAAGGATGGGTAACAGCCCACACTCGGTGTCTTTTTTTTTTTCTTAAAGATTGGGAGCTGGCATGTGCTGGCCAATGGGATGTTTAGTTCATTGATAATTACTCTATAGTCTATAAGGGAAGAGTAAATTTTAAGGGAGAATAATGGACTAAAATATTCTTGACACCAAAATTGTGCTGATGACTATTTCAGCCTCGAGATGGTTCTGAAGGCCCTTCCAGGGCCCGGGGCTGGTGTGAACCTTCGTTCTTCCTGTTCCTTCATTCATCCCCTGCCAACCAGGAGTCTTCATGGCCACGTCTGAGCTCTGTGGCCTCACTGAGCCCTCACTGCACACCCCTCAACAGAGCTGACTGTGCCTGGGACACCTGACCAGCTAGCCCAGGCAGATCCCCTTTTCTGAGGATTTGGCTTTGAAGCTGCCTTTGTGGGTGGTGAGAAACCTCAATGACAGCATTGGGAAGAAACCCTTTTTGACTGTACATCATATCATCAGATCTGTGTGTCTCCAAAGGGTACTCAGGAGTGGGGACAGCAATTCACCAAAAGGCTTGTTGCTGAAACACCAGCTGCCAGGGCCTGACCTCGACAGAGAGGACAAACTCGATCGCTTCAGCCATGCTGGGACTTGCCGAAAGCAGGTCTTTGCGTTCTGAATCTGCTCTGCCCAGCAGATTCCTACCAGTGACCAGAGAAGAGCTAGGACAGGATGAAGCACAGATGGCCCCAGAATTCAAATGTCAAAGACAAAAGGAGAGCCTCCCACTGAGCAACCAGACTCCTCCAGAAAAACGAGTTCAACGAGCTTGTCTGTCTAAATGCAGGATCTGTCATCCTCACTCCCAATGTCAGAATTACCTGGGGAGTGTGTTCTAACTACTAGTTTTTTGGGGCTCTGCTCCAGGAGATTCTGATGAGGTTGGTCTGCAGGGGACTCCAGGAACCTGCATTTTTCATAGCACCCTGGAAATGCTAATGATCAGCAGGTCTGGGAGTCCCTGGCTTCTAATTGTGAAACAGCAAAATGGTTGGACTCAGGTGGGTCCTGCAGAAAGGCTTAGAACCCTACGGCCTGATATGGAGGAATCTAATAGAAAAACTATAGACTGACAGAAGGATGAGCAGATGGACAGATGAGTAGAACAGCTATGCTAACTCCAAAAGTATAGCAGATGCAGGTTAGTTTGTGCAAGGATCAGTCATTTTAACTCCTTTTCAGAAGAAAGCAAGGTGCCAGTTAAACCGGGGAACAGCCTGCCCCATCCCGTCCATGATACATGCTCACAGCAATGATGTGGTCACGGAAGAAGGGTTCGCTGATGTTCACCAATCAGGCTTTTAAAAGGTAAAAAAGGTCCCATCTTGGATGAATGAAATTTTAACACATTTTTGGCACTTAAAAATGGACCTTAGGCCGGGCACAGTGGCTCACGCCTGTAATCCCAGCACTTTGGGAGGCCGAGGATCATGAGGTCAAGAGATCAAGACCATCCTGGCCAACATGGTGAAACCCCGTTTCTACTAAAAATACAAAAATTAGCTGGGCATGGTGGCGTTTGCCTGTAGTCCCAGCTTCTCGGGAGGCTGAGGCAGAATTGCTTGAACCCAGGAGGCGGAGGTCGCAGTGAGCCGAGATCGCACCACTGCACTCCAGCCTAGCAACAGAGGGAGACTCTGTCTCAAAAAATAAAAATAAAAATAAAAATAAAAGGTAAAAAGGGTTCCATCTCAGATGAATGAAATTTTAACACATTTTTGGTACTTAAAAATGGACCTTAGGCTGGGCGTGGTGGCTCACGTCTGTAATCCCAGCTCTTTGGGAGGCTGAGGTAGGCGGATCACCTGAGGTCAGGAGTTCAATACCAGCCTGGACGACATGGTGAAGCCCCATCTCTACTAAAAATACATAAATTAGCCGCGCGTGGTGGTGCATGCCTGTAGTCCCAGCTACTCGGGAGGCTGAGGCATGAGAATCGCTTGAACCTAGGAGGCAGAGGTTGCAGTGAGCCCAGATCGCACCACTGCATTCCAGCCTGTGTGACACAGTGAGACTCTGTCTGAAAAAACAAAAAAGGACCTTAAAGATCGAAGCCACAGATAAATGAAGCACACACCACCAGTTTCTGGACATTCACTGTCCACAAAAGGGCATTCACTGTCCAGAAACTGGTGATGTGTGAAAAAGTGTGGGCGAGGTGGGCCCAGGCATTTGCTGTATCTTCAAAGATGTATTTTCTTTAAAATGGGGAGAGAACAAACAAAGCAAATATGGCAAGATGTTAAATTTGCATAAAATCTGGGAGTTGGATACGTGAATATCGATGGTACAGTTTGCTGTGTTTTTCTGATTCTTTTAAGTATTTCACAATTAAAATGCTCAGAGTAAATATTAAGATTCCAAGTCAAAGTCTATGAAATGCGTGTACTGTTGGACCCAGCACGTGTACTTCTGGAAACGTACCCTAAGGATATAGCGAAGGGTGAGCAAGGAGAGCGTGTATGCAGGCCAGAAAAAGCCCAGGAAGGTGTCTCCGAGCATGCTAAAGGAATGCTTATCTCTGGATGGTCAGGGAATTCTATTTTTGGTCTTTTGTAGTTTCTAGGTTTTCTGCTATGAATACACACTACCTTTTGTAATAAGAAGGAGGAGAAGGAAAAGAAGAAAAGCTCAGTTATGCTACAAATTCACGGAGGTGCAGTCTCATTCCAGCTCTGGAGGATAAATGAGATATTACAGCATCACAACACTTAATATGATACACTTACTATTGTTGTTTTCCCCGAGGCGGGTGGACCTAATATTACAATCCTGGGCACTGTGGAATAAAAAGATTTGAATGTCACCACTCAACATGACAAGCAGCCTCCCACACCTGCGGTACTCGGGGTGTACTTATTTCTTTCCTCCCTAGATTTCATTTTCTGCCAGTGACACGGCCATTTGTAACCCAGCAGCTCAGAGACACTCTTGCCATGGAACGCATTCTCTGTGTTTAGAGAGGTAAGTGATCACCGAGATGGTTTATTCTTCTACCTCCAAGGGGACACAGACACGGTAACTTGTTTACCAAACTCATAAATATCAAGAACAATTGGGATTTCAAACACCATAAAGCATTTTAAACAGGGACTTTGTCTCAGGAACGCTCTCTCCAATAAGGCTGTAATTTATGCAAATCGACCTTAGAAGCTTTTCTTTATGTTTATGCCGTTTTATTTAGCAAATTGTGTTCCCCATGATTTTACAGAGGGAAGTAATGGGAAAAGCCTGGAGTGTATGGGCCAGATTTATAAAACCCGAGAAAGGAAAGTCTGTTTTCAAAGATGGGCATTTCTATGCAAATGGAAAACACTGGCACCTTGTTTGATTTTAGTCCTGGCTGGTTTTGGTCCCACAGAATTCCCAACCCAGGCTACTGACAAGAGTGTGATATGAACCACAGGCTCCTGAACCTGTGGCCGAGAGTCTGGGCTCACCCGGCAGGTGAAGCTCTGGTGGCAGGCCCAGGCCCTGGCCATCGTGGAAGCTGGGAAGGCATTTTCAGCTTCTGGGGTGGGAACCAGGGCAGAGATTCAGTGGCTCTTTCTCTGTTCTAGGCCTGTAACCCGGGGCAAGGCCTCCCAGGGCCCTCCCCGTGGGGAGAGAACCCACTGCAGGTGGAAAAACTGTTTGCAGGACAACTCTGGAAACAAGGTGGCTTTGGGGACAAGTGGTCAGGTGAGAGGAAGAGGTGAGACAGAGCTAGACTGGCTGCTGGCAATGGGAAAAGAGCTGACCAGCATGGTGAGAAGCGTGCAGGAAGGCATCACACTGGGTTGAAATGAAGGAAACAGCAGTGGGGTCTGGACAGATGCATCCACGCTGCCTGCCTGCTCAACACCATCTTGATTGGGCCAGCTGTCCCTCTCCTTGTGGGAAGCCGGTAACCTTGGCCTGGCCCCTGACCCAAGGTGACAGATGAACAGATGTCCACTGCAACTCACATGAGCCTCTAACGTCTGCATGAGAGCCTATTCTGGCTGGGCTTCCAGGAGGGAATCTCATCTCAGCAGAGGAGAGAGGTGCTGTATCTTCTAGTTTGGAGGCAGACACAGAAAAGGAACTAGACATCGTCCTTTTGGCCAGCAATGTAATGGTTAGCACATCTACACCCAGCTGGCTGCTTGGGTTTAAATAGATCTTTGCCCAAAATCATGGCAGCTTCTCATTTTTGGAGGAAGTCAAGGTAACTCACTGAATGATCCTCTCCTTTAACCTCAGAAGCTGTGGACCTTCTTATTCTCCTTATGGCTGTTCCCTCCACGTTCCTGCCTTGCCACCTGTCATTTCCCATCAGGAATGTCCTCCCTTCCCAGCGCCCAGCACCCCCAGCCTCCCACTCCTTCTCCCTCTCCAAGATCCTTGTTCTCACTCCCTGTGGAGGCCCGTGATCAAGTGACGGGCCGCCACAGTCTTCCACGTTGGTGAATGTCAGCCCACTACTGAGAAACAGGTGGAGTCGCTGTCCCCACAGGAAGAGAAGCTCCCACGGGCAGAGACCGAGTCTTATCCTCCTGGATCACCCCCATGGCGGCCAGAACTGTGAGGAGCCACACACAGTGACCTTCAGGGCCACCTCCTTGGCCATCCCCATCTCGTCCTATGGTCACTGTTTGTCACCTTTGTCACCACCATTACTACTGCCTTACAGAGGGCCCCCTCTGCCAGTCAGCATGTTTGGGTACAAGTGCAGAAACTGAATGCAGCTGAGTCAAGAAGAAAAGGAGGTTGATTGCTCACACCTGTAATCCCAGCACTTTGGGAGGCCGAGATGGGCGGATCACTTGAGGTCAGGAGTTCGAGACCAGCCTGGCCAACATGGTGAAACCCCATCTCTACTGAAAATACAAAAAATTAGACAGGTGTGGTGGCACATACCTGTAATCCCAGCTACTCGGGAGGCTGACACAGGAGAATCACTTGAACCTGGGAGGTGGAGGTTGCAGTGCAGTGACTGCGCCACTGCACTCTAGCCTGGGCAACAGAGCAAGACTTCGTCTCAAAATATCTATATCTATATCTATGTCTGTCTGTCTGTCTATCTATCTATCTATCTATCTATCTATCTATCTATCTATCCATCCACCCCAGCGTGGCTCATAGAGTCCTGCACAGGCTGGGGAGCCAGGCCTTCAGGGCTACCCCACAGGAACAACACCCCAAGCAAGGCCACCAAATGGGCTGGGGAGACACCAGACAGTGCAGCCCATGCCCATGATGCTGCTGTCACATGTGGGCATGGTGCCGCCATCAACCATGCTGCCCTTCCACCCAGGAAGCAGGCCCTGCGGAGCTGCCAGGAAGTGCTCCGGGTCCTGCCTGTGACTCCGACTCTGGACTCGCCTGGCAGGGGAAGCGCTGGTGGTGGGCCCAGCCCTGACTGTCATGGAAGCTAGGAAGGTGTTTTCAGCTTCTGGGGTGGGAGCCAGGGCGGGCATTCAGCGGCCCTTTCTCTGTTCTAGGCCTGTGGCCTGGGGCAAGGCCTCCCAGGGCCCTCCCCATGGGTGAGAGAACCCACCATAGGAAACAGTGTGGAAAACACTGCTTGCAGGACAAGTATGGAAACCAGGTGGCATTGAGGACACATGGTCAGGTGAGAGGACGAGGTGAGATGGGAGCCAGAGTGCCATGGGAGGTTTGTGGGGAGGAGTGGCAGGGAGGGTGGTCAAGGGTGGAGGAGCCTTGGGCCACGAGGCAGAGGGCTCGTGTGGATCATGGAGAGAGCACCTGCTTGGCCAAAGTCCGATGAGGGAGCAGTGGGGAACCTAGGTCCACTCATGCACCATCGCCTGCTGCCTCTCCAGGGCTCTGACCACAGGCCCTGCTGAAGCTCCTCCAAACACAGATGAGGCCCAACAGGGCTCAGGGCGCCCAGAGCCCAAGGAAAGGGGAGATGCAGCTCGGCAAGGGCCTTTGGGGAGCGAACCTGACTCCACGCATTCGTCTGAGAGTTCCCGGGCTGGGGGCTGCAGGGGAAACCCTCCCCTTCCAGGTTCCCTGTAAGTGGCACCCAAATGGTACACGTCTATGAACAGACTTTAAAAGGGGAACATCCACGGCCTTTCTCCCCACCTAATTTCTCCCACACATTTATGTGATTAATTTCAGTTTCTTAAAATCTAACACCTTGAAACTACAGCCCTGCTCATGAGTAATTATTTATAAACAGTGTCATAAAAGGCTGCTTGACTGCCAAGAGTAATCAACTTCTTCCAACCACTTCAAAGGAAATCAAAAAACCTTTCCATCCACAGATCCTTTTGAGGTTTAACTAGGAGCATGATTTAAAATTCACAAGAAAACCCTTAGGTATTGGAGCTCTAATACACAGCTTTCTTGGACAAACGTTTGATAAAAAACGAAACATACCATTATATACACCATCGCCTGCTTTAATATTGCCCAGGGCTACTGTAAATGCTCACTTTGTACTAAATCTGCCTTTCTGGCGGCGAAGGGGCTGCCAGCCCATGTGCCGGGGCTCCCTCTGCTCCCTCGTGTGCTTGCTCACCGGGATGAGTCCGGGGCCTTCTTTCCGTCTACACCAGTCACCAGCCATGTCACTGTGTGTGGCAGTTAACCCCAGGCCCAGTAAGAGGAAGGGTTGAGGTCCTAGCTATAGTTACCTCAGGCCGCTGCATGGCTGGAAGGGGGCACAATGATCTGACACACCAGCCCAGGGGAACAAAGACACACACTGGATGTCATGGGCCTCTCCAAGCTTCCCGCACTCTTCTAGGACACATGAGGATTGGGCTTAGCTGATTCGAGGCTTCTCCCACTCCTAGAAAATTCACCTAGGCGGCCGGGTGTGGTGGCTCATGCCTGTAATCCCAGCACTTTGGGAGGCCGAGGCGGGTGGATCATCTGAGGTCAGGTGTTTGAGACCAGCCTGGCCAACATGGTGAAACCCTGTCTCTACTAAAAATACAAAAGTTAGCTGGGCATGGTGGTGGGTGCCTGTAATCCAAGCTAGTCAGGAGGCTGAGGTAGGAGAATCACTTGAACCTGGGAGGCGGAGCTTGCAGTGAGCTGAGATTGCGCCATTGCACTCCAGCCTAGGCGACAGAGCCAGACTCCATCTCAAAACAAAAACAAAAACAAAAACAGAAAAAGAAAAGAAAAGTCACCAAGCAGGGTAGTCTCCCCTGTCTCCCTTCCTCCTTCCCATTTTCGCTTCACTTGTCCGCAGAGGCGTGGGCAAAGAGAGAGAAACCCATGGGTGTCACTCCCTTCTTTCCATTTCAGTGGTTGGGGCTTGAGCCAAAGGACAAAATGTTCCAATATCCATAAAAGCCGCCAGCTGAGGGCCTGCGGTGGAGTGCAGAGCTGTGGGAAACAAATGAACTCTCCAAAACAGTGGTTCCTGGGACCCAGTGACTCGACTCCCTGAGAGCATCTGGGCAAAAAGCTGGACTCAGCTATTCAGGAGGACAGACGCCCCCGGCTGGAGGCTGGCCCCCAGCTAGAGACGGCACGAGGCAGGTCTGGAGCCTAAGCCTCTGCTCGAGAACAACAGAGCAGGTGCAGTGCAGAGAAAGGAGCAAGGGCTCCTTGGAGGGAGCTTCAGGAAAGCCCCAGACCTTCGGATGAAGGGAAAGGGGCGCTAAGGAGGGTGGGAGGAGGAGACAAAGGGAGGGAGGTGGCAGCGGAGGTGGCTGTCCAGCCAACATCAACTGCACTCCATCCAAACCAGAAAGATGATGTTTAAACTTTAAAATTCTGATGAAGTAGAGAGTTTGACATTGAAAATTAAAGCTGCACACAGAGGAGCAAGATCAAAACAAAGAGATGATTTAATCTGCCTCAAATTTCTTGAAATTCAAGGTTCTTGAGCTTCTAGGCTGGGGAACTAGGTAAGCCTTGAAGTAGTGGTTTAAGAAAACAGAGAGCCGGGCACAGTAGTCCATGCCTGTAATCTCAGTGCTTTGGGAGGCCAAGGCAAGAGGATCGCTTGAGCCTAGGAGCAGGGACCAGCCTGGGAAACATAGTGAAACCCCATCTCTACAAAAAATTTTTAAAAATTAGCCAGGCGCAGTAGCGTGCACCTGTAGTCCCAACTACTCAGGAGGCTGAGGCAGGAGGATCACTTGAGCCTAGGAGGTCAAGCCTGTAATGGGCTGTAATCTCCCCACTGTACTCCAGCCTGAGCAACAGAGACCCTGTCTCTAAAAAGAAAAATAAGAGGGACAAAATAAAAAAAGAGAAGAACACAGGGCATGCATGATTTTCAAACTAACAGTAGAAAATGTCAGTGCAACCTAATTTATGAGAGTTCAAGTGGTTACATTATTATCGAGCACATTTGTTTTTAGATAGAGTCTTACTATGTTGCCCAAGCTGGAATGCAGTGGGTATTCAAGATGCAGTCGTGGCACCATGGCCTCTCACTCCTGGCCTCAAGCGATCCTCCTGTCTCAGCCTCCCAAGTAGCTGGAGCTACAGGTGCACCACCACACCCAGCTTTCAAGCACATTTTTTTTTTTTTGAGATAGGGTCTTACTCTGTTGTCCAGGCTGGAGTGCAGTGGTGCGATCTCAGCTCACTGCAACCTCCACCCCCTGGGTTCAAGCGATTCTCCTGCCTCAGCCTCCTGAGTAGCTTGGATTACAGGTGTGTGCTGCCAAGCCTGGTTAATTTTTGTATTTTTGTTTTGTTTTGTTTTAGAGACAGAGTCTCGCTCTTTCGCCCAGGCTGCAGTGCAGTGGCGTGATCTCTGCTCACTGCAAGCTCCGCCTCCTGGGTTCACACCATTCTCCCGCCTCAGCCTCCCCAGTAGCTGGGACTACAGGCACCCGCCACCACGCCCAGCTAATTTTTTTTTTTTATTTTTAGTAGAGATGGGATTTCACCATGTTAGCCAGGATGGTCTCGATCTCCTGACCTCATGATCCGCCCACCTCGGCCTCCCAAAGTGCTGGGATTACAGGCGTGAGCCACCACACCCAGCCAATTTTCGTATTTTTAGTAGAGATGGGGTTTTGCCATGTTGGCCAGGCTGGCAAGCACAATTTTTAATTTAGAAAAATCTATTAAGCTTTTTACTAGTGGAAACTCGACGTCGTATTCCTGGAAGCTGCTACCCATGATGCATCAGGGATTTCCCATTCCTTCAGCCACTACTGACCAGACCAGAGTTTCACAGCTTCTATCTGGGTTAACCAAACACATCCATTTCACAAACAAGGAAAGTGAGTCCAAAGACAGCCACGATCTCTCACGTCTCTACATTTTAAGATGAGTGAGCTGCAGGGTCCCTGACAGGGGGGAGGGAGGTGGGGGGGTAGCAGGACAGAGGACTGTGCTGCACTGCACTTTCCACTCGCTCTTGGTTGACTTTTAGTCTTACTTTGTTTTTACTTTACTTTTACTTTAGCTTTTACTTGGCTCTTATTTCACTTTTACTTTGTGTTTCCTTTTGCTTTGCTTTCCCTTTGCGGTCCATTCTTTCTCTGGTGGCGGTGTGAGATAGCTGCGTGTGGGCAGAGATGCTCTCCGCAGCCCTGGAATAACAGAGTTCAGCAGCACTCAAGCTCCCAGCACCCACTCGGCCTCAGGGTGGGGGCAGGGGGGAATGCAGGAACTTCCTCCGCTGGCAAATGGAGTCAGTGAGGCCTGGGGGCGAGCCTAGGTCTGCAGCAGTAAGGACCACTCAGGAGCGCAGGGTAGGCTTAACACCCACCCTAAGAGCAGGTGATGAATCTGGGGAGACAGAACCTCCCACCTGTACCATGTAATAAACAGCCAACCAGAGAAAGGAGGTCTCTAAGAGTCGCTGCAGGGCAGAGTAAACTGCACCAGGAAGGTGGGGTTGGGGAGAAGGCAAATCAGACAGGGGGAAGGGGGTCCCAAGGCCACCCCAGCACCGCACCACCCCCGCCTGGGCATATAGGACGCTCAGTCAACATCCGCTGAACAAGGGAATGTCTAGTGAATCAGCCATTTGCACCTAACCAGAGGCTCAGAAAAGGGCCTTTTTGTTGGCCCTTTGTGGGGTCTCTCTCTGTACCTGCCTGCCTAGGTCCATGCAATGGCATCGGGACCCAAGATTCCCTTACTCTGCTGCTCCGCAGCCAGGCCTGGATGCGTCAGGACTTGCATGTGGGGCACAAGGAAAAGGCTTGGAACTTCCTCTCTTTCTTTTTTTAACTACCTAGTGTCATTTCTCACCTTGGGCCTTCGGAACCTCCACACAGGGCATCTCTGGGCTCTGTCCTCAGCTGTACCAAGCGCTAATTTCACTGGTGCACTGGTAGCTCCTTCAAAGCAGCTAATGCTCCAACGAAAGAAACATAAAAGCTCCAAGACATCGGTCCTCCCCAACAGCTCACAAAGGACAGGACTGATCCTCCACTTGGCAAATGGACCATGGAGTGGAGTGAGGGGCCTTCCTTGAGTGAGCGCCTCCCTCCTCCCCAGTTCTGTGCTCCGGCCTTGGGTCAGGCTGACCTGCACCGGCCAACTGCAAAGGTTTGGGGAGCTCGGAAACTCATTAACAGGCTCCGATAATGAGACCGTCGGAAAAGCCCAAGAGCTTGCCTGTCTAGGTAGACCAGAAACCAAACTTACACCTGACGAGTGATCAGACAGCTGAAACCCAACAGGCAACATCAGCTAGGGCAGGCGAAAGCATTAATAATTGATTCCATGGGTCATTCTGGGGTTTTCATTTTAATAACTTGGCAAGAGAATTTTTATAAGCTGTGCTCCAAAAGAAATCAAGGCATTTTTCAATGAACCACCACCTCAAGTTGATGAAACCCCTCCCTTCTGACCTCCCTTCAGACACAGGTAGGACAGAATGGTACTCAGCTATTCTCGGGATGGGGCAGGGTCCCTGGAGAGGAGGAGGAGGAGGAGGCAGAGGAGTCAGGGAAGAAGGGGAAGGAGGAGGAGGGGAAGGGAAGACGGGGAGGGGAAGAGCCCCAGCCAGTGCTCACCATTGTCGTTGTCTCTATGCAAGTGCTGGATCATGAAGGGGATGGGATCCTCGGGCTGGTGGATCAGGAGTTGCTCCAGCATGTTCTGTGGGTGCAGGGCAGACAACCAGGTGGTTAATACCTGCAAGGGCACCTGGTCACCACAGATACCAGCTATGGGGCCTGCTCTCTCCACTGCACCCCACCAAACATGCCTTCAACCTGGGACCCAGCCACCGCCCCAGCTGGCATCTGCTTGGGTCCCCATAAGCAGAGGCATGAGGGGGGCCACGTGGTGCTGCTGCGGAGGCACCTATGGGGAGGCAGAAGTGGAGGAGTCTCGCCCCTGATTCAGAGCAGGCAGTCCAGGGCTCTCTCCCCTGGGGCCCTTTGAGCTTCCCAGACCAGCCTTCTCCAAGTTCTCAAGCATCACCATTCCCCTCAGAGCCTTAGCAGATGCTGTTCCCTCAGCTTGGAAGCTTCTTCCTTGTCCTCATCCTGGCTAACTTCTGCTCAGTCTCAGATCTCAATGGGAACATACCTTCTTGAGTATGTGCACTACGTAAATATGTCAGATGCTCCTGCACCTGCCTGCGGGCATCGCCCTGTTCCATGCCTCACCCTGTCCCTACTCACCAGGCCACCATCCCCCCGGCAGGGCATGGGTTCTGTGGGCCTCCTTGTCTGCCTAGAGCCCTTGGCACCCCAATGCCTGGCAGTCATAGCAGATGCCCAGCGCAGATGTTTGCTGGGGAACATGACCGTCACCACTAACTGTGTCTCTCCAGAACGGAACAGAATGTTACCAGCCAGATTTCTAAATAGTCCTGGGATATTCTGGCCATTTCATCCAATCAGGCAAGCATATCAAGAGAAAGCAGCTTCTGGGGTTGCAGAACCCTAGGCAGAGAAATGAGGAGGAGCTCATAGCAGCTGTGCTGCTGCAATAAGGGGCATCCTTGAGCCCCAGGGACAAGGAGGGAGGGGCTGTAGCCCTCTTGGAGTGAAGGGAGTGTGGGGCAGGGAAAAGAGCACCGAGCCGTGAGAAGTCTTGGTTCCAGCCCCACTGTATCTCCTCAGCAAGTCCCTTCCCTTCTCTGGGCCTCAGCTTCTCTGCCTGTTCAGTAGCACAGCTGGAGTGAATTCATGTTTGTATATCACTGGTGCGATGATGGAATGAGATGATTTTAGATGGTTCACACATAAATATTTTACATTTCATGTTTAAATCATTGTGTATTTAATGTGTATTAGAAATATAAGTACATCAAATCAATAATTTCAAGGATATCACTTAGGATGAGGCAAAAGCGGCTATTTAATTTTTTAAAAGGTGAGTTGATTTAAACAAGTGATTAGTTTAAATGGAGGTGCAGTAGCGGTTATGCAAATCTGTACATGTGATACAACTGCACAGAACTGTATGCACAACAAAAACATCAATGCAGGTAAAAATGGAGGAAATCCAAACAAGGCCTACAGTTCAGGTAATCCTATTGTACCAATGCCAGTTTCCTGGTTTTGACAATGTGCTACAGTTATGTTAGATGTTATCACGGGGGCAATGTGGGAGGGGAGACCAGAAATCCATACTATTTTTTAACTTCCTGTGAATCTAACATTATTTTTAAATCAAAAGTATAAAAAATGGAAATGGTCAAAAACATGGAGGGAATACACAGATGACTAAGGACTGGAAATACTGGACTGAAAGCTTTCTTGTTGGGAGGCCGAGGCAGAAGGACTGTTTGAGCCCAGGAGTTCAAGATCAGTCCGGGCAACATAGCAAGACCTCGTCTGTACTAAAATTAAAAAAAAAAAAACATTAGCCAGGTATGGTGGCCTGCACCTGTAGTCTCGGCTACTCTGGAGGGACTAAGGCAGAAGGATTGCTTGAGCCCAGGAGTTCAAGGCTGCAGTAAGCCATGATTGCATCACTGCACTCCAGCCTGGGCAGCAGTGCAAGACCCTGTTTCAAAATCAGTAAAAGCTTTCCTGGGCAATTCCTCCAACAATCACTGTGGAAAACACACCAGGTTCTCTAGAGCAGACAACAGGGCTCCAGATGATCCCCCATCCTGCCCTGACCTGCTGACTTCTAACCCAGCTAGCTATTTTATTTGTGATTGGCCACTCAAGCAGTTTTAGGAATCTCTTGCTCTCCCTCTATCAGTTAACACTTTCTGAGGGAAATGTGTTTGATGGAGGTGCAGACACGGGTTTCTTCGTCTGGGCTCAGCTGTCTAGTGTGCAGGGCAGAACCTCAAATGACCACAGACACCACTATGCCCTCCATGCCATGCCTCTGGGGATGGGGTGTACCCTGGGAAGCAGACAAATGATCTGAAAACTGAGCTCCAGCTTCCCCTTGCCTCTCAGAACCTTTGAGTGGCTGAGAGTTCTTCCCCTCCAGCTCCTGAAAGCCGTGACCTCCACCACGTGCAGAAGGGAAAACTGGGGCCCCGGCGGGGACGGGGCCTCGCCCAAAGTCACACGGTGAGCTGGGGGCCCAGTCAGGCCTGGAGCCAGGATGAGAGCTTCGGAGCTGCCGGGGACGTCTGGCCCTGAGGAGGAGGGACCAAGGTGGGAGATGCTGCTGTCCCAGAGGCGGCCCTCTCTGAGGATGGAGATGCCAGCTTGAACTCGGACAATGCCCACCTCAGAAACCTGGGCCGAGAGGCTCCCCACAAATTCGACAGATGGTAATTGTCAGCGCCGGGAGAGCCCCTGGGAGACCACCTCTTGCAACCTGGCATTTCACAGGTGGGGAAACCGAGAAAAGGAAAGGACTGGTTCCAGACCATAAGGCCCTCTGGCGGCACAGCCAGGACCAAATCCCGGCTCGAGTGGCCCCCTTCCTCCCCCTGGGTCCGCCTGAGGCAAACCCGGGCAGGACCAGGAGCGTCCCCAGCTCGCGGGCCCCCTCGGGGTCACGGCGACACACGAATCGTACATCCCGAGTTGGGCTGCTTCGTGGGCGCGCGACTCGGCCCCAGCTGCGGGTCCCGGCCGCGCACCCGACGTCGCAGTGGAGGCTCCCGAGCCGCCGCCAGCGTCGCGACGGGCAGGGGTGTCCGGTCACCTGCATCAACTCGAAGATGTGGTTCTCCTCCCCGTACTGGGGCATCTCGGGGGGGATACGGTGCGGGGCGGTAGCGGCGTCCATGTAGCCGTCTCGGCTCGCCGCTCCCTAGTAACCGCGTCGCTAGGGCCGCCGCGCCGACTGCGTCATCAGCACGCGCCGCGGCCCCGCCCTGCAGGCTCCGCGCCGGGCCCAGATACCCGATCCTCGGTCGCGCGGGGCGCCCCCGCCCCGACCTCCCCGGCTGACGCGCTCTGCGGCTCGGGCAAGTTCTTTCCCCAACCCCGGCCTCGCTTTTCCCATTTGCGCATCTTAGCGGGGGACACCCTCAGGTGGCTTCCAGCTGGGCCTCCTCGTATCTGAGACCCCCGACGAAACCCAGAAGGGGCAAGTCGGCCCTCCGAGGGGACGGGAGGCAGAACCTGCTTCTGGTTCTGTCAGTGCTCCCCGGCCCGGCTCCCTGTGCCTCAGTTTACCCATCTTTAAAACAGACGCGGGAATAAATGTCGGGGAGGGTGTTTGAAGGGGGAGGGGCGTCCATGAGATGGGCCGGAGGTTCGAGGATCGGGTGGAAATCCTCAGCCCAACTCCTAGAGTCGAGCCCCGGTAGACCCCTCCCGGCTCCCCGGCTCTGGCCAAGCCGCCACGTGACCCGATTGCTATGGCACCGGCGGTAACAATCACGCCCGCGGCCCCGCCCCTTCTCGCCCGACGTCCCCACCCACCCTCGCCTCCCAAGTCCTGGGACGGGCCTCCCCACCCTCCGGGGCACCGATACTCACGGAGTCACTCCAGCTTCTCTGGGTGCTCCGTGGAGCGAAGAGCGCTCTAGGACAAGCAAGGGTAAACAGGGATGAGTGTGGGTGGGCCCACTCGGACCCCACCCCGGCCTCTGGGTCAGAGACTGGAAGCTGGGGTGGAGGATGGAAAGATGGAGGGGTCCGGAGGATGGAGGGGCCTGCACAGCTGTCTCGGGGTGGGGGCGAGGGGAAGGTTCGCGCTGGAGACGGAGCTTTTTAAGTCGTATGAATTCCCAGTGGTACAGGGCAGCTTGATATTTTATTAGTCGCAACACTGAATTGGGATCTCTAGCTCTTGTCTGTTGCCGTTAATCGTAGGAGCTGTAAGAGTTTGTTGAACTCTTTGTGCTCTCGGCAAAATTCTGTTGTCTCTGTACCTTATGGAGAGGGAAAATGGCACAGTCAATGCAGACAGCCCCAGCTTCAAGTTCTGGCTCCACTTCTTACTGTGTGAGCTTGGCAAACTCTCTGCTTGCTCCGTGCCTCACTTTCCTCCCCTGTGAAGAGGGAACTGCTAAAGGATTTCAGGAGCTAATGTATTGGAGAGTAATTGGCATGCAGTAAGCACACAATATATGGGGCTACTATTAGTAGTAGTATCTCATTTAATCGTTCCAACAATCCTGTGAAATAGGCACCTTCATTCCCATTTTACAGATGAGAAGTTGGAGGATTAGAACAATGAGGAGTGGTTGGCTGGGTAACTTTGGGTGAGTCACTTCCCCTTTCTGGGCTTCTTTTCTCATCAGTTGTTGATCATACAGCCTTAGAACCAGAAGGCCTCTTGAAGAAGAGGCTAATCCAAACTCTCTCATTTGACAGATGGATAAACTGAGGCCCAGAAAAGGGGGAAATCTTGGCTAGGGCCACTGGTTAAATCGGGCAGAGCCAGGGCATGAAGTCTGCATCCAGGCTCCAGCTAAAGCCCTTTTCTACCAGCCACCAGCCCAGAGACATGCCCTCCCAACGTAAAAGCCAGCACTGTTGCCTCTTCCCCTCCAAACCGCTTCCTCAAAGTGTGTACACCTTGGTAGGCTTGTCAAACCCAACTGTAAAGATAGCTGGGGAAGAAAAGGAAGCTGCCTCCCCCTGAGCAAAGAACACAACAGCCATACCTGCCATTTGCACTGGAGAGGTTTGTTTTGCTTCCTGGACATTTCTGAAATGACTCGCCTTTCTCCTCATTTATTTTAAGCCCTAGGCGCTTTTCCTACCATGATTCAATCTTCTTTAGCAGCCTGGAAAAATACAAATCAATTAAAGCCTAAAACCTATGGGTAATCATTTTTTTCCTCCCTCCTCCCCCAGATCGAGAAGTGCCCGTCCCCTGTGCCCTTCATCCACACTAATTTGGCTGCAGTGGCTCTCGTTCAAGGGACGATCACTTCGGATAGCTTATTACAGCTCCTCTCATGACATTCCTGGCGTGCATGTCACAAGTTGCTAGGATCAAGAACAGAGTCAGTTCCTCTCAACCACTACCAACCACAGCTCCCACCATGATGAGGGAAAAGCCAGGCCGAAAGGGCACACGCCCCTTCTCCCTGGAACTCCACCTATGTGCTCTCTCTCGCTTTTCTGGAGCTTCACCTTTGAGTCATTTGTAAGCCCTGGGCCAAGATTAGGGCAAGGCAAGTGATGCACCCTCAGCACAAAACTTAAGGGAATGCCAACAATTCAATCATTGAGGTGGACGTTTTTCACGTTTTAATGCAATATATTTTAAAAATCAATGCTGCCTAAAATCCATTTAGAATAACATGTCAAAAATTTAAGTAAAGGTAGGCTCAGTGTTACTGATTTCTCCTTTTGCCTCAGGCCTCAGTATGGCAAGGTGCAGCTATATATATATATATATATATATATATATTTTTTTTTTTTTTTTTTTTTTTTTTTTTTTTTTTTGAGACGGAGTCTTGCTCTGTCGCCCAGGCTGGAGTGCAGTGGCGCCATCTCGGCTCACTGCAAGCTCCGCCTCCCAGGTTCAGGCCATTCTCCTGCCTCAGCCTCCCGAGTAGCTGGGACTACAGGCGCCCGCCACCGTGCCTGGCTAACTTTTTTTGTATTTTTATTACAGACAGGGTTTCACCGTGTTGGCCAGGATGGTCTCGATCTCCTGACTTCGTGATCCACCCGCCTCGGCCTCCCAAAGTGCTGGGATTACAGGCGTGAGCTACCACGCCCAGCCAGCAATCTTTTCTTTACAAATTCTGATGTTGCCAGCTCATGCTCCTAATCCCAGCACATTGGGAGGCTGAGGTGGGAGGATCGCTGGAGCCCAGGAGTTCCAGACCAGCCTGAGCAACATAGGGAGACCCCATCGCTACAAAAAAAAAAAAAAAGAAAAAAAGAAAAAAAGTAGTCAGGCATGGTGGCACATACCTGAGGTCCCAGCTACTCAAGAGGCTGAGGCGGGAGGATCACTTGAGCCCAGGAGGTCAAGATTGCAGTGAGTCGTGATCACACCACCACACTCCAGCCTGGGTGAAAGAGCAAGACCCATTCTTTAAAAAACGTTTTTGGGGCTGGGTACAGTGGCTCATGCCTATCATCCCAGCACTTTCGGAGGCTGAGAAAGGGAGATCACTTGAGGCCAGGAGTTCAAGACCAGCCTAGCTGACGTGGTGAAATTCCATGTCTACTAAAAATACAAAAAATAGCCAGGTGTAGTGGCACCCACCTGTAATCCCAGCTACCCAAGATGCCTTTTTTTTTTTTTTTTTGAGACAGGGTCTCACTGTGTCACCCAGGTTGGAGTGCAGTACTGTGATCATGGCTCACTGCAGCCTTGACCTCCTGGGTTCAAGCGATCCTCCTGCCTCAGCCTCCCAAAGTGCTGGGATTATAGGCATGAGCCACTGTGCCTGGCCTATTTTCATCTTGATTGCCGAGTTTTTTGGCGCCTTCTTAAGTTTTGCATGGGGGCAAGCGTCTCCCTCACCTCACCCTAGTTGGTCCTGGGTGAGCCGGACACCACGGGAGGCGCAACAGGAAACCACTGTGCGTGAGTCAGCATGTCTGCTCCATGTGGCGGGGACCAGCCAAGGATATGGCAGGTGTCAATAAACCACGGACCCCCCATCTCATTCCCACCTTCAGCTTTCCTTTCCATAGGAGGTTGAGCTGGAAAGAGGCCCCTGCCCTGCCTGCCCTGGCCCAGGCCCACCCCCAGGGGAGCTGCGACTGTCCCTGTGTCTGTTGACAGTCACAGTGCTGTGGCTCTGCTGCAGAAGCATACTCTCTTGTCTTCCCAGGAGACCCACTCAGTGGCTCTTAAGGTGGCTCCTCTAAGGCAGCCTTGCTGGCTTTTGGCTCCAGGGATAGAGGCTCCATGGCTGGGCTCCATCTTGCTAAAGGGCCTCTTCCCCAGCCTCCTCCAAGTGCTCTGATGTACCACACCCATCATCTCGCGGAGGCCATCTCCTGGTCTGTTCTTGTGTTTCCTTTCATTCCTCTGATGCCATCTCTTCTTGCATCAACTGGGATGCTCCCCTTACCCTGCCTCTTTTTTTTTTTTTCTTCTTTTGAGTCAGGGTCTCCCTGTGTCCCAGGCTGGAGTGCAGTACTGCGATCATGGCTCACTGCAGCCTTGACCTCCTGGGTTCAAGCTGGACCCCCAGCTCCAGCCCTGCTCTGGACACAGCAGAAAGAAATATTTCCCAGCCCCGTCTTGTTATTCCTATCCACCTGGGACCTGCTTGGAAGCTTGGAATGTGCCTTCCCTGCCCCAGTCCATGCTAAATGTTCTGGCCCCTTCCATCTCCAACATCTCCCTTGGACTGGACCTGACCTCAGCACAGCCTTCTCTGACCCCTGCTCATGTGGTGACACGTTCGAGCCTGGCCTTTGTTCTGGAGGCAGTGGAGGGGCAGCCGAGTGTGGCAGCACTGACGATGCTGGTTAGACGTAAGGAAGCCTAGGACCCAGGGTGTCTTGGGCACAAATTTGCTGTGACACCCTGGGCAAAACCTTTCCCTCTGAGCCTCACTTTCCCCGTAGCAGCTCAAGGGAGCTGAGTCCCTTCCAGCTCTAACATGAATAGAAATCTGTGGTCTGGAGCATTTTGCACGCATTCAGCAAAACTGTGATGTCATGGAGCACACACCCACAGACTCTTCTGCTCACAGGAGGATTGTAGATGCTCTATGGAGCACCCAAATCACAGCAGGGACAGTCTGTGAGGCGCCAAGAGAGAGCCCTCCCCACAGTCTCCATGTTACTGATCATGGCATTCCAGCAATTAACAGGGTCAGGGGGCAGTCTACTAGCCACCAGCCCTGCCCTGAGAATGCGCAAAGCTGAGACCAAGGCTCCTGCCCCCAGCCCAGAGCAGGCAGACTCACATCTTCTCAAACTAGACAGTCTAGTATTGATTCTTCTCCCCACTTAATCCATGGGAAGGAATTCCCAGACTTTCCCACCATTTGCAGAGCAGCTTTAAAATAATTTGATCCAAACTGATCATCTCCTGGTTTTATATCCTGTGGCATATCCCTTGATCCCAGGTTTTGCTGACACCACAGCAAGGGATTGGAGGGTGTGTGTGTACACGCGTGCGTGTGTGTGTGTATGCATGTGCCTGTATGTGTGTGCACATGCATGTGTGTGCGTGTGTGTGTGTGCGCGTGTGTATGTAGATACCCACATCTGGAGAAACAGAACCAGAGAAACTCTGTCCACAGCTGAGGGAAGAAGTCACATTTCATGGCAGAGAATGTGTTCATGGAGGGTAAATTTCGAGGTCAGGCTCAGCTCTGTCATGGACAGCGTGGGGGCTCTGGACAAGTGTGCAGCCTCCCAGGGCCTCGCTTTCTTCTGTGGGGAGGCACTCACAAGGCGCTCCAGTGAGAGGGGCCGTGGGTATCCCTCTCCCCTGACAGTCCTTCCCTCCGGAGCTGGATCCGAGCATTGGGTCCCAGGACCTCATCACTATCCTCTGTCTCCCCATAGATTCCTCTTCTCCTGTAAATGACCACAGAGGAAGACAATGAATGAGGTGAAAGAATCCCTTCGCAGCATCGAGCAGAAGTACAAGCTCTTCCAGCAGCAGCAGCTCACCTTCACCGCCGCTCTGGAGCACTGCAGGGAGAACGCCCACGACAAGATCCGGCCCATCTCCAGCATTGGACAGGTGGGGCTCCCGACCCCCACCCCGGCCGAGGGGCAACAAGCCCAGTCCCCTCTCACAAAAGATGAAACCACTGGGGCCCAGAGAGGGGAAGGACGTTTGCGCCAGAATTAGGACCCGGACCCAGAACCTAAATGATGTAATGAGTCCTTCATTCGTTTCTCTACCAAATATGTAAGTGAATAACAAGTGAATAAAGAGGCAGGTTTAAAACTCAGCCGGCCAGGGCTTAAGTCCTAGCTCCACCATGTGCCACTGCTGTGATCTCAGGCCAATGACTTCACCTTTCTGTGCCTCAGTGTCCTCATCTGTGACGCAGGTTCAGTGGTCACCCATAGAAAACCGGGGATTTACTGGTGACCAGAGGGATCCTGTCCTTCCCATCAGATTCCACTGGGGGTTGGGGAACTGTGGGATGCCAAGCACACCGCCAGGTGCTTTCGCAGATGTTTTTATTTAACCTGCATCTCCTCCAGGGTTAGCTGCTGTCCAGGTTTGCTGTGCAGGACTTGGAGGCCTCAAGACCAAATGATCCTTCCAGGATGTTAGGGGCTGGAGCTGCAGTGCAGTTAGGAACACACACAGGCCGGCCCTTCACAGCTTGGAGGGAGTCAGCTTGTGGAAGGGTAACTGCCCCAAGATGGGTGGGAACAGGCGCAGGGCTCAGAACTGCAGAGGAGAAACAGGCTCGGGAGGAACAAGCAACCCTTGCTGGCAGCATCCTTTAAAAACATTTTTTTCTGGCCAGGCGTGGTGGCTCATGCCTGTAATCCCAGCACTTTGGGAGGCCGAGGCAGGTGGATCATGAGGTCAGGAGTTTGAGACCAGCCTGACCAACATGGTGAAACCCTGTCTCTACTAAAAATACAAAAATAGCTGGGCGTGGTGGTGCGCATCTGTAATCCCAGCTACTCAGGAGGCTGAGGCAGGAGAATTGCTTGAATCTGGGAGGTGGAGGTTGCAGTGAGCCGATATTGTGCCACTGTACTCCAGCCTGGGCGACAGAATGAGACTCTGTCTCAAAAACAAAACAAAACAAAAACAAAAACAAAAAAAATGAAAAAAAAACTTTTTTTTCTAATTTTGGTAAAATGTTTCCTCAATTTTTTAACTCAAAAAAAAGTTAAATATAGAGGCCAGACACAGCGGCTCATGCCGGTAATCCCAGCACTTTGGGAGGCCGAGGTGAGTGGATCACCTGAGGCCAGGAGTGGAGACCAGCCTGGCCAACATGGTGAAACCCCATCTTTACTAAAAATCCCAAAATTAGCCAGTTGTGGTGGTACGCGCCTGTAGTCCCAGTGACTCGGGAGGCTGAGGCATGAGAATCACATGAACCCTGGAGGCAGAAGCTACAGTGAGCCGAGATCGCACCACTGCACTCCAGCCTGGGTGACACAGCAAGACCCTGTCTCAAAAAAAAAAAAAAAAAAAAAAAAAAAAGTTAAATGTACAGAAAAGGAGCACCCATATAACCCTCACCCAGATTCACCGACTTGTGACATTTAGCCAATTTAGCCATATTTGCCCACGCATGCAGCCCCTGAGCTATTGGAAAATAAACCTCCTCTTCTGTAAACCTGGACTTCGGGGGAAAAAAGAAAAGAAACTGCCTACATCCTTTTTAGTCCATCCTCCAGAAGCTTCAAAAGTCAACAAGTGTCCCTTCCCAGAATCTACATCCATGCATAAGGGAGTGGCCTTCTTGCCTTAGGTTCAGCCGAGGGCTCTTGGTAAACAGTGGCCTTGTGTTCTGAGTTGCCTCACCCCTCCCCTGCCCTCCCTGAACCAGAAGTGTCCAAAGGTTCCCTGCACACCGCCCCCCACCCCCGCAATGCTCTGTTGTAGTTACACCATGGGGCAGGTTCCTCCTCCTCGACCCCCACAGGTGCCTTTGTGGGTATGAGTGTGAAAAGCCTCTCCCCCTTACGAAGCTGCTTGTGCATGGCAGTCCTTGGGAAGGAACCACTTCAGATTGTTTGGGGAAACATCCCTTAGCAACAAAAAGACAAACGGTTACAGCAAGAAAACCCTGATTTAGATGTAGACCTTTGTGGGTGCTGGAGGAGGTGATACCTGCATCTGTCATCAGATTGTGGAGAGTAGAACCATCTGACTATGAAATGGGTCTGTTCATCTGGCCTGGACCACAGCCAATTCCTCCCTAGCACGAGATCAGACCTCCCGCTCTGGCCCAACCTCAGATGCAGTCACTGGGTAACCCCATAAGCTCCACTTACTGGCCTGCCCCTCCTTCTCCACCTTGTGAACACAGTACGGCTGAAGCCCAAAGGATTCCAGTCCCTGCTGTTTCCTCCTCAGTATGGGTGGCCCACGCTGGCATTTCTCACAATGAACCCTCTATAAGTGGGATGACAGGCACTGTGGCATTAAGCCAGGGGGCAGCCCCCTTTTGCTTTAGGCGGTGGTTGGTTCAGGTGGCACGGGGACAGGTGAGGGGTAGGGCACGGAGCCACTGAGCTGGGGACACCCAACTAAGCCACTGGTGCCCTGGGTGGGTTATTTCACCTCTGCAAACCTCCAGTGTTCATGTCATGGTACTCATCTGTAAAATGGGAATTTAAAAAGTACCTACTCAGTGTGTAGGGTTTAGATGAAGACAAGTGAGAGCAGGCCCGTAAAGCATTTTGCATGGTGCCTGGAACACTTGATTTTATATCCATCTATCTATCTACCCATCCATCTGTCCATTTAATTTAATTAATTTTTTTTTTTTGAGATGGCATCTTGCTCTGTTACCCAGGCTGGAGTGCAGTGGCATGATCTCGGCTCACTGCAGCCTCCTCCTCCCGGGTTCAAGTGGTTTTCCTGCCTCAGCCTCCCGAGTAGCTGGGATTACAGGCATGTGCCACCACGCCTGGCTAATTTTTTTTTTCCTAGTAGAGATGGGGTTTCACCATGTTGACCAGGCTGGGCTCGAACTCCTGACCTCAAGTGATCCCCGCCCACCTCAGCCTCCCAAAGTGCGGGGATTACACGTGTGAGCCACTGTGCCCAACCGATCCATTAATTTCATATCATGTCTATCCATCCATCCATCCATCCATCCATCCATCCATCCATCCATCCATCTATCCATCTATAGAGAGAGAGATACCACTATATAGAGTGGTCTGTACCTTAAAATGCTTAAGCGTTACTTGCGTCTCCCCCATGAGTCATGTCGGGTGGGAGGGAGTAGGGTGGGTGCTTCTGGACATTTGCGCCATAAGCCAGCCCGGACCCGGGTTGGCACGTCCCCAGCTCATGTGGCGGTGGCCCTTGCAGGTGCAGAGCTACATGGAACACTACTGCAACAGCTCCACAGACCGGCGGGTTCTGCTCATGTTCCTGGACATCTGTTCCGAGCTGACTAAGCTCTGCCAGCACTTTGAGGCCGTGCACTCTGGCACCCCAGTCACCAACAACCTCCTCGAGAAATGCAAAACCCTCGTTAGCCAAAGCAACGACTTAAGCAGCCTCAGAGCAAAGTAAGTCCCTCTGATGCTGCTCTTGAGGCCCCGTGTGTGCCTGTGGGGAGGCCTCTGTCCTGCTTCTTTCCTGTTGCCTGGATCATGGTGCTCCTATTAGACCACCCTGGGCAGGAAATCCCAGTCTCCACTCATTTACTGGAATGACTCGGATTCAACAAAACCTTTTCTTTACAACCATCGTAGACATGGCAGGACACCAGGTGTCTCACGGGTGTTAGCACCAGGCAGGTGGAGAAGGGGGTGTAGAGCCCAGAGCAGTTGCTCCCAGAAGCCGACAGAGATCCTCACTGACATGCAAAGAAGTGGACACCAGAGCCGCCTCCCAGGGGCGGCAGCACTGCCACTGAGGGCTCCTCATCCTGACAGCCCGGGAGCCCGCAGCACAGTGGGCCAGAGCCTGGGGAAGCTCTGTAGATACCAGGGTGAGAAGAGCCAGAGGGATGAGCCAGCCAGTTCCTCACCCCTAACCCAGGTTTCTACGGACCATGGGGCAGTGGTTTGCATCTCCTGTCTTTCACACCAGAATTACCTGGGGCTTGTGGCACCCCAGGCCTGGTCTGCCTGGCTCTGTCCCCAGTTCCCCAGCCTCCCCAGGTGACTCTGCTGTGCCTGAGGTGTGGCAGCTGCTTGCCACAGCATGGCAAGTCCCGGGAGCATGGGTTCACCTGGCCCCCTGCCGTCCTGCAGATACCCTCATGATGTGGTGAACCACCTCAGCTGTGACGAGGCCCGGAACCACTACGGCGGCGTGGTCAGCCTCATCCCCCTCATCCTAGACTTAATGAAAGAATGGATCGCCCACTCCGAGAAGTTGCCGCGCAAGGTGCTGCAGCACGTGAGTGAGCCCCAGGCGCACCAGGAGAGCACCAGGGGAGCCGCTCGTCCTGCCCAGGCCACAGGGACCCAGCCCGGGGCCGCTAAACACAAGTGTAGACAGCTCACAAAAGCCAGCCTCAAACCCAGGGGATGTTCAAAACCGCCCTGGAGGCCTCCTGGTGGGAAATTGTAACTCAGAGCCAGGAGCTCCGTCGGCAGAGAGCTTTGCTGTTTAATTTGGATTTTACTGGTTGGTCCTTTTTTCACTGGTACCCATTCACGCTAACGGCGCCTCAATATTTTTCATCTGCCTCTTCCTGCACATCGGTCGAGGCCTATATTACGGCTCATTTCTCTACCTAGAAACCTGAAACATTGGCATCATCCTCTTGCTCATAACCATGGACCCTGCCACTTACTAACCCCAAGGGAATCAGCCAATATATTACTGAGACTTCCTCTCTCTCTTCTTGCTTTAACTTCTTTTTTTTTTGAGACGGAGTCTCGCTCTGTCGCCCAGGCTGGAGTGCGGTGGCGCAACCTCGGCTCACTGCAACCTCCGCCTCCCAGGTTCACGCCATTCTCCTGCCTCAGCCTCCCAAGTAGCTGGGGCTACAGGCGCCCACCACCTCGCCTGGCTAATTTTTTGTATTTTTAGTAGAGACAGGGTTTCACCATGTTAGCCAGGATGGTCTCGATCTCCTGACCTCATGATCTACCCTCGTGATCGGCCTCCCAAAGTGCTGGGATTACAGGCATGAGCCACAGTGCCTGGCCCTCTTGCTTTAACTTCTAACGTTTCCACTTCTAAGCATCAGGCTCCGTGCTGATGAAGAGGAAACCCACTTACAGGAGTTGCCCAAACAGGATGGTGTGGTAGAGGGTCCCGGGAGGGCACTGAACTGTCACCTAGGTCCTCTTTGAGCCACATCCGGGTCCAGTGCCAGGCCTGTCCCTGCTGCGGGCTGCAGTTTTGCAGAGGGTGATCAAGCTGGAGACCATCTGCTCCTTGCCCCACCACCAGCCCCAACTGTAGGCAAGGCACACGCTGTTTGCGAGCCAGGGATGCTCCCCTCCAGGATGGAGTGGGGGTCGGCATGTGGAACTCAGCGTGTTTATTTTTTTATTTTTTGAGATGGAGTTTCACTCTGTCTCCCAGGCTGGAGTGCAGTGGCACGATCTTGGCTCACTGCAACCTCCACCTCCAGGTTCAAGCGATTCTCCTGCCTCAGCCTCCTGAGTAGCTGCAATTACAGGCGCCCACCACCCCACCTGGCTAATTTATATATATATATATTTTTTAGTAGAGACGGGGCTTCACCATGTTGGCCAGGCTGGTCTTGAACTCCTGACCTCAACTGGTCCGCCTCGGCCTCCCAAAGTGCTGGGATTACAGGTGTGAGCCACGGCACCTGGCCAGAACTCAGTAGTGTGTTTAGTTCTCTGGACCACAGCCAAAGGGGAATAAACTCACCTTTCCTTCTCCTTTACTTGGGAGAGGGAGACCATGACAGAAGCCAGAATTCTGATTTTGTGGCTCTTGAGCAAGGGCGATGACCTGGTTTTCACAGCATAGTCGAACCCCAAACATTGTAAAATGTGTCCCTGGCTTCTGAGCTTGCCCAAAGTAATGTCTGACTGTTGGTTTTTCCCTTCACAGGGGACGACTTAGCTTCTGTATTATTGTTGCTTCCTCAGGGGGAGACAGTCAAGAATAAAAAGTATTCTACCACCTCTCTGCCTGACTTGGTTTCCTGGGATTTATCCCTGAAAGAAAACCTACATCTCCCCTAAGACATCAAAGGACATTGGGCAGTAAGCCTCAGCAGACAGCAGAGAGAGAGGCCACCCTAGGCAAGGGGGCGTGCCTGTCTCAAGTCGGCTTCTAAGAGGCTCATGCCCAAGCTCCAGAGGACCAGCAATCAGATCTTCCTCCAAGGATGGGAAGTCTAGTTAGAGACCTAGTCAGATAAGAAAACCTGAATTTTCCAGAGAAATTAAAAACTGCCGCCTCCCAGCCTTAGTCTCAAAGGAGTTGCTTCAACCATTAAAATGGGCAGAGCAGGGTGGGTGCAGTGGCTCACGCCTGTAATCCCAGCACTTTGGGAGGCCAAGGCGGGTGAATCACTTGAGGCCAGGAGTTCGAGACCAGCCTGGCCAACATGGTGAAAACCCGTCTCTACTAAAAACACAAAAAAACTAGCCAGATATGGTGGCAGGCGCCTGTAATTCCAGCTACTTGGGAGGCTGAGACAGGAGAATCACTTGAACCTGGGAGGCGGAGGTTGCAGTGAGTTGAGACCAGGCCACTGCACTCCAGCCTGGGAGACAGAGTGAGACTCCGTCTCAAATAAATAAACCAAACAAATAAAAATAAAATGGGCAGAGCAACGCTGATTTCCAGACACAGCCAGGCAGAGGCAAGTAATTGAAAGCCACATCACAAATGAAATTCATCCCTGGTCCTTATATGGAAGTCCCAGGCCAAGAGATCATAAGCCAGGGTAGATGTCAAAATTGTGTAAAGGCAGTTTCCGGCCTTCTTCTAAAGCCCATGAAGGGCACGGAGAAGGGAATGTCGGGAGCTGCACTGTCTCCTTGGCCCACTCACATTAACACAACCAGCAAGGCTCAAGAGGGCAAGCTCTGGAGCACTGAAGTGTCAGTGTGGTGCCACCAAAACATGGGACACCCAACATGCCAGCACGGAGAAGCCACACACCCCTGCAGACAGCCTGGCTCTTGGAGTTTTTCTGTAGGCAGGATTCAAGTCACCCCCTCCCACACTATGCCACTTGGCCACTCTTTGAGGAAGAGCATGAATTTGAGGCAGATACAGGAAGGATTTGTGGCTGTGCACCAGACCATTTGCCAGAATAAAAAGGGTCTTCTTAGAGACAAAAGCCCAAATCCGTTATTTGTCAGGCTCCTCTTCCAGTCACCCAAGGTAGCCAAACCAGACCCTAAGGCTTTGTATCTTTGGACCAGTCCCCTGCTTGACCTATAAGCCTGCCAAGGCCAGTGTAAGCCACTCCATGTCCACACAGCAGAGTAGTGCAAAACAATAAATTTTTATTTGTTCACAGTTAAACACAAGCAACTGCCTTGACATTTTAGAACATTCTAAGAAGGACAGCAAACCCTTTTGATTCCAATTCCCATTCACTAAGATTGTACCATTTTATCTTGCAGTTCATATTTATGGCATCTGATGTGGATTGTTGACATGCTTTTAGGATTGAGGCGGGAAAGTTTAGACCTTTTGACAAGAGCTGACTTTCTTCAATTTTAACTAAAAGCAGTCCGTTAAAAAAAATCAGTTTCTTTCACTGATGGGACCCCTTTAAACTGCAAGTTTGCCACACATGGTTCATTCATGATTGAGTTATAAAACTAGATTATGTCTTAGCAAAATCTGTTCCTCCGTAATATATTTGTGGTCCATAGAAGTCTTCTGAAAAGTGATTACTGATTCTTCCTAGTGCAAAATGCATGGCTGCCTCTTTCATAAGCCAAAGTACTTGCTACACAGAGCAGCACCATACCCTCCTGTCCAAACACTGTAAGAGGTGGGGAAAGGGAGGGAAGGGTTGGTCCGGGGGTTCTCAGACTCTCAGGGTTTCCACTGAAAGGTCCATTCCAATGGTTAAACCAGCCTACTTATCTCAGAGGATGGATAATGTGGCGCTGGGAAGTGGGGAGGAAGCTCCTCTGCCATCATGAACTCGTTTCATGACCAGAAGCCGTGGGCACAGGTGCTCGGCTCTTCCAGGCAGGCTTCCCTTGTAGCTACAGCTACTCTTCCCTCAGGCGAGCAGATAGGGACTGCAGGACGGCATGGAAGAGACAGGAACACGCTCCCCTGGGCACATCGAAGAGTCCCGGACAGGCAAACAAGCCACATGGGACAAGGGTCACAGCAGCAGCCTAGGGGCCAGTCCTCGACCTAAACTTGTTCTTTCACCTACAGACAAAAGCTTAATCAAGTGCAATCAATGCCTTGGGATCTTTGCAGCAATCTGGGGGGCATGTGTCACAGAACTCTGGATGTAAACAGATACACAAACATCTTCAGACTGGATACGTCTTTCCAATACTTGTTGCGGGTCGGTTTTAAAGCATGTACCCTGGAGAGTGAAGGTGCAGCAGATAGGTATACTGATTTGAGTCACTCCACACAAGGCAGCTTCCTTCTCCAGGTGGGGCAGAGCCCCCTGGGGGAACAACTCTCCAAGAGTATCCGCAGGAGGCGGGTGGCACTCCATCTCACCAAGGTCCTGGCCGGGCCTTCGCTCTGCCCAAACCCTCCTCCAGCCTGTACGGGCCTCCTCCCACCTCTCAGTGCTTTCAGCGAGAAAAGGTGAGTCTCGTTACGCAGAACTTTTGTTTGCTCTTCGGTTCTTTCCTTCTTCAAGTGGTATGCTCTACTATTTGGTAGAAATTCACATTGGCTCGTCACAGCACACTTCAGTTCTGCTGGCTACATGAAACACATACCCAGTTTTCTATTCTTAACAGTGAGTCTGAGCCTCTGTGGTCTCAGAGATCCTTTCATCCCCATGACCATTTTATACATCCTCCTCTCAACAACTGCTAGAGTTTTATCTTTCCCAACAAATACACCAGAAACTATGTGTGCTGTTGCAAATGGGGACGGCCCAAGAGTCTGGAGTTTTGTTCCCTGCTGCCCTGCTTTTACCCAGTAATGTGCGGCATGGTGGGTGAATTTTTCTAATTGTCCTGGGTCGTAACAGTTCACCTTCTCAGAACAGTTTGGACTGTTTCCCCAACCATGTCACATAAGCTTTGGCTCGCAAAGTAGCTCACCTCTCGCCTCTCCACTCTTCAAGCTTAGTAAGAAGATTCCGCAGCTTAGTCCCAAAGGTCGGGCAGTTTTCTCTCCTGAAAAACTCTGTGGACACACCTAGAGGGGTCACTGTCTGCCCACCTGCCTTAGTAATGCTGGTCCTAAAACTCATCTCCAAGGACATCTTTCACAACTTCTCCATCTAAGAAATGACCTTGACCTTCCTACCTTTGGGTTTGTTTTTTTTCTATTCATGACCACGTGTTTCTTCCAATCCCATAATAACAATTTTTATAGACTGTATAGCAGAGCCTTGTCAACGGCTTTTTGAAAATCCATCAAAGTTCTATCAGATGCAGATCTGTGTGTTTATTCACCAGCAGGGACTCCGGAGCTCATTTGCTCTGCGTCTTCCTATCCCCCTCCCCGCTAAAACTGTAGTGCACCTTTTTAAAGGAATTCCATGCTGCACAGCAGCAGACTTCGGGCTCCTCGGGGCCTGTGCTGACTCTGGTTAGTGTCAGGTGGGGATCCGAGTAGGTTATGCACATTGGCCAAACAGCTGAGACAGGTACGCTCACCCATAGTGATTTCTGGATGGAGGCCATCCAATCCCAATATTTATGAATACCAAGCTGCTTAATTGGTTTCAAGGTAGACTCTGCCCTTAACGCTTATTGTACTAATACCTTTGCCCAGGACTGAATTGCCTCTCAAGAGTAATACTGTCACCTTTCCATCCTTAAAACTACCCACTGCAGCATGATCAAGTGACCTGTTGACTCTTGGCAGGTTTATCATGTCCAAAACCAAACCAAACCTAACTACTGACTCTGGAGTTCTTTGCAACATGAAAGCCTACATTTTTAGGTTGGGCACCTTCAACATGACTCCAGGTCTCATTCTCCCAACCGTAGTTGAATAAAACCCACAGCCTCCTAGAACTCAAAGGCACCTGAGCTTGGAGCCACATTTGTTATAAAGCTGAGTAAAAGGACACCCAGGCCGGATGGATGAGCTGAGGACCCTGTGCAGACACGTCCATGGAGCTTCCAGCACAGGCCTCTGTCCATGCTGCCTCCTTTCTGCCCTTTATTTTTATAAGCTGTCCGTTTCTAAAATGTTTTTTCTTTTGCACTTGGGCCTCTTTTCCTTTCCAATTCAGGAAAAGGCTTTAAGTGCCTGGTATCTTGTTCTGTGGCACAGATCTCTTGGGCATGAGGAGAAGGAAAGCACTTAAAACCAGTTTCAGGATTCACTGATGGGATTTCCTTCCCTTTGTAAATTTGTTCACGTTTTCCTTTTCTAAAACTGAACCAGGAAACTAGACTGTATTGGATTTTAAGCTTTCCTTTGGACAAAGCTGAATTAAATGTGTGGTGTCACTAATACTCCACATCTGACAATTCAGTACCACCTGCCAGCCTGTGCTAGGCTGAGTAGTTGGGACCACGCCCTGCCACAGGCTGGGAATCAGTCACACCCAGAAAGCCTGCCTGAACAGGTTTTCTGCTGGTATAGCTAGGGTGACAGAGTCTCTAACTGTCTAGTCCCCTTTAGTTAGGGATGCTAGAATATTTATTGCCATGCTAAAAAAAAAAAAAAAAAAAAGACTTTCATTCTTTCTGCTCGAGGCCTCCGTGTGCACTAAGATTTCGTACCGTGACAGTTTTTTTACCTCTTTATGACTGAATCCTTCTATTCTTTTTAATGAAAGATAGAAACAGGAAAGCCAAGTTCACTGGCTCCTTCCTATCAACTCCCCCTGCCTCAGCTGGAACACCAGACCACAGTTCTTAGGCTTCTAGCATTTCTTTCAGGAGCACTTGTTGAGTTTGGATTCTCTGCCACTGCCACTTTTCTGACTAGTGTCATCTCTCGGGAGCACGTGGGGCAGCCTAGTGGGTATACACAGCCAGCCTTTGCCAGCATTCTCCCGGACTCTGTTTAGACTGCTCTGCCATTACTAACATGGAGAGTGTGATGACATCAGCTCCCTGGAGAGTCAGCCCCTGAAAGTTGGAATTGGTATGAAAAAGCTGCCCCTCTTCTGGTAGCCTAGAACCTGCTACCGTGAGGCAACCCTCATGGCCTGGGAAATGATGGTCACATACACTTTGCAGAAACTCTTTGGACCTTCAGAGCCTTTCTGCTGCAGTGTCACATATAAGCTGACATGAACAAGAGGCGTATGCACACAAAGGGAGGCCAGTAGACAGAAGGGTTTAACAAAAGGCCCAGCAAGCTGAGATGGCCTAAAGGTGCAGTTCCTCATGCTCAAGTGCTTCTCGGGTAATCTCTCCCAGTGACTGCTCCTTCCCTCCTATGGAGAACAGGTTTTACCACCTACACACCAGCCTGTGGTCACAATAGTACCAGCATTCAAGCAAACACCAAATAAATAAGAGGTAGTGGGGGAAGAAGAGACAAGAGCTTTCCCAAAGGGTGTGTGGTCTCCACAGTGCCAGCTCCAGATTTCTGAAACAGGCTTCTGTTTACACAGAACTTTCTAGGAAGCTTATCAGAACTGCCAAAAGAATGCAAGTATGAATAAACCGTTGTTCTTCTAGACCTGCTGCTTTAGATGCTGAACTTCAGAATCAAAAAAGCAGTCGGAAAGTCTCATGTAAACGCTTTCATGTAAAGACAACCAGCTTTGCAGGCTATGTCCTCCTGGGAGGGACAAAACCAGACTTACCTGCAATGCAACAAACTACCTGGTCTAATTGAGAGCCAACCCAGTTATCTGAACTTCAGGAAAGCAGAAAGTGGTGTGTTAGACTCAAAGATTAAATTTGGCCTCATATTGCACAGGTTCAAAGGACGCAACCATTTTGGGGGGAAAGGAAGAAAGTAAAGCTACTGAGGAACACCAACTGGCCCTTGGATTAGAACACACTGCGAGGTAAATGAGAGGGGGTTAGGGCGGGTGGAGGGGAAGGTCAAGAGGCATTTCAATGCCAGATCCAAAAACCGTTCTGCATTCAGTCAGCTGTCCAAAGGACCTCCGTCCCATTTCCACACATGAACTTGCACTCAGACCCTGGAAACAGGAAAGCTTTGAAACGTGCATTCACACCTCCTGTTCTGTGCCAACAATATGCAAGTTAACACTGATTGACCATCATTCCTTAGCTGTGTTCATGATGAGTCTCATTGTAGTCCATGATATGTAGCTGTCCAACACTGTCCGGGGTCGGGGGAGACGGGTGAGGGCCATCTAGGTTCAGGGGAATCTTGGCTTCCACACCCAAGTCTTTGCCCAGTTCTGTCTTTAGGCTCTCAGAAAGGCTACTGGTCATGCCGTCCTCATCACACTGGCTCTCGCTCTTATTACGAAATAACTCTCGAGCCTTCATACCCAGGAAGCTTTTTGAACTGGGAAGTGAGCCCACAGTGGTGGGGATGCTGGCAGACGCTTCTCCCATAGTCGTCTCCCACCGACTGCTGAATGGGCCTGCCCTCTGGTGTGGGGGTTTCTCTGGGGTAGAAAGCTCGCTGCTGCTGCTGCTGCTGCCTCCACCACCTCTGCTTCCACTACTGCCCCGGGTGCTGCTGGGCCTGGGGGTCTTGGTCTCACCGTTGTGGCCAGATGCCTCTTCATTGTGCCCTACCATGGAATCTGAGCACCCGTCATTACAACAGTCAAGCCTGTAAGAAAGCCAGGGAGGAAAAAAGGAGCTGGTGATTGGAGTGTCCACATTCGGAGGATGTGGAATTACACTGACACACACTCACACTGACACTGAACTCCGCTAGCCCACTCTCTGTTTTATAATACTGGACTCAAGAGATCTCATCAACAGAAACCTAAGTCACAACTAGGGATAGTAGGTGGCAATCTTAAGTGTGAACACTTCCTGTGGCCATATGGAGGGACTGAAGGCCAGGAACACGAACACGAAGAGATCACTGGGCGTTCTGAGGAAAGGAACGTCAGAGTGGGTCTCTGGAACGGAGTGAGCTGAGCGTTGCAGCCCGTCTAGTCAGCTGTAACTGCTTCCCACACCACGTGACACAGTCCTTCTGCTGGAATTGGCAGCTTAATCCCAAGGTCATGAATGAGTTCTTTGTTCCTACCTTTCTTCTGCTGCTTCAGCTGCTTCTGCTTTTTCCTCTTCAAGTTTTTTCAGGAGGCCATCTTTCTCCAACCTGCCATATAAATCTAAGATCTCCAATTCAAACACCTGGGTTATCCTTTTCTGAGCCTCATACCTGCTCTCTGCGGCCTGCAGCTGTCCTCTGAAAGATACAGACCAGCCAGAATATAGGAAGTTCCACTTAATAAAAACACAAAAGCCTTTCCTGATGGAAGTTACCTTGCCTGGAGTTTGACATCCTCTAGATATTTCTTCTGTTCCAAAAGAAGGTGGTCTTTCTTGGCCAGGTGAGATTCCAGTTCCAAAATCCGTTTTTGGGAGGTATCAAGCCTCTGAGTCTGCTGGAGAACATGGCTTCTGTTTTTTTCTAGCTCTTTCCGATAGGCGGCTTTCATCATTTCTACTTCCTGAAAAAAAAAAAGACTGGAATTAGTACTTATAAAAAATAAACATGCTGTATCCATTTTGAAAAGACAATGTAAGAAGGACTGAGAAGGCATTTTAGTATACTGATAGTAGAAATATAAACTAGTACAACTTTCTGGAAAGTAAGCTGGTAGTATTATCCTAGTAACCCTTCCTTGAAATCTATCCCCAAGCAAATCATGTGAAACATAAATAGAGATTTTGCACAAAAATAATCATCACAGCATATTTATAAGAGCAAAAACCTGGAAACATCGTTTAAGTCTAATGTCAGGGGAACAGTTAAGTAAATTAAAATACATCCTATATTTCTAAGTCTTTTTAAAAAATGATATGGTGTCAGTAAAAAGATTAAAAAGCAGACTACAAGACTGTGTGAATAGTACAATCAACTATGCGAACATATACAAAACACCAAGTGAAAATACGCCACTATCCAGTTATCATTTCAGTCCAGTGGTACCGCAGGTCACTTGCTTTCCTTTCTCCTTTTCTCCCCCTCCTGACAATAGCGCAGGTGAGGCTACAGAATGGAACGCCAATGGAGCAGGTCTGCTCAAGCAAAGCAGCCTTTGCAGACTGGATGCCCTGACAAGGTTTGTTGATCGTGCTAAGGCAGATGGCCTGCTGCCGACAGATTGGAACAGCTTGAAACCCAGAGCAAGTACACACTAATGCTCAGAAAGAAGGCGGAAAGGGTATTTTTTTAAGCCTGTGTTACATTTGTGTGTGTATGTTTACCGTGGTAAAATATACAAAACACAAAACTTGCCATATATTTGTTTTTTAAAAAAGATAATAAACCATAAACAGCAAGGAGATGAGCTTTCACGAAGGCGCCCTGCCTTGATGCTGTCTGGTAAGCCCAATGCTTCCTTGTTATAGAACGCAACTGACTGAAACTCAGAACTGGCTCTCGGATAATGCGGCTGTTCCAGCTGTGCTAAATGGCTCGACTTCAGCACAGGGTAGATGAACGCATCTATCTGGCCTTCGTCATAAACAACAGGACTTATTCATGGATAATCATGCAAAGCATTGAACCAGGAACATCCGTGCACTCTCACTAATCCTTACAGCTAACCCTACCAACTGTTCCCACCTGATTCCCCACCACTCACTCTTCCTCCTCCTCTGGATGGAACAAGAGCAACCCTAGCTCCAGGTTCAGGAGCAAATCCTGACTGGGTTGAGGCAATGACTAGGCTAGGGATGGGCACAGGACAGGCCTGGCCAACAGGGGTGATGAGAAGTATGGTGGGATCATCTGGGAAGGTTTTCTTTTCCTTTTCTTTTTTTTGGAGACAGAGTCTTGCTCTGTTGACCAGGCTGGAGTGCAATGGCGTGATCTCGGCCCACTGAAACCTCCGCCCCCAGGGTTCAAGCGATTCCCCTGCCTCAGCCCCCCAAGTAGCTGGGACTACAAGTGTGCGCCACCACACCTGGCTAATTTTTTGTATTTTTAGTAGAGACGGGGTTTCACCATGTTCGCCAGGATGGTCTCGATCTCCTAACCTCATGATCCACCCGCCTCGGCCTCCCAAAGTGCTGGGATTACAAGCATGAGCCACCACATCCAGCCTGGGAAAGATTTTCTTGCTGAGGAATAGGAAGAGATGCTCTCCTCTTCTGTGGGGACATCATTGTGTCTGCCTGTCATATCTGTGCCTGTGGCACACACCTGGCAACCATGAGTGCAGCTAGCTGGAAGACAAGGCCTGCAGGATAAGCAAGGCAGTGCAGAAGAGTGGAAAGAGCCTGGCTCCTCGATGCTGTCCCTGAATGGCCAACTTGACCAACCTGGAACTCACCTGCCTCACAACCTCTTGTCAAGTGAAACAATACAGTTCTTCACTGTTAAGCCAGTTGAGTGCTTTTTGTTTTTGTTGTTTTTTTGGATATTGTTAGGCTTGGTCTAGAACTTCTGAGCTCAAGCAATCCTCCTATTTCAGCCTCCCAAATAGTTGGCACTGTAGGCATGTGTCACTGTGCCCAGCCCTAGTTTGGTTTTTGTTGTCTACAATTGAAGGCATCCTGACTATCACAACTCAGCTGCATCACCCGTTTTATGAACTGGGAAACAGGGCCCCACGGAGAGGCAGCTACTTAAGGTCCCAAACAGCACAAGGACTCCTTGGAGGCCGCCCATCTAGGCTTCTCTCAGGAGATGGCACAGGCGCGTTTCAGCAGCTTTTTCAGGAGCTCTCTTGTGCCTCGGATCTGTTTCTCCCCCTTTCTGTTCCCAGTCATTACACCTCCAAAATAAGTGATAGCTGCTTTCTAGAGAAAGTCCCACATCTAACATCCTTCTAAAAAAGGGAGTCTGAATCTGAGAGCTGAGAGGAGCCAAGAAATAAAGAGTAACTCTATTAGGAAAATTACTCTCTCCAGTTCTAAGACTCCTCTCTACATCCGGCCGAAAAAGACTCTTTACAAAGCACATGCCCAAGAAACCTAAAAAGAAGGCCCATGTGTGATGGAGAAGTTAGTGACAGGAAGCATCTGAACAGCTACTATTAAAATTCAATTCCCACCTCATTCACTAACATTACCTGAGGCTATTTATAAAGTGACTTAAAACTTCTGCCTCGACACCACTGGTGAGGCACTAATTAACGTAAGATCATCCCAATGCTGGCCTTGTTGCCAGGACTGAACTACCATCTGCAGAAATCCAACATTAAAAGGAAAAAAAAAAATGGTATGTACAGCACTCTATATCCATGGTCCTGAGAGGTATGTTAAACAGAGTTGGTCCCCCATCCTTCTTTTTCTCTCTCCCTCTTTGAAAGGCGGCCTAGGGAAGAGAAAGGAAACACTTTACACCTACTCTCTACCAACTACCATTAGGTGCTTTCAGTGTGAGTTAACTTCAAAGCAACCCAATAGGAGAAACAAGCTCACATGGTGGCTGGAAAGTGCTTGTATAGCTGGACCACGGAGTAGTGGGACTGCCGCTCCGTCTTTTAGGAAACAAGTCATCAAGCCATTCTCTATGCCATGCGGGAGACATACTGTCTGGGTCTGAAACGCTTTCCCCACTAAGGTCTGGCTCCCGAGCCCTGGCATACCTTTGTGGTATCTGAGTGCTTGTTCTGCAGTTGTTCCAAATAGAGCTCGTTGACCTCCCCAAGAACCAACAGCTGCCTGTTCAAGAACTCCATCTGCTGCTGGACCGACTCACTGTTTGAGAGCTAACCAAAAAACATGAGCAAAGTGAAAAATCCGACGACATAAAACTAGCACATAGACGTCATTAAACAGGGAATCAGCTAGGAGCACACTATTTCAATGTTAAGGCAAAATAAACAAGTCCCATGGGTTCACAGTCCCTGACATAATGGCAGGTGGGGAGGATGGTACCCAAGGACAACAAAAATAGACAGAAACGCACTTCAGAACTGTGCTTTGCAAAGGGGACAGCACGAATGCAGTCCATCAAACTGACCATCCACAGAACACCTGGAGAAGGTGGACAGGTATACCACCAAGGCCCAGTGGCATAAAGCCCTAGGGAAAACTCACCGTTCTTGACAAAATGATGTATGAAGTGCAGTGATTCCCAAAGAAGGAGGAATCACGCTCAAAAACCTGGACGAACTTTTGACATTTATGTAAACAAGGTATGAAGAAAAAGTTCCATGGGATACACATAGAGCAGGGTTTAGGATGGATACTTCTTTGTTGCAGGGGGCTGCCTGTGCATTGTAGGATATTTGGCAGCACCCTGGCTCCTACCCACTGGATACCAGCAGCACCAAAAACATGAACCTAAAATGTCTCTAGACATTGCCAAATGTCAGGGACTATGGGGGCAGCAGAACCACTTCCTGTTGGGAACCCATGACACAGACACTCAAGTAATCTATTTCTTTAACCTGTCTGAAGGAAGAATGTTAGCAAATGGTGTTTCAGCAGATTCAGGTCTGCCTCATTTCTTCTTACCTTTTGGGAAACCTGACTGAGCAGCAGCTCAGTGTGACACACCTTGTTGTTGGCCTTCTTCAATTCTATCCGCAGCTCTGCAATCATGTTCCTGCAGTCCTCCAGCTTCGTCTGCCCAAAGAGACGTGGACATGAAGTTTGAGGAGCACCAACAGGCCAGATCACAGGCCTACCTAGCCACCAGCCCACAGAGGACTGGGAATGCCTTAGCTCAACGGCTCTACTTTCTTGGGCCCTCAGAATTTGATGTCTTAGTTTTAAAAAGTAAGTTATGGTTGATTTCTGAGTTCCTTACTGTTTAACAAAAGAAAAAAAGAGACCTTAGATCCTCAGTTCCCAAACTGTGCACCAAAGAGCCCTGAGGCTACACAGCAAGCTCACAGGGATGCTGCAGAAAGATTCTGAATTTTCGAGGGAGACGCAGCGCCATCTGTTGGACACTCTGTGAATTACTAACTGGCTGGAAATGATGCTGCGTCTGTGGATGACGTCTTTGTGAAGCCGGGTTTTTCTGGGTGCAGTGATACAAAGCACCACAAGGAAAACCAGTGTGGAACAGGAAATGAGGGTGTCACTGTCCACTCTGATTTCAAGGTCTGAGATACCATGCAGTGCCCAATAGGTGCACACAAGGCATTAGTAATTGCAATTATTTTTTAAAAAATTAATTTATGTGTATTATCTGTGAACAGCTACTAAGTTCTTAGGACATTCGTACTCACTAAGTTATTCAGATCTACTTAATGAGCAGAACTGTTAACTGTTTCCTTTTGGCTGCAGAAAAAAAAATGACTGAGACACTAAGGGAGCTACTATATGAACCAACAAAGTTGGGGAACCTCTGTCCTAAGTAAGATTCACCTGCCATGAGGAATTTCTGCCATGATTTCAGAGAGAAAAGCATTCAGCTTAGTGAAGCTGAACAAGTCAAGGACACCCAGGGAAACTGACTGCCGCCCTCCCCACTGCTCTCCGGCATTCTCGCAGTTGGCTTTGCCTGGTGCTGCAGTTTATACCTGTAATTCCTGGCTCTGGTTGTAGAATTCCTCTCGGTCGTGCTGCAGCTGTCTGATCTGGCTGTGGAGCTTGGTTACCATAGTGTCACGCTGCTCCTGGAGCTGATTGTATCTAGCTTGTTCTTTCTGCAGACTAACTTTCCACATCTGGATGTCCTTCTCTTGTAACTTCAACTGATCTTTCTAGCAGAGACCAGAAATGTCATCATTTTAGCTGTCTTCCAACACAGGCAATTTAACACACACTGCGAACATTTCATCTGAATAGTCATAAGCTACCCTGAAAATGTAACTAACTACAGACCAAAACTCTTAGAGCTCACTACTGTCTTACTTGGCCTTAGGTCAAGGTTTTCCAAATTTTACATTAAGCAAATGGATCTTAAGTTGCTTAAATAAATCTTCTCGGGGATCAGTTTGCTTCCAATACTTTCAAAAGTCTGACTACCAACACTGGAATAAAATCTCTCAAACATGGTACTAAGTTCACTAAAACGATGAGCATTTACTGAATGCTTGCAGTGTGCTGGGCGCTCAGCAAGGGCTTACCGACATAATTTCTTTTAACCATCACAACTTAAAGAGCAGGTGCTGCTATTGTTATTTCCATTTTATAGCATGGCTAACAGAGGCTTCAAGAGGCCACGTTACTTTTCTAAGGTAACACTGGTAGAGCCAAGATTCAAACTCCAGGCCTGACTGGCTTCACACCCACTGTACAATACACGCTTCAGTTTTGTGCCATGAAATAGCTTTACAAGAGTTGGTTTTACATTTGGAGAAATAAAATCATCTTCTGACCCTTCATCATCATGGCCAATTACATGCAAACATACACACACAAAATCACTTGTCCCCACGGTTTCTGAGAATTATGAGGGAATTCCGAGGTGTCACCATTCATGTCTTAATCTCAAGCGACCTGCCCAAAGGAGTGGGAAGGACTGGGAACTCTGACCTCCTCGGCTGCTGTGCTTTATAAGCTATCATGCTGACCCAAAACAAAACAAAAAGCAAGCTCCACCTGTCCCCTCCCCAGTCCTCACCATGGCAGCATTATGTTCCTCCAGAGCTGCTGCTTTGATCACCTTGCGGAGGAGCCGCCTGTTCCGGAGGGCATGCTGCTGCCTCTTAAAACGCTCATAGAGTAACTGGTTGTGCAGTAAAAGCAACTGGTCTCGGAGGGTGCGGATCTCATCTGAAGGAGGAGAGCCTGATTGTAAAGCAGAGGGAGGGTGGCAGAAATGCCTTTTACAGATGGTTCAATCAAGCCCCCTTCCCATGTGTTGTTAGCTTAACAAACACAATTCTTTAAAAACAAATCACCACTCTCTTTGCAAATGACCACTTGACTCCCAGCAACAGCAGGGGGGAAAGTATGGACTATGTGTCTCCCCCGTGAAGGAATGCAAAAGGTCATATCACGTGGGATGACTCTTTGAGAGCCTGCTTTCCTTTCCCCACAAATCTAGATCACGCGTTTCAGATGCCCTGTTTCTCAAGACACTTCCTTCGCTGTGTGTTCTCCCCCAGGAAGCCGCTTCACGCTGGTCTCCTCCAGGGAAGCCTGGCAGGAAGTCTGTATTTTGCACTTACACTCTCAAGTGCATAGTACTTGCCACTTTTCAAAAATAAGAAATGCTGACTTGGCAACACTTGACATCCTTTAGCCAAGCAGATAGCCTGGCCGGAGCAATAGCCAAGGGGAGATCTGTTTCCCAGAGGGCACCTCCTTCAAGGACAGAAAGGGCAACAAGCAAGCAGGAACCATGTGGGCTGGATTTGGAGCTAAAGTAACAACTTTACCTCCAAAGTGGGTCCAGTCGACAGACTTGCTGGGTAAAGGCAACCTAGGAAGAAAGTTTTTGAGTAACAAAGTTACCGATCTTACCAAGAAAAAAACGTATCTGGACTTTTATTTGCAGCAAAGTTAGATCACTTCCTTGTGGTCAAAATCTGCAATGGCATAAGAATGTTTCAAACTCCAGGTCCACAGAGAGTTAGAGGAGAAGCCTACACTGGACACAATGGGAGGCGGCCCTCGCCCCACTGCCTGGGACCTGTGTTGTTAGCTTAACAAACACAGTTCTTTAAAAAACAAATCCAGAGCGGAGAGGGTTGCAGGCTGAGCTGCACTGCATACACCGTGGCCTCCGTTTCTGGGGCCAGCTCTCCAGAGAAACTGAGTAGTCAAACACACTGAGAGCCGTTTTCAACCCTGTCTGTTGAAATATACAGGGAGTACACTCTGTTGTAAAGCTATGTCACTCCGATTTAAGGAAAAAGTAGGTAATTTACCTGAGCCTATCATACCAAATCTCGTTTAAAAAGAGGGAGCTTAAATACTATAATCCCTGTCAAATTCCACCATAGCATAGTATATAAGAAGAAAAATAAAAATATTCCCCAAGCACCTGTAAAGTAGCTAATAAAAAAAGGATGGGAAACCGTTTCTCAGCTAGAGTCCTTTCTATGAAAACTTGGGTGCCTCAGGGGGTCTGGAGGGGATGTCAGGCCATCTGAACTTGCATAAAATGCTGATGATTTTATCTCCACCTAATGAACTATGATACCAAAATAGAAAATAATAATAATAATCTGTAGCTAGAGAGGGAAACACTGTGACAAATATTCTTATATTCTTTGAAATACCATAACCTCATTTTCAGCCTACAGCTTGCAGAGGGCACATATGAAAGCATTTGAGTGTCCTCATAGAACACAGGCATAAAATGGCCTATATAAAAAGACTCATTTTGAAATGGACTGCTAAGGAATCATCCCAATTTAGGTGCACAGAGGTCACACATGGTCACATATATGAAGATGCAACAGCCTAGAAGGACATCTGACAAACAGCAGAGAACCAGCTGCCTCAAGGTGGGAGTGTGAAGAATGATTCTCGTTCCTCTCTTACACTTTCTGTACTTCACAATAAAATGGACCATTTAACACAGAAGAGAGTGCCCCAGTCCCTTACTTGTTCAGCTCCTTGCTGTGCGCGTCTGCTCCCTGCTGTATCAGTCTGTCCAGCACTTCCATTGGGGAGGTAGAGGGCACACCATCTTCCTCTGTGTTTCCTTTTGCTTTCTTTAACAGCTCCTCAGTCTTCCTGATGACAAAATGATGGGCTGTCTTTGGCAATGCCACCTCAAAAAGATGATCATACGGGGGAGGCTGCCCGCTTCCAAAGCCCACTCTCGTCGGAGGTGGAATTTTACAAGGACTGGGAGTGAAGATACTGGTCTCCAAAGAAGTCTGGCATTCCCTGTCTCCCGCAGGGCTTTCATCAGCACTGCCGCAGGGCAGGTCTATGGGAGTAAAGGCTTGCTTTGGTGTGTCAGGCCCAAGCTTGTCCAGGGAGGAGTGTAAAGGCTCAGGGTTCACGCTGGCGCCCTGAGAACTGGAGGCTGCCGAGTGGGTCTTCCGCTGAGAACCTGGGAGACTGTCTCGGTAAAAGGGAGAGTCAAAGCCTCCTCGAGGAACCACAGGCTCTGCCTCTGCTGTGGTGATCTCAGAAAGTTCTCTAGATATTGCAGCTGAGAGGAAGAGAGGAAACAAAAGAAATGGCAGTCGGTATTCCACCTGGGAAAGGCTAGGCAGTTTGGGTGGCATGCTGCCACATGCCAGTGTCACTCAGAGGGAGGAGAAAAAGTGGCATCCGGCTGGACACAGTGGCTCACGCCTGTAATGCCAGAACTTTGGGAGGCTGAGGAGGGAGGATCACTTGAGCCCAGGAGTTAGAGACCAGCCTGGACAACATAGGGAGATCCCATCTCTACAAAAAATACAATAAAAATCAGCTGAGCATCGTGGTGCATGCCTGTGGTCCCAGCTACTCAGGAGGCTGAGGTGGGCGGATTGCTTGAGCCTGGGAGGTCAAGGCTGCAGTGAGCCATGATCGTACCACTGCACTCCAGCCAGGGCGACAGAGCAAGACCCTGTCTCAAAAAAAAAAAAAAAAAAAAGTGGCATCACTTTACCTGGCATAGGTCCCAGACTAAACCACCCATCTTGTTACCTCAAGAGAAGAAAAATCAAGCAAGCCTGTGAGCAATGGCACAAAATCCCAGATTTATAGCAGAGCGAGGGTCAGGTTTTATCAACTCATAGCAATCCCACATACATTACCTTCTTCTTTATCTTTTTCAATACTATCTTCTTCAGAGGCCAGATCACCTAAAAACCCTGGAAGATCACTTAGAGTGACAGAACCTTTGCTGCCAGGTGGCTCTTCTGAAGAGAAACAAAGACAACTGAAGTCAAAGAAATACAGTGTAATCCCTGTAAGTGTAAAACTGCTTACACTGTATAGACTATGTCTGTAATAACTCTTCATGCTGAACAGAGAAGGCTGGACATGGCTCTGTCCTGGGGATACTACAAAAGACTGAGATATTAAAAATAATATAACTAAAAGTACCAAAAATAATCCCATAGCAAATAAAATTCTCAGTTCTTAATGTCTCTGAAAAGAGATATAGTCAAGTCAGAATACAGGTACTTCACTGCAATAGCTTAAAAACTGTTTTTGATATTATTAGGTTGGTGTTTAGAATTCACTACTCGTTTCATTATGTTTAGGCCTCAGTATTTTGGATATCCCAGAATTTCCTTGTTTCCATTTAACTTTCTTTTCTTAAACACATATAACCCAATTAGAAGAGGCAAGCAAGGCCTGTAGTAACGCAGAAATTTTACCTGATCCTCTGTCATTCAGAAGATGGTGTTGTCTGTGTAGACATGGTCTTGCAGAATCCATTCTCTCTTCCTGAAAAGATAAGTATCATTTATATCACAAGACGAAAAATGTTGTACATGTTCTCGAGCATATTGTAAAGTAGTTTAAAGGTCAGCCCAGTGCAGTGATTCTCAAATTGTTTGGATGTTTTCTTTTCTTTTTTTTTGAGGTGGAGTTTCGCTCTTGTTGCCCAGGCTGGAGTGCAATGGCACAATCTCGGCTCACCGCAACCTCCGCCTCCTGGGTTCAAGCGATTCTCCTGCCTCAGCCTCCCGAGTAGCTGGGATTACAGGCATGCACCACCACGCCTGGCTAATTTTTGTATTTTTAGTACAGACGGGGTTTCTCCACATTGGTCAGGCTGGTCTCGAACTCCCAACCTCAGATGATCTGCCTGCCTCGGCCTCCCAAAGTGCTGGGACCACGCCCAGCAGCTTTCTTTATAGTCTTAAAAAATGACTGCAGACTGGGCGTGGTGGCCCACGCCTGTAGTCCCAGCACTTTGGGAGGCCAAGGCCAGTGGATCCCTTGAGCTCAGGAGTTTGAGACTAGCCTGGGGAACATGGCAAAACCCCATCTCTACAAAAAATTTAAAAAGTAGCCGGGCATGGTGACCGGTGCTTGTAGTCCCAACTACCCAGGAGGCTGAGGTGGGAGGACCACCTGAGCCAGGGAGGTCAAGGCTGCAGAGAGCTGCAATTGTGCCACTGCACTCCAGCCTGGGCGACAGAGTGAGACCCTGTCTCACACACACAAAATAATAATAATAATGAGAAAGTTGGAGAATCCCAAGAGCTTTTGTTTACGAGGCATAATTATTATATTAGAAAACCAGGAAATTTTAAAAATATTAATTCCCTTAAAAATAGCAAGCCCATTACAAGTTAATGTAAATTACATATTCTTATTAAAAAACTATATTTCCCGAAATAAAAATAAATTTAGTGAGAAGAATGGAACATTTTTGCCATCTCTTTAATATATGGCTTCGTGAAAGACAGCTGGATTCTCATATCTACCTCTACATTCAATCTGTTGCAATATGTTATTTTGACTGAAGTGTATAAAGAAAATCTGGGGCCCCACAGATATGTAATTGCAAAAGTAAACATAGGTGTTGTTGTTTTTCTTTTTGAGACAGGGTCTGGCTCTGTCACCTAGGCTGGAATGCAGTGGCGTGATCATGGCTCACAGCAATCTCTGCCTCCTGGGCTCAAGCCATTCTCCATCAGCTCCCCGATTAGCTGGGACTACAGATGCACATCACCACACCTGGCTTTTTTTTTTTTTTAGTTGAGATGGGGTTTTGCATGTTGCCCAGGCTGGTCTTGAACGCCTGGGCTCAAGCAATCTACCTCCCTTGGACTCCCAGAGTGCTGGATACAGAAGCAAGCCACCACGCCCAGCCGCAAAAAGTAAACGTATGTTGACAGACTTTTCAAATAATCATCTTTGTTATTACACCAAAATTTGATAAGTGTTAGTTTCTTAAAGTTACAAAGTGAAATTTGAAACCACATCAATGAGCTTTTCCTGTGTTAAAACCCACTAGTCTACCTTGCACTTTTTTTTTTTTTTTTTGTGACAGTCTTGCCCTGTTGCCCAGGCTGGGGCTGGAATGCAGTGGTGTGATCTCGACTTACTGCAACCTCCGCCTCCTGGGTTCAAGTGATTCTCCCGCCTCAGCCTCCCAAGTAGCTGGGATTACAGGTGCCTGCCACCATACCTGGCTAATGTCTGTATTTAGTAGAGATGGTGTTTCAACATGTAGGCCAGGCTGGTCTTGAACTGCTGACCTCAAGTGATCCACCTGCTTCAGCCTCCCAAAGTGCTGGGTTACAGGTGTAAGCCACTGCGCCCAGCCTGCTTTGTACTTTGAATGTACTTTTTACCTATGCATGATTCTGCAACGTACCATACATTGGACACTCTGAAAATATTGGCTCCTCAAGCTATTCAAATATTCCAAATGTTGAAACACTTCATTATACAATATCAAAAACTCAAATTACTAACTAAGCTTCCACAGACTTTTCAGTCTCATCGTAAAAGTCCTGGGGCAGCTATCAAGTTCATGGTAGTATATACACGTTTTTTAATATCCTAATTTCCAACTGAGAGTTGACTTTTATTGTTGGCAACAAATACTGTCAGTTGTTTATCTTGAAGTGACAGACTCAGCTCATCATTTGAGAAGCTGCCTGCCAAACACCCAAGTCTGAATAACCAGTTTGTAAGACAGCAGTTCTTTCAAAAACTGGCATTCCATGAAAAAAGGCAGCTAGGTCACCTCTCAATTCAAATAACTGCATGAGGGCCAGAGGTCACCATCATACCCTGGTATGCAGTACATGTGCCTTATGCATATTTTCTATTTTGCCACGAAGAATATTACACATACATGTTCTCAAGGGCTAAGATTTAATAAAATTAATAATGGTTACTGCTTAATATAGAACACTCAACTTTTAAAATTTTTTAGTTTTTATTGTTTTTAATGGAGAGAAGATGTCAGGGAAGAATGCAAGGCCTCCTGGGATAGGACACTTCAATGCCTGCCTTGATTCAGGCTAAGTTGCCACCATTTCACCCCCCGTCGTATTTGTGCCATCAGTGCAGATGCCAACGCAGTGGGAAGGGCAAATGACAGCTTAGTGTTACTATGAAGGTGGGTTTGGTCAGGTGTGGTGGCTCAAACCTGTAATCCCAGGATTTTGGGAGGCCCAGGTAGGAGGATCGTTTGAGTCCAGGAGTTTAAGACTAGCCTGGGCAACATAGTGAGACCTCATATCCACCAAAAAAAAAAAAAAAACTTAGCCAGGCATCATGGCACATGCCTGTAGTCCCAGCTACTAGCGAGGCTGATGCAGGAGGATTGCATGAGTCTGGGAGGTCAAGGCTGCAGTGAGCCATGATCGTGCCACTGCACTCCACCCTGGGCGACAGAGCAAGACCCTGTCTCAAAAAAAAAAAAAAAAAAATCAAGAGAGTAGGTTTGACCTGCTGGGTTCCCCACAAGAGTTCTGCCAAAGCAGAGTTTTGGAACCACCCAGGGGTCGGCAGATCACACCTTGAGAGCAGCTTGTTAGTCCATTTTCAATTATTCTGATTCAAACCCATTGCATTTTAGGTCAGAATTCTATCTGGCATAATTAGGCTTCTCAAAGTGAGGCTTGCAAGTGAGTCACTGTGCCTGGGCAGAGGGATAGCAGACGAGCTGGATCGCACCTTCCTGGGGGGTGTGACTGTGGCCTGGGGGAGTGAAATGTGCACGTAGTCATCCGAATGACAGAGTGGGGCTGGAGGAGGAGAGGTTGCTGGGGTTCCCAGAGGAGTTCCTTTTCCACCTGCTTAGAGACAAGGGCAGAACATATATGAACACTAAGCCCAACTATTAGAAAAACTGCCGATTTTTTTTCAGCCTATAACTATTACTATAAATAAAGCTGCTAGAGTTAACTTTCTGGGGATCTAGATCAGTCTCTCTCTTTTTTGTTTTTAGGCTCACTTTACACATTCTGAAAGCCCCAGAGATTTGCAATAAGTGTCAAAAACAAGTTTACAACAGCAAGTGGTCCCTTAGATCTAAAAGAGAGCTCCTCCTGCCATTAAAGGCAGGCCAAAACCAACCAATCAAATCCAACCTAAGACATACATACCAGTTGTACCAAAGACTTTACTGTAAGGGTGTGACAGATCAGGTGGGACATTTCCAGGAGAAGTTGGAGGAGTGGTCATACCACAAACCATAGATGGGCTCCAAAGAGTAGCCTGGGAAGTTAATAAAGTACATCAGCAGTGGCAAAGGAATGCTAAGTCATCCACGAGGTTTATATCCATGGCCAGTGTTCAGCTTAAATTTAGCTTTTTCATCTAGAAAAAGGCATCTTATTAAAAGCGTATCAAGAAACAAGTTGCATTTTGTAAATCAAGACTTCAAGATGAACCTAAGAGGCAACAGTAACTTTCTTTGCTAAAATCATGGATCCTTAAAAGTGACTCCTGAAATGAGCAGTGTGAAATTTTCCCAACCACATACTAAATCTGACCCAAAGGGTCAGCTTCACCAGAAAGCAGAGGAGAGAGCAGGCACACTAGTTGACACCATACTTGTGGTGGTTCAGTTATCAGCCGTGTCGATGGGGAACTCAGAGTCTGAGGTAGCTGCCCTGGCGTATTTAACAACGTCAGCCGAGACGTGGAGTAAGGGGTAGAAGTAGCACACCCTAAAATGGAAGAGAAGAACACAGGGGGTTAGTGTGTGGTTTTAGGTTATTCTGGTTAAAAAAAAAAAAAAAAAAAGATGGTCCTCTAGACCATTTGATAATATTCAATTCTCTGTACTAAAAAATCTGAGGGACTTAACTGACATCCTTGGGGACAAAGTAACACTTCAGAGTTTCTCTAAATGCTCCTTTGAAATAAAGTTCAATAAGGTTTGATGACTCATTAAGCCTCAAGATAACTTAAAAAAGCACAATACAGATGACAACTTCAGTGGCTGCAACCCACAAATAAAGCCTAGATTTTTATATGAATCCAATTCTAAATTGTTCCGACTCATTCAAACTGTGTCAGTGCTACAGACACAAGAGCCTCACCCTAAATGTCTGAAAATCAGAAAGATTCCCTTATGAGGGGTAGAGTCTGGAAGTCAAATACTTAAACCCATTTTCTTTCTTAAGTGTTGGAGACACGTCACCAACTCTGTTGGCATACAATCAGGTGGCAGACCAAGGACATCTAAATTAAACTTGAAGGAGAAATTAATTAGAAGAAAATGGAGGGACATGCAAATTTAAGATATTTTGGGAAAAATCCCTAGGAACTGAACTAAGTCTTACTCCAGAAAAGAAAATCAACAAAGACAAATAATGTTTTCCAGAGACAAAGTTGCAAAACAGATAAGTACCAAAGACACTTTTTACCATAGCTATTCTGTGTGTCAGCATAAGGGCTGGTGGTGACATCGGCTGAACGATGAGGAAAGCGGGCTGAGATTTGGTGAGACACAGAATAGCCATCTTCATATGAGGCTTCTGTGGGATCCAGAGAGATTTTGGCACACTCGATCACAACATCATGAGTTTCTAATCTCTTCCACCTGTAAAATGCAATGAAAGTCAAGAAATGCAAACTGTAATCAACTGAATTAAATACTTCAGAGTGTCAACTCAGTGCCAGCCACGGAACTCTGATAGCAAAGAACAAGCAGGACCATGCCAGCCCAAGTCTGAAACAATTCTAGTACATAAAGAAATAGCCATTCATTTTACAATCCTATACCTTCCCTGTTTAAAATGGTTATATCAAGTTTACAAGCTAATCTGAAACAAATATTTCCTCAACAGAAGACTAGGTGTAGCCTCAAAATGGAAAAATGAACCATAAGCTATGCAGCAGAGCAGCAGGCAGGGAAAAATGTCCTTTGGAACAAAGGTCATCAAAAACTAGGGAGACCTGGAGACTGCCAAGCAGCTGAGGCTGACTTAAGGCCTCCTATCAAGGCCTCAGGTGTCAAATCCACCCCTAGACCAGAAACAGAGTATAAAAAGACAAACTAAAGAAAGTCCATGAGAATTTTTTTCTTTCTTTTTTTTTTCTTGAGATGGGGTCTCACTCTATCACCCAGGCTGGAGGACAGTGGCATGATCGTGGCTCACTGCTACCTCCAACTCCTAGGCTCAGGGATCCTCCTGCCACAGCCTCCCAAGTAGCTGGGACTACAGGCACGTGCCACCGTGCCTGGCTAATATTCTTACAGAAATGGGGTCTCACTTTGTTGCTCATGCTGGTCTCGAACTACTGGCCTCAAATGATCCTCCCACCTTGGCCTCCCAAAGTGCTGGGATTACAGGTATAAGCCATGACCATGCCCAGCTGAAGGCATGATTTTTTAAATCAACGTGTTAGTATGGCATAATTTGCTTACAATAAAATTAATCAATCTTGCTAAGTTTTGACAAAAGTCCCGATCATAATAAAGAACATTTCCATCACCCCAAAAGTTCCTTTGTGCCCTTTGTGGTGAGTCTCTTCCCCCACTTCTTGCAACCATCGATCTGCTAAAAGCATGCTTTTTCAGGGGGTATAATAATAGTTATTCTATAGAATATAACCCTTTGGTTGAACTTTGGGTTATTTCTTCTTTCCATTACAAGCTGTGCTGTGCTGAACACTGTTGTATGTCTTGACGTACATACAGAAGTGAGCCTGTAATCCCAGCACTTTGGGAGGCTGGGGCGGGCGGATCACAAGGTCGGGAGATTGAGACCATCCTGGCTAACATGGTGAACCCCCGTTTCTACTAAAAATACAAAAAATTAGCTGGGCGCGGTGGCGGGCGCCTGTAGTCCCAGCTACTCAGGAGGCTGAGGCAGGAGAATGGCGTGAACCCGGGAGGCGGAATTTGCAGTGAGCCGAGATTACGCCACTGCACTCCAGCCTGGGCGATAGAGCGAGACTCCGTCTCAAAAAAAAAAAAAAAAAAAAAAAAAAAAAGAAGTGAGCCACTGTGCCAGCCTCCCATGAGGTTTTTTTTTGAAACAGAGTCTCACTCTGTCACCCAGGCTGGAGTTCAGTGGCGCAATCTCGACTCACTGCAACCTCCACCTTCTGGATTCAAGCAATTCTCCTGCCTCAGTCTCCCGAGTAGCTGGGATTCCAGGTGCCCGCCACCATCCCCAGCCAATTTGTTGTATTTTTAGTAGAGATGGGGTTTCACCATGTTTGCCAGGCTGGTCTTGAACTCCTGACCTCAGGTGATCCACCTGCCTTAGCCTCCCAAAGTGCTGGGATTACAGGCGTGAGCCACTGTACCCGGCCAAGAATATTTTTAAAACTGTCTAAAGATTCCTGTTATGTGATCCATGGTTTCACTTCTAAGAATTTATCCTACAGAAACAGACATACAACAATGTTCAGCACAGCACAGCTTGTAATGGAAAGAAGAAAGGAAATAACCCAAAGTTCAACCAAAGGGATATATTTTATAGAATAACTATTATTACACCCCCTGAAAAAGCATGCTTTTAGCAGATCGATGGTTGCCAGAAGTTGGGGAAGAGACACAAAGGAACTTTTGGGATGATGGAAGTGTTCTTTATTATGATTGGGATTTTTGTCAAAACTTAGCAAAATTGATTAATTTTATTGTAAGCAAATTATACCATACCAAAGTTGATTTAAAAAATCATGCTTAAGGCTGGGTGTGGTGGCTCGTACCTGTAATCTCAGCATTTTGGGAGGCCAAGGCAGGCGGATTACTTGAGGCCAAGTTCAAGACCAGCATGGGCAACATGGCAAAACCCCATCTTAAAAAAAAAATACAAAAAAAAAAAAAAAAATTAGCCAGGCATGGTGGCATGCACCTGTAATCCCAGCTACTTGGGTGGCTAAGACTCGAGAATCACTTGAACCTGGAAGGCAGAGGTTGCAGAGAGCCAGGAAAGCACCACTGCACTCCAGCCTGAGCAACAGGGCTAGACTCTGAAAAAAAGAAAAAAGAAAATCATGCTTTCAGCTGGGCATGGTGGCTCACACCTGTAATCCCAGCACTATGGGAGGCCAAGGCAGGAGGATCACTTGAGGCCAGGGGTTCAAGACCAGCCTGGGCAACAAAGTGAGACCACACCCCATCTCTACAACAACAACAACAACAACAAAATAGCTGGGCATGGTGGCATGTGCTCATGGTCCAGCCACTCAGGAGGCTGACGTGGGAGGATAGCTTGACCCTGGGAGGTTGAGGCTGCCATGAGCCATGCTGTACCACTGCACTCCAGCCTGGGCAACAGAGCAAGACCCTGTCTCAGGAAGAAAAAAAAAAAATCATGCTTTCCACGTGCCTGTACTCTCAGCCACCGGGGAGGCTGAAGCAGGAGGATCACTTGAGCCCAGGAGTTCGAGATCAGCTTGGGCAACATAGCAAGACCGTGCCGCAAAAAAATAATAATGCTTTCAAACATTAGATGACATAAAACGCTTATAATATAATCTTAAAAGAAAAAAAGACACAAAGCTATTCAGAGACACACCCGCAAATATACCTGACTGTAGTAAGTATTCAAATGAAAAGAAGTGAAGTTACGAACAATGTTCATTTATTCTTTCAACTCTTCAGTATTTACCAAACATTCTATAAAGGCCCTAATAATGAACAGAATATTTAAAATTAAACGCCTAGTCACGCATAAACTATTTTCCTTTAGACAACATAACTTTGCTCTACGTGTTTCTAAGGTGGTTAGTAACTCCATCAGAGATTTGCATTTTTTTTCCAAGTTTACAGAAAACAGCACAGCAACACTAAGGGTACTCCATAGGTTTACCTTAACAAAGCATGTGATCCTACTCAACTGTTGTAGGAAGCTCATTATATCTTAGATGCTGAAAACACGGTATTAAATACAGAAAAGAAAGTGTCCAGGGCATGGGGAGAATATAAGGCAGCTTCCCTGAAGAGCGAGCCTTTCTATTTCAGGGCTGCCCCTTCATTCACTACCTGGGTTCTCACTGCCTGTGGGATCCTGTTAATGGGGATAGGCTCCTATTTATGCATTCTCAGCATGACTAGAAAGTGATTGAGAGCAGGCGTTAGGACACATGTGTACACACAAGAAGACTGATTTTAGAGGAGAAAATGAGAATCATAATAAAAGAGGAATACATTTAAATGTTTTATTTTAATCAAAGTAATTTATGCACTTACAGTATTTCCCTGATTCTTAAAAGGACTTTTCATATTTTAATATCTAAAACTGGGAACCATCATCTAATCAAATGCATGTTAGTTTACTTGGCATTTTTTTCTTTCTCAGATGTATATAAAATAGAAGTACAGCACACATCTAACGGCATCTGAGATCCAATGAAATATGGTAGTTTAAAAAGTCAATACGGTACTAAAGGTTCCTCCCATCCCTCCCCCCTGCAACCACTCTGGCAGCTGCTTCCAATTCTGTTAGCTGAATTGTTATCCTGCCTCTATAGTTCTAAAGAATATGCCCTGTGCTTTTAATTTCTTGATTTATAAATTATAGACACCATCTATTAACTTACTATTATGGGAAGTGAGGATTGAGGACTCTTCCATATATCCTTTCCCTCCTCCTCAATGCTCTCAAAATAAATATGTAACTGTTTTTGTTGTTTTCAAAATTGATTTCAACATTATGACTACCTAAGTACTACTCATGGCTGAGCCACAGAGTATACTATGATAATATTTCCTTTCTTGTAAGTTTTAATTGTTCTGTTTCTCTTCCTCACTTTTTTGTGTGTCTATTGCTAATTTTTCCTAAATGTATTCTAACAGCTCTGAAACAATGCCTAATATAACTTTTACTAATGAAATGCAAAGAATCCACCAGGATTATTCCTCATCTTCCAGAAGAGCTCCCTTCTGGAGCACTCTCTCCCTGGCTTCAGATTGGACTGGCTGCTCTCAGCACTGCCTGTTATCCTGACACTTTCCCTGGACATGGTCCTGTAAAATGGTCATGATCAGGCCCCAGGCTCCTGGATTCGGTCTTCCTCCTTCATGATTTTACTCTCATTTTGGTGGAATACATGCTCCAGTGATTAACTGAGGAAGGATATATGGGAAGGAAATTTGAGTCCATGCATATCTAAAAGTGTCTCATATTTGACAGACAAGTTGGCTGGCTATAGAATTCTAGTTGAAAACCTTTTTCTCTCAATTTTGAAGGTATTTCAGAAGCTAACAGCATTCTGATTTCTAATCCTTATTAATGTGATTTCATTTTTTTCTTTCTCTGAAAGGTTAATCCCTGGTACTATAAACTTTTACAATATTGAGACCTGGTGGCATTCTTTTTTATTGATTTAGCTGGGCACCAGGTAAGCCCCTTCCATCTGGAAACTCATATCCTTCAATCCTAGGATATTTTTGTTGTTGTATTATTTCTTTCACAATTTCTTCCTCCACCAAAGTTTTCTTCTCTCTCTTTTTCTGAGATGGATTCTCGCTCTGTCGCCCAGGCTGGCGTGCAGTAGCACGATCTCGGCTCACTGCAACCTCTGCCTCCTGGGTTCAAACGATTCTCCTGCCTCAGCCTCCCAAGTAGCTGGGACTACAGGCACCCACCACCATGCCCGACTAATTTTTTGCAGTTTTAGTAGAGACGAGGTTTCACCAAGTTGGCCAGGCTGGTCTCGAACTCCTGACCTCAAGAGATCCTCCCCCCTCCGCCTCCCAAAGTGCTAGGATTACAGGCGTGAGCCACTGCACCCGGCTCTTCTTTAAAAAAAATTTTTTTTTAATTGGATGCTGGGACTTCCTGAACTGATCATTCTAAATCTCTGTTCTGCTCATATTACCAAGCTCTATCCTTTGGTTCTGCTTTCTATTTACCTATATCTCAGAAAAGTATCTCCCAATTCTTTTACTGAAATGTTTATTTTGGCTATCATTTTTAATTTTGAAGAGTTCTTTTAGTCTCAAAATGGTCTTTTTCTGTGGCATCCTGATGCTTACATATGCACAAACATCTTATCTCTGTGGCTATGGTAGATATTTTCTTCTGCTCCATCATTATGGTTTTGTTCTAGCTCTCTTTTCTCCTCTTAATGTTGGTGTCTGTCTTTACTGTTAAAACCTTCTTCCAAAGCCAAACAATCTGCCTAGCCAAGGTGAGTGAGGCTCTCTATAAGCTGACTGAGGAGTCTTCCAAGTTAATATAGTTGGTTGAACATATGCACCCAACTGTACAACCTCCTGGAATCCCACTGTCTACAGTAAAGACTTCTTTGTTTTTAAATATAAACCCACAAGGAGGAGAACAGGAGAGAGAGAATAGAACCATAAGTTTTTGAAACTAAAAAACAGACAGGCAGGTGGTAACTGACACTGCAAATCCACAAAAGCAGAATCCTAAGCTGCCACTGTCTCAAAGTGAAGAGTCAACTGATTATACTACAGAATCCTTAAAATCATGAGGAACTTATAGCATCTGGTACTTCTGGAACAGGAGATGAGCAGCAGGTAGACAAGGGGAGCTAAAATACTGAAGACAGAGTGAAAACCACTGGAGGAGCAGTCACAACCCCTGGGTCCTGCCCCAACTCTACACTCCCAAGCAACAGCTCTTTTCTCACCAGAAACCTGGATTATTCTCTATAGAGAATAAAACAAGGAGTACCTGGATAAAGTATTCCAGAAATAGTTGAGGGCATGAGTGCCATTCCAAATGAGGGGATTAAGTGAAGCATATACATTCTGAATGCCCAGACCACCAACCCTTCCTCACCACCAGCCTCTTTCCCCCCAGAGGCAGTCAGACCCCTACCAGCCTGAAAATCAGAAGACTACTTTCTAAAAAACATGACCAGCTCAAGAAGAAAACAATACCGACACCACTATTTCCAACAGATGCTCAGTTCAACATACAACAAAGCTCAAAGTCAACAAGTCCCACCACTGTGAACAAAGCTGTTTTGTCTCCCCATATATAAACAGTTTACTAGATCCTGGCAGAAGGCCTCAAAGATTTAAAAAGAATAACACAAAACCGAAAAGAAGGAAGCTTAGAAGAAACAGATTATGCAGGGAAAAGAAAACTCCTTGTATAAGTATACAGTCATGTGTCACTTAATGACAGTGACATGTTCTGAGAAATTCATCATTAGGCAATTTCTTTGTTGTGTGAACATCAGAGTGTACTCATACAAAACTAGATGTTATAGGCTCCTAGGCTACAAACCTGCACAGCATGGTACTGTACTAAAGACTGCAGTAACTGTAACAACAGTAGGTATTTGTGTATCTAGACATATCTGAACCTAGGAAAGGTACAGTAAAGATGTGGTGGTATAATCTCGCAGAACCACTGTCATCTATGGAGCCCATCATTGACTGAAATGTCATTATGTGGTGCAGGGATGAACTGGATTTCTAGAAGGAAAGACAGAGAAAACAGGAAATCAAGCACAAAACAACTAAAGAAAATATCATAGAACTTGAAGAGCTTCCAGCTTGAACAATGAGAATAGATTCATACCAACGTACATCACTGGAAATTTCAGAATATTATGACAACAAAGAGAACTCCCTACCAGCTCCCCTAGAGGAAAACACAGCAAATACAGATGATCAGAAATTCTAAGAGCAACATTGGAAGCAGGGTGGCAATGGAATAATGCCTTCAAATTACTGAATGCCTTCAAATTACCGACTCTCAACCTGTAAGTCTACACCAGCCAAAACACTGCATCCTTCCTCAAAAAGCTCCTAGAGGCTATGTCCTATTAAACAAGAGTAAACCAAGAAAGAAGACAAGATACAGGAAGTGGGAGATCCTGCACAGGAGAGAGGCGAAGGAAAGCCCCAGGAGACTAGGATGACAGCTGGGTACTAGGCACAGACGAGAACCAGTTCGGATCAGAACAGCAGCTGCCAAGAGACAGGCATGTCTCAAAGTTCCTGCTGTCCTGCACTATCTTTTTAATGAGGGACAGAGCCAGGTGACCCTGGCCTGTATAACTTGTCTGTACGTAGCTTGTCTTAACTACATACTGATGAAATTCCTACTCTCCCTCCTCTGTCTGATCAGCAGAGGACATTCATTTTATCCCACAGAAGGATTCTGTCTGACCTATTCCTGAGAGCTGAAAGCAGGCGCAGAGAGCAGCTTCCCTGCCTGCCATATTTCACGCATGTCCAGTGCCTTGCCCTTGCTAGAAGCCTTGCCAGATGCTCTGATGAGGGTAAGCCTTGTGTTTCCCAGACTCATTCATGACCTTGTGCACTGACTTCCCAGAAGGGGCTGTGAAACCTCAGGGACAGTGAAACCACACCAAGACTCAGATGCGCTGGTCCTCCTCTCATCTCCTGGAAACCTTCAACTACTAGTGACAAGACTGCCCTTCTCTTAACCAGGCTTTGCCTCCTAGTCAACTAGCTTTTCAAAACAAAGCAATACCTACAGTAAAACTACAAAGAAAAGCAAGAGAATGATTAAAAGCAACAACGGTAGCTGTCTCTGAGGTAGTAGGGAGAAAAGAGGGGTTCTCCACGGGGAGCCTCTAAGGTGCCAGTAATGTTCTGTTTTTTTTAAGCTAGGTGCCAGCTACATGTGTTTTTGTGTTATTATTAAACTTTACACACACATTTTCTACACTTCTCTACATGTAACCTCGCTGGCTGAGGCTGTGTGTGGTGGAGGCAGTGTCTGTGGTGAGGTGAGATTCGCTGTTGGGGGATCAGGCACTGGGCTGGCTTTTTCAGCAGGAGATCCCTAAGTGTCAGTATCCCCAAAAAGGGCCAGCTCCCCTAACTGGGGAGCATAATAAGCCTGGCTACCAGGCAGAGACAAGCAGAGGGAAGGAGCTGGGCCTCCCACAGCTCAGTCTGTAAATTTCCTTTATCTCCCTCGCTCAGTCTTACCCTCAGTTCCACTCTCCACTGTGCCTGGAATCCTTCAATCAAGGGACTCGAAGGTTCGGTTTTTCCAGAGAACATACCTGGGGGCCTGTGTAGGGCCCTGGGGAGGATGGTATAGTCAACTGGCTTTGCAGAATGGAGAAAGGACCTCGGGGACTCCAAATACTTAATACAGGACTCCCTGAAGTCCTTTCTCCATTCTGCAAAGCCAGATTTACATATATGCTAAATTGTTTTTCTGCAGTCCCCTTGTTTTTAGCCATATGCTTCACCTCCTGCATCGCCCCATCACTGGCACTACTGAGGTGTAAGCCTTTCTGGGGGACAGACACTTGTGCTGCAACTTTCTCCACTCTGCTAAATGTTATTAGTCCTCCGCCTGTGAAGAGTATGTTTTAAACTCACACAAATTTTAGCCGTATGAGTGCTTCCAAGTGGACTGATTCTGTAAGTAGAACATCTATATTCCCAAATATACCTCAACAGGGATTACCTCCTAGATCACATTTTCAATCTCTCGAAAGATTCTTTAAAATTTTGACACTAGTTTCTATACCTTCGAGGGTCCAGTTCATGGTCCTTGGATCCAGTCACTAATTCCGGATGAATTCGCACATGCTCCATCATTGGCTAGAAGAGTTGGGTTGACAAATTATAAAGGGCTGAATGTTTGTGGAACATCCAAATGATGGAATATTAGTTGACAATTAAAAGGAATGAAGTACTGATACATGTTACAACACAGATGGAACCTTGAGAACATTATACTGAGTGAAAGAAGCCAGTCACAAAAGACCACATATTATATGATCCCATTTATACAAAATGTCCAGAATAGGCAAATCTATTAAGACAGAAAACAGATTAGTGGCTGCCTAGGGATTGGAGTGGCGAGGAAGAAAACTGAATTTCTTTTCAAAATTTCCCTGTCTGCCGTTAAATACAAAAGGTATAAATGCAGCCTATCTAAACAGTATGCTAAGTAGCAAACAAACAAGCAGTTTCAATTTACCTTGACCACTTCTTCAAAAGTCTCCAGGTTTTCTTTCATACTGTAATGAGAACGCAAAAAGGAGACGAAGTTGCAAGGGTACATTCCATAAAGGCGATGAAAGAGTGCGTACACACTGGCATGGAGATGGACGAGATAGACTTCCGCCACGTGGCCTAGAAAAGGAACCCGTTGAGAAGAGCCTCTTAGTTGGACACAGATTGAGGAGTGCAAAACAGCTATAAACAAGTGGCTGCCAGCAGGACTTTTTATCTATGTATATTCCCACCTCACTCCAAAGACAGGAAGAGTGGTTTTCTAAAATGCAAACAAATCCGAACACACCAGACACCCTTATTTCAAATCCATCAATGGCTCCCTATAAGTTTTGGATAAATTCCAGTCTACTAGTGTGATCCATGAAGGCTCTTCCTGATCTAACTTCTGCCCTCCTCTTCAGGCACTGCCCAAAAAAGATCCCAAACATTCTCACAATACTGAACTATCTTTATGATGATAGCTCTCTGTAAAATTTATACTTTTCCATTGCCGAATTCAGTATGAGCTTCTTTAGAAAAAAACTGTCTTACTTATTTCTCGGTGCTTTGCACTGGACCTGATATTTAACAAGCACTCAATATTTACAGAATGAATGTGTGAGACTCTTTTAAATCAGTATGTAGTCTTAGCTATGCAGATTTATAACTACAGAGTGAAAAAAACTATTATCTAGAAATTAGCTTAAAGAACTAAGAGTGAAAGAAATTGAACATCTTAATTTAGCCTTACCTAGACCCCGTGGAAACCTATGGCCACAGTATACATAAAGGTCCTCCAAAATAATGGACAGACCATTCCTTTTTCACAAAGGTCCTACTAAACAAGCAGGCACCACGTGGGCCTATGCTTGTAATTTAATCCTATACAGGAAGCCACGGTGTTCTGTCTCACAGGTCTGACATACTTCACCCTTTTGATAGAAATACCTCACACTGGGATAACCCAAAGATTCCAAATTTCACATGCTTACAGCTTCTGATCCCTTTGATAGAGCTCTGCTACCTGCCAATAGGGGAAAAAAAAAAACCACTGCATTTGAAGCTGGAGTGCTAATCAGGACACACCGCATTTCCCTCTGACTCCTACAGGTACAACGAGTGGGTTCTCAGAATCTGACATTTGCGTTCTGTCACAACAGAGCAGCCAAGGAAGACAGAAATGTCCCACAAGCTTAGTCCTGTACTGCTGCAATACAGACGGAGGCTGTTTTTCAGTTTATCAACAATCATAAAGTTTTACATCCTACCACTCAATTTCTCTGACGACTAATCCTTTTAAGCCAAGAAAATAAAAAAAGTTATCTCAACAGTCATGTTTCTTCTATGTGCCTGTAGTGGATGCACCCAAGATATTCCCTCATCTGTCTGGTGAAAACCACTCATTTCAGCTATAAAAGTCTACATGTCCATTCCTTACAGCATATGAGCAATTAATCAATAATGAAAGCATTCACCTCACAGGGCCCAATAGGTATATGAGGAGATCTGTACCTGGTTTCTTCAGGCACCATGATGACAGACGGCCAAAAATGTCAAAGAAATCAAGAAGATGCTGTTTCCCAGACTGTGGAATCATTGGTAGCATGGTTATCAACACCAAGACGCCTGTTGTGAGGACAACGACGTCAGTGTCCATCTGCAGGAGAAAAGGTCAAACAGGAAACGTCTGTCAGGCACTGGCACCAGGATCGGCATTGTACAGTACATGAAGAGGCTCCAAACACTGAGAGAATCACAAATCACAAGTTGACTCACGTACTCATTTCCCTATCCCTAAGGATTACTGAAGGGATAACATTCAAACAGACTCAACAGAACACTGAGCCCCAACTCTACTGTAATGAGTCAGTGAGGACCATTTACAACACACCTATGCAAAGGCATCCGGGAGACGAGTTCAAACTTGACTTGGGGACACCCAAGTCCTGCAGCCTTAGGATGCCCTATTGATAGCAGTTGGATGAAAACAAAAGGAGCTGCTTTTCAACAAAACACAGGAGCACTGCTCTGTTTCATTCATTCAACCAAATCCTAAGATACTTACTTTTTGTTAATTAAAAAAAAAAAAAACTGCACATTGACAAGTAACTTACTATTTTTTAAAGAACTACAACAGAAGTATAATTGAAGGAGAAATTCATATAGCACTAACAAGTCAACTTAAAGGCTCACTTCAAAGCAGTATTTAGAGACCAGTAAATTAAAAAATACATATATGGAAACCTTTCAGCACGCCTACAGTTTAAATATTAAGTCAAATAAATAACTTCAGGCTAACTGAAGACACTTAACACCCAATGGATACTCAATCAGCTCTGACTAGCTAGCTACAGCAGCTCACCTGACCCATAATTAAATCATGAATGTTTGCCAGGTAGATGAAATTCAGATTTATGAAACAAGATATTAATCAAAAGACTACTATGTAGGTTAAGACATCCATTATTCCTATTAGAATAGGAATCTATGAGTCTGGGAATAAAGTTTTAAATATATTTTGATTTTTACCTCAAGCATCAAGCCTTTCATTACGGAAGATATCCAGTAAGAATAATATATTGGTAGGAGAATTGAGAATATATGAGACTATATAATGATTCTCAGCAGAAAGAACTAGCCCTGATTTCATTTTCCTAACAGTCTAACTGAAGACTTATCCATGATTAACAAAACTTACTCTTTTGGAAAAGATAAGTGTTTTGCAATCTGAACTAAATGATGTGCCTCAAAATTAGATTATATTCTCATCAATCCATTTAGATTATATTCTCACCAATCCATTTAGATTATATTCTCACCAATCCATTAATTAGATTATATTCTCATCAATCCATTTGTTTAAAAAACATTAAGTTGTTAAAACTGTTCCTATTTTTTCTGAATTAAATGCATGTTTTTATAATACCCTGCCAATGTGACTCCTTGGGACCCACCTCTAGGGATAATAAAAGAGTTACCCTTCTTGGCAGACACAAAAATCAATTTGCATGGGGCTGTAGCAGATGAATCCAATGGTACTGCCATCCTGGAACAAATACTATTGGATATTTTCATGTCTCTGTGAGGTACAGGCAGTTAATATTAACCACATTTTCTTATTTTATAGATAGAAAACAAGTCCAGGAACTAAAACAGATTAAACAAATAACCCTGAGTATGCCTGCACGCCACTGTTAAAACTAAAACCATAAAGTTCTATTTAGATTTTGACTCCCTATATAGAAAAATGCACTAAATTTAGTGCAAAAAATAGAATGCAACTTAGTAGAATTTACATCAACAAAGTCTTAATTATAGCTGCAACCAGACCATACTCCTAAATGGTTAACAGAAACTTTAAGCCATTTTTCTATTAGCTAAAAGATAATTTAGAAACAGGGATTCCCAAAAGATAATCCAGGATGTTTTTAAACGAGGGAAGGCTAAACGATGACGAAATCAAGAGGTTTGGAATAATGTAACATTGAACCCATCTGATCGAAATTTTTCCATATTTGCATGGACAAGGTATTCAATAGTCATAGTGATGTATTTGAGAACTTACTAAGTACCAACTCTGGACAACATTCTATTTGAGAAAAGCCAAATGCCTAGAAGGTTTTAAACTCTAAAAGTTAAAATCTAGCTTCCTTGCTTTAAGTTGCCTAAAATTTCAGAAACTATACTCATAAAACCATTTCATTCAAATCCTTACAAACATCCTACCTTGAGACATTTTAGTAAAGAAGGCAAAAGAGGTGCTTGAGAGAGCTTATGCTTCCAAGATGGCTGCAGTCTTATGACATGACCCAGTAACGAGAGGATGGATAAACGAGTGGCGGCTTTGCCCACATATTCGTTAATCCTGTCCAAGAGGTGCTGAAAATGTAAAAGAACAAGGGCAATCCTCACATGAATGTATGAAGTTAACACAAATAAAGACAGCAATGATGTGCTCCAATCTCTCAAGTCTTGTCTCTAATGTAAAGCAAGGGTCATGCAGATAAAAGATCAAATTCAAGATTTTAAAAACCACGGTAGCAAACAAAACACTGCTGCATTTGGCCTGACAAAAGGCAGCCAGTTTGCAGCTCATGAAAAAGGATCCTACAATACACATATGCAAAAAGGGGGAGACTTGTTCACAGTCCCTGAATAACCAATAGTCCCAAACTGTGATAGGTTATTGAAGCCACGAGGGGATCCTGCTGGAAGCAGCCACTTATTGCTAGAGCAACCCAACCTACATGGTTTGGCCTCAAGTATCAATTAGGTAGTAGAAGTTACATTTCAGACCAGAGTAAATAAAAAAACAAGACGGGCCAGGTGCAGTGGCTCATGCCTGCAATCCCTGCACTTTGGGAGGCTGAGGCAGGTGGATAGCTTGAGGCCAGGAGTTCAAGGTTACAGTGAGCTATGATTGTGCCACCACGCTCCAGTCTAGGGAACACAATGAGACCTCACCTCTTTAGAAAACAAAACAAAACAAGATGTACTGTAAAAGGCATGCAATACAAGGTCTTCAAATCCTGGGGAAGTTGCTCTCATATATACACTTAAGACTTACCAAAGTCTGCAATAACAATGCTTTATTAGCTACTTACTAAAAACAAAAGGAAAACATGAAGGAGCCCTCCAAGTGCTGGGTGCTAGGAAACAAGACTCATTAATTTGTCATGTTAGTCCTTTGTACTTGAAGCTTTTCCATATCGACAAAAGTCTAAAAATTCTATTCAAAGTATGGGTTGAAAGATGGGTACCTATGGGCCAAATCATCACTATACAATTATAGTACTGGAAATGTAAGATTTCTTTAAACAAGATCTTTTTTTTTTTTTGAGACAGTTTCACTCTTGTTGCCCTGGAGTGCAATGGTGCAATCTCAGGTCACTGCAACCTCCGCCTCCCAGGTTCAAGCGATTCTCCTGCCTCAGCTTCCTGAGTAGCTGAGATTATAGGTGTCCACCACCACGCCCAGCTAATTTTTTGTATTTTTTAGTAGAGACGGGGTTTCACTGTGTTGGCCAGGCTGGTCTCAAACTCGTGACCTCAGGCAATCCACCCGCCTCGGCCTCCTAAGGGGATTACAGGCGTGAGCCACCACACCCGGACCAAACAAGATCTTTAACAGTCTCTGAAATATGTTTTATTTTGTAAACTTTTCAAGAATCATGGGTCCTACAAAGTAATTTTTATATGTAGTTATAAACTGGGAACAATGTCATCAGTGGCGCACAGAAATCAAAAGAATAATAAGCTCAGGACAAGTTGCACAGTGGCCGTGCACAGAAGCTGTTGTACTCATGAAGAACATATGAAATGCCTATGATATTTCAGCCATTACCTTGTCATGTGGCTCTTGCAAGGTGGTCAGGATGTGCAATGCCGGCTGAGAGTTGGTTTCCAGGTAATAATCCACCAAGGTGTTTACAAGCATAGGACCACGGTCTAAATCAAGAAAAGGGCAATGGATGATACTTACTCCCCTTAACATCCTACATTTACCTTACACAGCTTCCTGTCACAAAATCCAGAAAATGTTTCTTTATATGCTATTCTAAGTTTTATGCAGCATTACAGTTCTGCCTTCTTAATTTAATAATAAGATATTCCAAGCTTATTTGCCTAAATATGCATAAAAACATATGAAGTCATTTTTATTGCTTTTTTTTTTTTTTTTTTGAGATGGAGTCTCACTCTGTTGCCAGGCTGGAGTGCAGTGGCACAATCTCAGCTCACTGCAACCTCTGCCTCCTGGGTTCAAGCAATTCTCATGCCTCAGCCTCCCAAGTAGCTAGCTGGGATTACAGGCACCTGCCACCACACCTGGCTAATTTTTGTATTTTTACTAGAGATGGGGTTTCACCACATTGGCCAACATGGTCTCAATCTCCTGACCTTGTGATCCATCCGCCTCGGCCTCCCCAAGTGCTGGGATTACAGGTGTGAGCCGCCACACCTGGCCCTTTATTGCTTTTTTAATTACAAAAAATAATCCATATCTACTGTTAAACATTCAGGCTAGGTAAAAGTACATAAAATAAAAATGAAAGTGCTCCTCACCACCTGCCTCCCAACCCACTCTTCACAGATAAACACCCTTAAGTTTAGAGTGTGTCTCTTCAAACCCTTTTCTACTTGTATAACCACACGCACACAGCCCTCATGTCCACAGACACAGACACAGTTTGTGCATGTGTGTGTTTTTTCCACTGAACAGTGTGTTGTAACCACCTTCCCACGTCAGCATCTATGGCCTATTTCATTTCTTTCCGTCCTCCTAGTGTTCCACTGCATGGCTCTACATAACTAATTTAACCATTCACCTACTGAAGGATACTTGGGTTTTTCCAATTCTTCACTGTATTTCACTCAAAGCTGTAATAAGATACAGATTCTTATAAATGGCCCAAATGGTATGTGTTTTAAAATTGATGACTGATACTCCAAAAGGCTGAACATCAATTCATATTCCTGCTAACAGTGCCCATTTCTATATTCAATATTTAATTTTGCCAACCTGGTAAGCAAAAAAGGGTACTAGTTAAATTTGTATTTCTCATATTAAAAAGAGGTTAAGCACTTTTCATATTAAAAACCACATATATGATTTACAGTTAAAGCAACATCTGGAATTTGCTTTAAAATATTTGGAGGGTGGGAGAGTCAGGGAGGAAAGAATTTGAAACTGGATTCGTGGGGTTCACTGCATGATTCTTACTTCATGTGTGTGCATACTTGAGTATTTCCATAATTGAAAGTTTAAAACACATATAGATACTCTCTTTGGGTGTTTAAAAAACTTTTCAGAAGATGAAAACTAAAATATATCAGCAGGATTCTAGTGGCTCTAAAGTCAATCTCTTCTTTCTAGAAGATAAGCTAAAAAGGATATTATTTTGCTAACCAGAATTGAGGTTCTCTTTAAAGACAGCTGTCACGTCGTCCCGCACACCCAGCATGGGGGAGTCCAGCATGGCAAGAAGCTCCCCGACATTTGCTTGTTGGGCCATTCTCTCGCTCAAAGGCGCTGTGCCGGCTCCAGGACGTGTGCTACAGGTTCTGAAGGTTCTTCATTGGGGCCACTACCAAACTGAGAAAAAGGAAGATGAACAGTCACTAAATGGCCCCATTTTTCTCCATAAAAAAAGAAAATACCTGCAAGACAAACTAATGCACGTGTTCAATGCAATGGAAAGTTTGGCCAGAATTCTCTGATTCAAACAGTGAGTACATTTAGCTGATAAAAGAAGATAAAGTGTATGAATAATTCTTTGGCGAGTTTATGAAGAGGGTTTCTACAAAATATAACAATCAGAAAGAAACCTTAAAAACTGATACCAGTCACAGCAACTTAATGATAGGATCAAATCTAAGTTTTATTCCTACTTCTGATTCTACCTTGGGTTTTGGCTAAGACCACATTTATATTTCAAATTATTGATCTAAAAAGCAGACAGTCTTTTTTCAGCAAAAGAACTAAATACATACTATTTCCTTCTTGACAGTCTCATCAATGGCTAAGAGTTAGTACAGCTGGTTAGGTCACAAGTCTGTTAAGCCCAACATCTAGCATAAACTGGGGATCATTTCTCTGTTTTAGCATATACCTCTCATCTGAGACATCTAATTGCACACCCAAATACCACTGGCTACAGGGAGGTATCCATAGATGGGATCATCAGGGCAAATCTTCAAAAACTCACCCTTCAAAACCCAAGCTCTCTATGGTAGTAGAGCAGCTGCTTTATCTTGATGTACAAAAAGCAGCTCATTCCCAAGTGTAACTATACACATTTACGATTTCTCCCCCACTTTGATCTCTGAGGCTGTATTTGTTAAAACAAGTAACAACAGTTATCATTCATAAGCACTGTACACCTTTTACAAACATCATTGTATATACTCCTAATATGACCACCATGTAATTGGCACTTTTGTCGCCATTGTACAGGGAGCAGAATGGAGATCAAGCCATTTGTTCTGGGTCACAAAGCTAGCAAGAGGCAAAACCAGAGGAGAAAAACTGATATTGGAAGCTAGGTATGCCTGACTCCAAAGCCCCAAGCCCTTAAGTGTCACACTAAGCTAACCTGTGGTTTTGATCATCACAGCAAGTCTGTGATGTGATGTGATGTGGTGTGAGCAGGTATCATCCTTATTTTACACATGGGGATATGCATGCCCAAAAAGGATAACACTTCCTTTTCTTTCAGTAAGTGTAAGTAGCAGTTCTTAAGCTTCAATGTGCATCGAAACCACCTGGGATACTTGCTAGAAATGCAATACCTGGGCCCCTTCCAAAACTGTATTTTGGGCTCAGGAATCCATATTTTAATAAGCACTCCAGGTAATTCTTAAAGTGAGACACAAATTATTTTTGAGAAACACTATGATAAAGAAAAATCCAACTAAAGAGTTAAGCTGAGGCCGGATGTAGTGGCTGAGGCCAGGCATGGTGGCTCACGCTTGTAATCCCAGCATAATGGGAGGCCGAGGCAGGCAGATCACCTAAGGTCAAGAGTTCAAGACCAACCTGGCCAACATGGTGAAGCCCCGTCTCTACTAAAAATACAAAAATTAGCTGGTGTGGTGGCGTGTGCCTGTAGTCCCACCTACTCAGGAGGCTGAGGCAGGAGAATCACTTGAGCCTGGGAGACGGAGGTTGCAGTGAGTCAAGGTCATGCCACTGCACTCCAGCCTGGGCAACAAAGCAAGACTCTGCCTCAAAAAAAAAGAGATAAGCTCCTTCTGCAAGAATGCCAAATTTAAATTAGCCATGACCCCAAAAACTGCCAGGTATTAACTTGCTATCATCTATATTCTTATTTAATTACAATCTTGTGACATTCACTGATTTTGGCTCTTAGTAAGTTAGAAGTTCATTTATCAGAAAAATCAATTAAAATGTCTAAATGCCTTTTTGATACCATGATATAGGAAGTTGCTGACTCATATCTATAAATAAAAATCTTACAAGTAAATCACATAGGAAGTTAATTTCAAAGGGCTCCAAAATGTGAGACCACCGTTGGTAAGATTCTACCGTAAAAGTTCAAAACCAAAAAGTGGTTAGTATGGTATCAGGTACATATAAACACTCGCTGCATAGTACCTGTAGATTATCATAAAAAATACCAGTAAAAATCTTTGGGCCACCACTTTCAAGATGACTTTTTAATGGCACACTTGTCTAGCTAACCCCCACATTGATTTCTGCTTCAGGTAAATCACAAATGATTCTCAATTAGTGACAAAGAATGTTGTTCATAAATTTAAAAGTATCTTGTCCCTAAGTTTGGTTTTGTTTCAATAAAATTATTACTTACCTACTATTTGTCTAGGGAGACTCTGAGTTTGCCTTCTGTGTAGTCAGAAGACGATAATGTTATATCTGGTCCTCCAAATGCAGGCAGCCCCAGAGCCCGGAGTGACATGAGCTCAATTTTAAACAAAGATGGCGCCCATCCAGTCAACTTGGCGATAGTGTGGGCTAATCAGCTTGGGCCACCTAGCTTGTTTTTCCATTTGCAAAGTAAGGTTTTATTCTAAAACACATTAGAAACACGTTTTGGCAACAAGTTTTTCTCTCTGGTTCCAAAATCCTACTGTCGGCCGCGTTGGTGGTATAGTGGTGGGCATAGCTGCCTTCCAAAATTCTACCGTTTACCATAGTTTTTAATCTCCAGGAAAAATATAAACATTGGGTTTTATGTGAGATTCTTCGCATAAGTGGCTCAAGTTCAAGCATTTTTCACATTCTAAAAAGCCCTCCTAAGAGTTAAATCATAGCTTTTGGAATCAGTCCCACAACTAGAATATCTCCTTTTTAAGCACATTCAAACATTTGAGGGTCTACAGTAAGTGCAAGGTGTTAAGCAGGTAAAACAGATTTAGCCAGTGCAATGAAGAATTAAATGTTTTATAGCAGAAAAAAAGACATGGTTCAATAAGTGTACAAAAAAGGGGAAGAAACCAGCCCTACATGGACTCAGTCAGGGGTGGTGGTAGTGGTGGATGAAATGTACACATGTTAAACACACTTTACAGCCTATAGAAGACTGGCTGAGAAAAGTCAATTAAAGATTAGCACCACAGACACAAGGAAGCATCAGTGTGTTAGCCACAAAAGTCTCTAGCCATAAGTCTCTTTTCCATTTTGGAAGTAACTCACCATAGAAAATAGCCATACAGGAGAAGTTAAAAGACAGCAACTGGGTGAATGGATTTCTGTATCGTACATGCTAAAGCAATATTCCATTTAGTTTAATATTATCTTTAGTGGCCACATACAGTGCACAGTACAGTGCTGTAGATGATGCTAGTCATATTCAGAGGGCATGACCTTCAAGGCCAATCTCCACTCCAAAATCCATCACTCTGCCATCTTCTGGATCTCAGTAAAAGGCACTACCATCAGTCTAAAGCAAACACCCAGGTGACTCCTTGACTCTTTCACCACCCCCACCACCACATCTAATCCATCAGCAAACCCTTTGCTATCACCTCAGTCAAAGCCCCCATCATCTCTCAGAGACAAGGGAGAAGCAGCCCCCCTCACTACTCTCCTTGCTTGTATTCATGCTACCCTACAAAATTCATTTGCCTCCAAATAACCACAAGAGACATTGAGATATAAACATCAGAATCTCACTCCTCTGTTTAAAATCATCCAATGGCTTCCCATGGAATTAATAAGAGCCAATAACATTACGGAACTTATGAAACTCATGAGTAGCCTACAAGGCCTCATAAGATCCAGCCAGTTATTAACCTCCCAACCCCCCTCTGCCTCTTCATTCCTCTGCTCTAGTCCCAGTCTTCCCAAACACAGGAATACTGCTTCTTTCTTGCTCAAGGACTTTGCACTTGCTGTTCCCTCTATGCATGAAACACTCTTCTCCCACATCCTTGCACAGCTGACGGTCTCGCAGATATCTGATGGGCCTCCCCTGACCACCCAATCTAAAGCAGCAGGGAGGTTCTCAGTTATCACTTTTCAATAAAAGATACTTTGTAATTCATGAGAAACCTTGAACTAAGTTTAAACTATACAACTAGTAACCAGATTTGATCCAACGATACTTATGATCTCAAAAAACATGGAAAGCAGGGATCTGCCAAAGTTCAGTTTCAGTCTCTATACTCAGCCAAAATCTGGTGGCTGTCTGGCTTTGGCTTTGGTGTTTTGTTTGTTTTTAATTAAGACAGAGTCTCACTCCGTCATTCAGGCTGCAGTGCAATGGCACAATCTTGGCCCACTGCAACCTCCATCTCCTGGGTTCAAGCGATTCTCCTGCCTCAGCCTCCCGAGTAGCTGAGATTATAGGCGCACACCACCATGCCTGGCTAATTTTTGTATTTTTCGTAGAGATGGGGTTTTACCATGTTGGCCAGGCTGGTCTCGAACTCCTGACCTCATGTGATCCTCCCACCTTGGCCTCCCAAAGTGCTGGGATTACGGGTGTGAGACACCACACCTGGCCAAAAATGTCTTAAAAATGAAGACAAAAGTATAAACAAGAGTACCCCATGAAAAAAGAAAGATGCTATTAAAAGCTGGGGTTTTTTTGTTTCAAAATAAGAATAATTGCTAAAGGCGGCCAACAATTTTTAGTAATTGAAGAGTAAGGATCTTTGAGGCTTGCCAAGCTATGAATCCCAGGTACAAGGTTCCTTCTAGAAAACCATCTACCAGAAACTTTCCTGAATTTGCTTTGTCCAAAAATGTTACCAATGACGCTGTGTGCCAGTTGAGATGATATTACACATGTGACATAGTGACCACAGGAGTAACCTAGCAGCCGGTAGTGCCCACAAAGTATTTTTCCTATATTAAAATTCCAAACTTCTAAAATCTGACTACTAAAATGCAATTCAATTACTATCATGAAAAATGTTTAATAAAATTTGAGATTTACTTTTGTATCCCAGAATTTACATTTTATGATGGTGATATTTAGCTTGGGGACCTCAATGATCTGAACACTTAACCATTTGACTTTGGGTTCAAATTCATATACAGTGGACTTCTAAAAAAGGAACAGTATGAAGTACACACAAAAACACTGAAAATGAAAAATCAAACTCAGAAAATTTTCCCTACTTGAGAACAATACTTAACTTTCGACAGTCTACAATTTGTATCAAGACCCTACTTATGAACCAATGTAAAGCTGTAAGTCAAAAATCCCTACCTTATTTTACAATTCCTACGACAGAGGTGAGGCAGACAGTGACAGAATACACTAAACAGCAACCACTGAGCCTCGGCATGAGTCACAGAGCTGTCCATGTACAAAGACAGCAGACCAAGCACCTCCCGTCTTCCCTACACCCTTCCTATACACAGCTCTGTTGCGCTTGGCACTATTACTGCTAAACCAAAATTACAGTTCAGTGATCAGTTAAGTCACTAAGAGGAAATTCCATCCATGGAAATGCCGGCGCCTCAACATTTATGAAGGATATATTCTGAGACAGGATCATCCAATTCCTAAAAACTACTATAGCATATAATTTATCCCCCAAAATTAATTTAAAGCAACAGATATAGCCATGTTAAGATGCAAATGCTCACTCACCAGCTCAAGGGTTCTCAGCCCAGGATGTACATCAGAATCACCTGGAGAGCTTACAGAAACTCTGGAGCAGCTTAATTAACTAAGGGATGGAATCCGGACATCACATTTGGTTTGTTTTTATAAACCCATGCAGATTTCTCAGGTGCAGCCAGGGTTAAGAACGTCTGCACTAGTTAAATGACTTGTGCCAGCACACAGGCTTTAATTGAATGAAGTGGGCACAACCAAACTTTGCTGCTAAACAGAGCTGAATTGAGTCCACTAAGTACCAGCTATACATCTTTAGGAAAATTGACATCTTTGAACCCGAATCCTCACCTGTAAAATGGGGAAACACCAAAAGCGTGGCTGTGAAGAAGAAAAGTAATGCATATAATGCACTTTGCACAGTGTCAGGCACGGAATACAAGCAACTAATAATCATCAGTAATGTGACTAATTACTTCATGCCATAGATGGTCCAGTTCCTGGCAAGTAGCTAAAACTGTAAATGTTAAATCCCTGAATGCACAACCACGGGCAAGATAATTCCCTCCCATCTCCCTCTAACCACTGGCCTGGTTATAGCTTACCTGTTCTAGCCACAACTGGTACTTCAGTTTCCAGTGCTGTCAACCTGGTGTCTTTCATGGTCACTGAAGGAAGAAAACATATGTACAATGAAGCAAAATCCCAGATGTAATCAAAAGCGGGTTAGGGGTTCATCTGGCACAAGCTTCTTCCTCCTCTATCCCTGACAGGTGGCCACCACGTTTCCACTGGAATGAACACTCATAATCATTGGAAGCACGTGCCTCTCCCCGTCTACATTTCTGAACAGCTGGTTGCTGGAAAATTCTTTATATTGTGCTGAACTTGTAATCTCTGTCTTTTGTTAATGTCTGTTAGAGGTATAAATGAATGGGCAGGATAGGCCCTAGAATTAGAGAGTTCCGGGTTAAAATCCAAGCTCTGCAACTTATTAGCTGTGTAACATTTAGCTATTTATCTTAAGTCTCCAATGTCTAACTGTAAGTTACCTCGTCTGTAAAGTTAGAATAATGATGGCATCAAGCTCACAAGGCTTGTGGGGATTACATGAGATGATGCATCCTATTGCCCTCGGCACAGCACGGGGCACACCGAAGTTACTGGAGGAGCCATGTGAGGCAGGTCCAGGACAGTGAGAGGCACAAAGCACTGAGTGGGCCTGCAGGGCCTCACCGCCTGCCACAGTCCCCACAGTCCTCACCCCTCCCCAACCCTCCCCACCACCTTGACTCACTGGCCTTTCAGTTCCTTGGCCAAGCCACATGCTCCCCATTCCTGAGCCTAAGAGAGTCTACCTTTGGCTCCTCCTAAACTCACTCTTCATCCTTAAAATCTCAGCTTAAATGCTCACTTCCTCAGAGAAGCCCTCCTAGGCCTCTACTTGCCTCCCACTTCCTCCACCTTCCAGACTAGGTCAGGTCCCCTGTTATACTCTTGCAGCCTATATTTCTTGTGTCACTTACCACAACCCAATTAAATAAGCTTGATTAATTACTGAACATGTCTCCTTCACTAGAAGTTATATCCAGGGAGAGACCGCAGCTTACTCAGTACTGTATTTCAAGCAGCTACCATGCTGTCTGGCACTTCTTGATTGAATGACTAGAAGTTAAAATCTTTCTTTTCTTTTTCTTTCTTTCTTTTCTTTCTCTCTTTCTCTCTTTCTTTTTTAGAGACAGGGTCTCACTCTTAGGCTAGAGTACAGTGGAGCCATCATAGCTCACTGCAACCTCAAACTCCTAGGCTCAAGTGATCCTCCCACCTCAGCCTCCCGAGTAGCTAGGAATACAGACGCACTCCACCAGGCCCGACTAATTGGAGTCTTTTAGTTTTAAAGATGGGGTCTCACTATGTTGCCCAGGCTGTTCCCAAACTCCTAGCCTCACGCAATCCTCCCACCAAGGCCTCCCAAGGTGCTAGTATTACAGATGTGAGCCACTGCACCTGGCCAGTATTTCTTAAATAAATGTGCAAAGCCTAATTCTGCCTTCAGGCAGTATGACTTAAGTTTACTACAAAAGAGACATAAAATATTTGTGAACAGCTATCATTTTTCTATTTTCTTCCCCCTTTTACCCTACTTTCTGTCCAAATTAACTTGTATTAAATATCCATGCTAAATGAGTATATATAAATACATTTTTGTTTGCTTTTAAAATATGGGTCCTTCAAACTATATTTAGGTACAATCTGATCACTAGATTGTAAACTCCATGAGGACAGGAACCATCTGGGACACCTAGGGCCTATCCTGGCACCTGGCACACAAGAGGCAAAAACACCCTGCTCAGATCAGGTAAGATTTAATCAGCTTCTTTGGCAGCCATTCCAGAGTTGAATAGAATATGAAAGCTGAGCCTCATATACTATGGACACCTAATTACCCTAAACATGGAAAAAACTTGAACCAAGTTCTTAAATGTACGACCATGGCCAAAGTCAAACTAGTGGACTGAGGAACTCTCTAACAATTAAAATCGCTTGTTCCAGATGACAGAGTAATTATATTTCCACGTGGAACACATTCCAGACATTAAACTCCACTGGTCTCTTCAGTGGCAACTGCAAGCCTGTGAACAGTGCTGCAGGCAGGCTGGCCCTCCAGAAAAGAGGGATCATACCATTCTGACAGGGAGTGCTTGCCTGGCCACACTCACTGCAAGTCACAGGGCTTGAATTAAAGTGCAGGAGCCCAGGCCAGGTGTGGTGGCTCACGCCTGTAATCCCAGCACTTTGGGAGGCCAAGGTGGGCAGATCACCTGGGGTCGGGAGTTTGAGACCAACCTAACCAACATGGAGAAACCCCATCTCTACTGAAAATACAAAACTAGCCGGGCGTGGTGGCACATGCCTATAATCCCAGCTACTCGGGAGGCTAAGGCAGGAGAATCACTTGAACCCAGGAGGTGGAGGTTGCAACAAGTTGAGATCGTGCCACTGCACTCCAGCCTGGGCAACAAGAGCAAAACTCCATCTCAAAATAAATACATAAATAAATAAAGTGCAAGAGCCTCTAATCTTAAAATCAGAATCTTAAAATAAGCAGTTAGTCCAGTGAGTCATATAGACTTCCTCTTGCGACTAATCCTGGTTGGACATTTTACCTGAAAAGAAATATCTAAGGCAAGGGTAAAATTAGGATCTACACCAGATGAGATCCTGTAGACTGCCCAGCCACAACCCATCCTACATAAAGGCCCTACTCTAGGAAAGCAGAGTGGTTTTGTTGTTGGTGGTTGGTTTTTTTGTTTTGTTTTTTGAGATAGAGCCCTGCTCTGTCGCTCAGGCTGGAGTTCAGTGGCCTAATCATGACTCACGGTTCACTGCGACCTTCGCCTCCCAGGCTCAAGCAATCATCCCACCTCAACCTCCCAAGTAGCTGGGAATACAGGCACGCACCACCATGCCCAACTAATTTTTGTATTTTTTTGTAGAGACAGGGTCTCCCTAAGTCGCCCAGGCTGGTCTAGAACTCCTGGACTCAAGTGATCCATCCACCTTGGCCTCCCATAGTGCTGGGGTTATAGGCGTGAGCCCCCACCCCCTGCCAAGCAGAGTGTTTTTGTCCAATGCTCAATGTTAAGACTTTAATTTCTTTATTACTGCACTAAAAATGATAATGGTACTAAATTGGTAGCAATTTTATGTTGGTATGTCAAAGGCTACCTACTATTCTACTCTTATTTATATTTTTAAGTGTTTATTGACTTATTCATTTGTATTTCAATCCTGTCCTATGGGGGTACTACAAGGCATAATCACTCTGGTCAGTAAAGTGAGATGTGATCTGTGAACCTCCTGAAGGGAAGGGAGGAATGCAGATGGAAACATCTGGCAGAGCAGAACACCAGTGTCAATCCACGTCCTTATCTTCGAAAGCCAAATTTAAAAAGAAACCTGCCTCCAGATCTAGACTTTTTTCCCTTTCATATTTGACCCAAAAGTTGTGTTCTCACTTATGTTCATCATTATAACTTCACTTCTATAAGCAATCTTTCTGAATAAAATGTAGGTTTGAGGAAGAAGATAAGGGCTCTGTGTTTAAGTATTTTGAGATGAAACAGAAGGCACATAGATCAATCTGTTTTCACTGTTCATCTTAACTAATATCATTCTTTAGGTGTTTACAGACGGATGGCTTATATGCCTAGGATTACACATGAACTCTAGCCTAACAGCCATGGACAGCTGTCATTAGCAGGACCCGTACGCCATTTTTTTCACATATCTCTGCCCTAGCCAAGATGCATTATGAGCTGTGAGAGAGCCAAGAGTACACACATACCTTTTGAAAATACTAGTGGCAGATACCTAAGATGTCTTTAGAATGGATTTATCTGAAATTACAGGTGAATATTCAAATTTTTCTAAAACAAGTGCTGTGATATGTGGCCTAGACACTACCCTCTACAACTCCTCAGGACTGTATGTAACATAAAATAGGTGACCGCATATCAATTTGCCTAAGATAATTTTGTACACATTTGTCTATGATGTAAAAATGTACTGCATGTGTAAATGAAGGCAGATGTCTCTTCACTATAACTTGTTTCCCATATTCAATTTTTTATCCATAAAAATTCAAGGACAATTCAGACACAGGTCCAGGCATGGATAGACTATTTTATTATCAGGTACAGTTAGATAGAGCAGAAATGTTACACTGTTAGGTTAATGTTCTGCTCTGGCTCAGGAACTCTCAGGTGACTTCTTAGGGTAATATTCTATCAAGTGAACCAAGACGCCTTCAGCACAAATGCATCTAAAAAGGGTAAGATACTTGCTCCCATTCTCTCTTCCTATCAGTGCCTAGAAGGAAGGAAAAAAGGGTAGGAAATAACTACTTACTATGTGAGAGTAAAACAGCTGATGGTAAAACCTGCCAACATGTGTAGTCATGTGTGATTGAAAAGGTCTTAGTAGTTGGAGTCCCTCTCAAGGACAAACTGGGGCAGGAGAGCTCCAACTTGCCAGATTCTCCATTCAGAATTTCCGCCATTAGGGGCCTTGATGGATGGTTTGCTAAAGCTTATAGCCTATCCCAAAGGTGAAGAATCTTCTAGTAACTTAAGTGTAAGGCCAGAGCTTAATTTTGGTAAGGCGTATCTCTTCAATAGATAATGCTTATGTTTTGACTTTCTATTAACATGAACAACATTATTTACTAAGATAATGCAGGCCAAACTGATACCATGTATATTTCAAAAAGACACTACGCAGAGCTTCTCCTAAAAGAGATACAAGCAAACTGTGAGATATCTTTAGGTTTCAGGTTTATAGGACCAAAATAGAAGTATTCTAGGGAAGAAGGGTATAGTTTGATAGTCTAGGGCAGTGGTTCTCAAAATGTGGTCCTGGCACCACGAGCAGGAGCCTGGGTATTTGTTAGAAACGTAAATTCTCAGGCCTTTCACCAGATCTCGGAATTGGATACTTTGGGGGTGGGGACTTCTAGGTAATTCTGATGTCCACTAAAGGCTCAGAACCACTGGCCTAGGAAAAAGAAGGATGAAGGTACAAAACATTCATTCATTAATATACCTCCTTTGAGGTTCAAAAGGAAAAAAATATATAGAGTGCATAAACCTTGGGAAAAAGGCCCAGTGGAATTCTGCCAGGTGCTAAAGGTACCAGCACAGACCGAATGCCAAGCCTGACAAGCACGTAGCAGGTTACATACCTGGGTACACTACAGAAATTTAACAAAGTAATTTATAACCCAGACAGTACATAAGGCCACCTTCTGACTTGGGCCTTTCCTGACTACTAGTTAAAAAAAAAATGTTTTTTAATAAAGCCTAAGTCCATTTTTAGAGCAGTAATCTATCTAAAATGATCAGCTGGGTTTCAAGCTGGGTCCATAAAGTACCTGAAGCCATATCCAAAATCCCATGTCTGTATGAATTTTTTTGGTGATGATGGGACATAAAGGGTAGAAGAGAAATTTGGTCCATAGCTTCCCACAGATTTTCAGAGGGCAACTGAGTCCACACACCTTCCCACCACCACCAAAGTTAAGAACCACTGACCTGACCTGTGAGTTAATTTATGAGGTCAGCAGATGAAGCAGTTTATCACAGTGGAAGACTAAATGTTTGGGCTGTGGAGTCAACCAAAAAGGTTCATATTCCAGCTCAGCCACCGAATAAGTGACTATAGGCAACTTACTCTAAGCCTGTTTCCTCTTCCTATCCTGCCTCTTAAGGCTGTAAGAAGTTAATGGGGTATCAGACATGTAAAATACCACAGTGTTTGGCACATGAGTACTCAAAAAATATAAACTTTATTATAACAATATTACTACTTCACAAAAATGTATTCCTGGGTACATAATGCTTAGCAGTCTATCCATTTAACAACTCGTATTTGAAACATTGATACAACCATTGTATAACTTAAAATGGATACAGTTCAAGTTTGTTACTATGCTCTGTGAACTACTCAAAGTAGCAGAGTCTTAATGATTGCAGACATTAAGGTCACTGCCTCTGTTCTTCCTACAGCTCCCCTCACATCACCCACAGAAGGGCAAAACTGTCCTTTGTTACTCCAACACTTCTGGGCCTCTACTGCCATCATATTTACTTAAGAGAGTGACCTGTGAGTTGTAGGGCAGTAACTACTATGCTTTATTTTGGACTAAAGCATGGTTTTAAAGACATTTTACTTATTAGATGTAAATCTGAATTCATTCAACCGTAAAAAGTATTGTTATCTTTTGCTGATTCCATGTTCATAATAAAAGTTAGCACTGAACGAGAGAAAGGACAAGAAGAAACTGACAAGGTCCTGAGACAGTGTATTTTATACACAGTATACAAAATTTGCATTTTTATTCTCTCCCATGAAAACAGACATAAAGTTACTAATTTCTAGCAACTACAGGCTTAAAAAGTAAACCAGAGAAAGAATAATCTCAAACTGCTGACAGTTTACCTCTTTCAGATGAATTTAAATGGAGAATGAGTATTTCATGCTACCCAAATTATATTAGTTACCAATTCATGATCTGAGGTTAAAAAAAACAAACTCTGTGTTTGAGTGTATACTACATATACACATTTCAAGCAAACAGCCACAGATTTTAACGCTATTAAGTACACTTTTCTTTCACGCCTTCAGCTACTTAAATGACAAAACCAATGCAAAGACTAACCTTTCAGAGATTTATAATATGGGAAACTTATAGGGAATTACCTTTTCAAAAAGTATTATGATGTAAAGGAAAGGATAAATGATAAACAGATCTTCACCCAACAGGGTAGGCTCAAAGTCACCAATTTGCTTGGTTTTTATAAAACCATTAACAAGTTGACTCAATTGATTTAGTCAGAATGTTTAAATGACACCCCAAAGGACTTTAAATTACAGAAATGTAGGCCTAGAAATACTCATTAATTTACATTCCAACTTTTACTTCATAGATGAAGACACTGAGGCTCACAGAACTTAAGTGACCCACTGAAGGTCAAAAGCTATCTGACTCTTTAGAAAAGCCTGAAATGGTTGAGATATTGCTATATTTGGCTCATCGGCATTCAAGAATATCCAATTAATTCCAGGAAAAGCTAATTTTAGTTCACTATGGCCCTGGAACCCAGAAATAAACATACCTGTAGCCTAACAAACTTCAAATGAAGACAGAGCTATAAGAACAAGTCAGCTCTAATTCAGAGCCCAAAATTCACCCACCACTACACAAATAAAAGGCTACAAGCTATTTTAAGAAATACCTCTGTGATAAATAATAAATGAAAATAGCCAGATTGATAGTTGAAGCCAGTGGTCCTCAACCTCTGGTGCACATAAGAATCAGTCTTCTTCCAAAATATATATACAAGGTGTCCGAATATGTAGGTCTACCTAGTATAGTGCCAAGTATCTGTACATCAAGGTTCTCATGAGCACTAGGGTTTCAGATCTCGTTTCCAGCAAGTTCATTATTCTGCAAACATTACATATAGAGGTATATATTAGATTTGCCCTAGTAAGACTGTTAAGTTTCATCTCACAAATGAAACCAGGCATGCACAGAAGGCATCATATTACACCACAACAGTAGCAGTATCAGTTTTTACTCTTAACCCAGTGAGGAAGAGGACAACTGAGTCACAGGACCTGAAGCAGTCTAATTTTATGGAAACAAGAAGGCTGGTAGCCACCTGCTTTCTAACCAGGAATTTAGGAACGTACCAAGTGTTTATGACACCAGGAAATGCATGCAGCAGAGAAAGTGTACATCATCTGCCCTTCTAGGCACGTGATATGAGTGTTTTGGATAAGATATTAACTTTAGTAAGAGGATATTTTCCGTTTACCTCTTCTATAAATACCCCTTAAGTTCACACCAGGTGGTTAGAGGAAGATTCTGCAGCTCCCTAGGGCAATAGCAAAGAATGTTTCAGTGTTTCTGAGGAGCCTCATTGGCCTGATGCATGACTGTTAAAGGTGCATTTCCCTACACAACCCTAAATCAGTTTTCACATTTGCATATTCCAGGTTTACTCAGGAATGTTCAATTTAAGAATCACAGGTGGTTGCTCGGTAAATCAAAGGCTCCCCAAAGATTAGGTTTTATAATGCTTCCTGAAATTTACAGCTCCACTTTGCCAGCCTGTTTGAATTCAGATGACTCCAAGTTGATCCCAAAATTATAAATCAAAGTATCTCAGAAGAGTATTATTCTATTTTAGCACTTTTATAGCTTACTCTATGCAACGTGAAGTGCTATTTGTATGCTTTCTATTTAAAAAAAAAAAAAAAAAGCCAGCAAGGATTTTAGCAGGACTTCTTTCTGCAGTAAACTCATCAGTTTTATTAAACTATCAAATACTTTTTAGCCTAATTTAGACTAACAAGTTCACATGCACAACACTGCCATCGCAAACAAAAGCTAAGGCGGATAAGCCAAGTGCATCCCCCCACTTCAACATTAAACAGACACACGTGCATAAACCTTGGCTAAATGATAAATTTTAATCACTTACAGGCCAGCTTTGATCAAATAACAGATAAATTTAAGAGTCATATCTTTGGAGTCAGTCAGATCCCAGCAGTTCCAGTCCTGGCTCAGATACAATTGGGGTGTGAACTTAGGCAAAGTACCCTGCTCTCTCCGGGCCTCAGTTTCTTCATTTGAGAAGATTGGAGGTGTTAACAGTGGCTGCCTCTTCTCTTTGTCGTGAGGACCAAAGGAGATAATGACTGCCAAGCACTTTCACAGTGCCTGGCACACAGAGAGCACTCCATTAACGTTAGCTGTTGTTCTTAGGAGGACCGCGTCCCCTCCCAAGTCCTCACCACACATCCAAAACACACAAAGCAAAACTCTTTAACAGGAAACACAAAGAAAGAGCTTTAATTCTACAAGGTCCCTCCGATTGCAGGCTCTTCATCCTCCAGTTCCTCAAATGAATGAATGAACGCCTAGGAGGGGCTCTGCAAATAGCTGTCTCTTAGGAATCCCCTTTGCCCACTTTAAGGTAACTGTCTTTCACCATCAATTAAACACCCACAAGTACACCCAGAGCGAGTCATGCAAATTTCAGCGGAGACACCGAGTCCAGGCGAGTCCTTGATCCCCACAGGCGACCTCCATTCATTCTCCACGCCCCTATACCCCGACCCCTCTCTTTAAGTTCTGGGACCAGCCCCACCCTCGCGACCCTTCCCCTCCCGCCAAGCGTCTCTACCCTGCCCTCCGCACCTAGCGTGAACCTGTCACCCCACCAAGTGAGGGACTGACGAAGGGGCCCACCTCACCCCTGCCCGAGGGACCGAGGCCCGGGGTGCAGCCGTCCCCTCGGGGGCCAAGGAGGGGCGAAGTGCTCCGTCCGGCTCGCCTCTCCTCCCCAGGGACCCGCCAGTCCCGGCCGGGCCAGCCGGAGATAGCGTGTAATAAGAGGGAGGGGAGAGCTCTCCGAACCCCCCTTCCCCGGGATCCCTACCGAGCAAGTGAGCCTCTTGCTCCAGCCCCTCCGAGCCTCCCCGGCTGGAGTCATGGTGCCGGGGCTGCCCCAGGAAGCCCCCATAAAAAGGAGGGGGAGACACCCCCATACTCACCCACCGTCTCCTCCCCCTCAGCTGTTTACCTCACAGTCCCTCCAGCCTACAGGGCGCCGCCATCTTGGACGTACAGCACCTCCCCCGTCGTGAAAGGGCCAAGGCCGACGGCGGCCTCCGCCACGAAAAAGAGTCCCCCTCCGGACCTCCCCTCCTTCTCGAAAGGAAGGACAGACGGCCGCGCTCGGCAGCCCCGCCGGAAGGAAGAGGCTCTTCCACTCATAACTGACGATGTGGGTTGGACGAGAAAAAAAGTAAGGAGGGTTTTTATGGAGGGGGGGCGGGGCCGGGCGGAAGGATCCGAAAGGAGGCTGCGAAGAGATCTTGTGACTCCGCGAAGGAGGCAAAAAGAAGGGCCGGCGCGGCGGGAGGAGCCACGCGAGAGCCCGAGGGGGCGGGGCGGGCGGTCACGTGACTGGCGGGTGGGGGGACGCGGTGGAGAGGCGTAAACAAGCTGGCGGCGCCTGGGTGTGGTTGGAGCGCCCTGCCCCTTGCCCCCCGAGTCGTTTCTGCCCTTCGCTTGCCTGGCGCCCCCCGAGGGTCTCTCTGTGGGCGGCCTCAGAGCAGCGATCCTGTTTCCCAAGGAGCTGCTGGGGCCCGCGTGGGTGAAGGGCCTGCTTGGGAGCTTTGGAGTTGCAGCTCACCTGGGAAGGGGCGGAAAGCTGGGGGCCAGGGCAGCCCTCCTTCCTGGGCTAAACATTTTCAGAAGCCCGCCTCCGGGATTGCGGGGGACCCCCCTGGCTTCTGCCTTCAAGTAGCTCACACTTCACACCTAGTCATGACATCTAGGGAAAACCAGCCCTAATAGGAGACAGCTTGAAAATCAGAACGCCTTATTCCGTTTCCTGCTGAAACAAGGCTTTAAGTCCTGCAAGCCTCAGTTTCTTCCTCTGTGAAATGGGCATAATGACATCTGTGACGTGAAGAATCAAGGAGATGAAGTATGGACAGCGTTTAGCCCAGAGTCCTGCGCCTAGTAAATGCTCACTCACTAGGTAGGTGGCCTTTATTGCGAGGCTGAGTATGATGGGCTCCATCCAGCACGAACACAAAGCCCTGTGAGAGGAGGCAGAGTGAGATGAAGTCGAACTGTGGGATATGAAAGGCATTTTGAAGGAGTAGGCATCAGGTTGGGTTTTAAAGGAAATGTAGGTTTTGTGAAATACTAGGTTGGTGCAAAAGTCATCACGGTTAAAACCGCGATGACTTTTGCATCAACCTAATAGAACCAGGCGAGGCGGCTGGGGAGAGAAGGCCATTCCAGGCAGAGGGAACCAAAGGAGCAAGAGCCTAGGGGCAAAAAAGTGTTGGATGAGTTATGGGAATAACAGGTTTTGTCATGGAAACCAATTGGGTCACAGTGCAAGGCAGCCATGGTTAAGGGGGGCCAGGTGTGTGAGTAGCCAGCACCGTGGGTGCCTTCAGAATTCTGAAAAGGCCCTGGATGGTATCGGGTAGGGCCGCTGCTAGTCAGTATAGGGCCTTGGTGAGAATTAGAAAAATGGCACCCCTGGGCTGTATTTTGGCCCCTATCCACCAGCCCCAAACCCTCCTGGGCCCTTGAGCAGTGAACAACCTTTATAACCATACGTCTAGAGCCATGAAGGCTTAGGAGGGAGGTGAAAATTGAACTGATGATTCCTCTGTTCTAACACAGTAGCTGGGGGGAAGCTAAGAGTTCTAGATTCAAACAGACCAGAGGTTGAATGTAGGTTTCAGCCATCATGTTCTAACTGGATGAGCCTTAGTCTCCTCACCTGCAACATAGGGCTAATAATAATGCTAGTTCTTGGGGATTTCGGGTGAAGTCAGTGAGTCATTAAGCTCTAAGTGGCACAGAGCCTACTCCAGTTAATGTTATTTTTGATAACTGTTAAGTGCCAGCTGTCAGCATCCATCACTTCCAGAAATGGGTCCACCAAACACTAAATTCTTCTGTGTCACCACCCAAGCATAGTCTGCATGGGGTCCAGAGATGGAAAGGTCGAGGGAAACGGGGAAGGGTCTGGGTTCTCTCAGTTCCACCAATCTGCAAACTACTTTACAGGAACAGACTCTTCCCTTTGCATTCACACCAGGGCAGGGATTCAAGATTTCTGAAATCTTCAGAGATTTCTGAGACCACCAGTGATGGGAGACCTAAGGAGGAGGGCAGGGGGAGCAGCACTGCTCTGGAGCTCTGACCCAGGAAGCCCCCCCACTCCCTGACCTTCCTTGGCTCCATGACCTCATCCTGCAGGAATGCATTCTGCCATGGAGGAGAGCAGCCATAAGCAGAGCTCATCAACTGCTCACTTTCCAGGGGGCCATAACCACATTGTCACTGTTTCTACACTGTCTGGAAGAAGAATGGGCATTGTTACCTCAATATGGGACCACCAGGGGCTTGCAAGAAGAGGCTGAAGATGACAGGCAGAGACAGCTCTACCACCATCTCCTGCCACTTACCAGGCTGGGCCACCTAGATGTTTTCTGCTTCTCTGGGGTTGATTTTTGTCATTTGCTTAACAGACACTATTCAGACCACTACCTTCCATACACCACCCTGGAGCCTCCCTGTGACGGGGCTTCCTGACCGGCCTGTCTGAGCATGAAAGGACTGAGCCCTCCATAGGCGGGCGTGCTGACAGGATGCACGTGGTGGAGGACATCTGCTGCATTTGGCTGTGTGACATCTCCCCCTCGCCTTCTGAACAGGTGAACCGCCCTTCCTCAATTCTTTCAGTGCTGATGGTCCTCACAATCACAGTACCAGCCCCAGGCCACAGCAGGTGGACCAGGCCTGGCCAATCTGAGATGCCCATCATGGAGCTTGTTAAAAGAAAACTTAAGACAAGTTCAATTAGATTAAATTTAATCGAGCAAAAAAAAAAAAAAGAAAGAAAAAGAGAATTCATGAATCAGGCAGCCTCCAGAATCAACAGAGAGACTCCCGGGGTCAGAACAAATTTATAGACAAAGTAAAGTGGCCTGGCTCAGTAGCTCACTTCTGTAATCCCAGCACTTTGGGAGGCCAAGGCAGGTAGATGGCTTGAGGTCAGGAGTTCGAGACCAGCCTGGCCAACATGGTGAAACCCTGTCTCTACTAAAAATACAAAAATTAGCCAGGCGTGGTGGCGGGTACCTATAATCCAAGCTACTCAGTAGGCTGAGGCAGGAGAATCGCTTGAACCTGGGAGGCAGAGGTTGTAGTGAGCTGAGATTGTGCCACTGCATTCCAGCCTGGGTAACAAAGTGAGACTTGGTCTCCAAAAAAAAAAAAAAAAAAACTAAAGTGACATACAGGAATCAGAAGTGAGGTACAGAAACAGTGAGATTGGTTGCAGCTCGGCGTTTGCTGTATTTGAACATAGTTTGGACACTCAGCAGTCTATGAGTGGTTGAAGTATGGCCGCTGGGATTGGCCAACACTCAGCTATTGTTACAAGTGCATACTACTAAGTTAGGTTTTCAATTTTGCGTGCCTATTAAGCTAGGTTACGGTTCGTCCACAAGGACTCAAATATAAAAGTACGGAGTCCTTCTCAGGCCATATTTCATTTGCTTTAACAAGCTGAAATGGTTGGTCTACAGTGGACCTGTGACTTGAGCTGGACTAGAGTGCTCCTCTGGGTCTTTATAGATGGGTGTTTAAAAAAAAAAAAGCAATTTTTCTCTTTCCTTTGGGGTCACTAAACTGCGATGAGGAAGCTGTGGCCTCTGCCTTCCCCCGTCCTACAGCAAGGTGTGTGACAAGTCGAGTTAAAGAGTGAAAGAGACAGAGATGGAAAGAGAAATCCATGCTGCTATCTACTGCATTTCCAGAGTCCCTGAAACCAGCTTTGCCCTGGCCTTCCAAGTTCCATGAAGCAATAACTATTTTGGCCAATGTTAGTTTCATTGGATTTCTGTCCCTCATCAACAAAAGGCCTTCTGGATGTGGTGGGATTCAGAGGCCTTTGGAAGGACACCACCAGCCAAAAATATTTCCCACTCTGTGCCCAAAGTTCATCCACTTGAACTGCTTTTTGGCTTTAGCTTTCAGCTGTCTGTGCAGCAGCCTCCTGGCCAGGTGCCCTGCTGTTGGTGGGCAACCCCCGCAGGATGGGGTCTGAGCTTCTGCTGGCAGCCCCCAAGGCCCTCTGCAGCCCTGGCCTCTCTAGCGCATCAGTTTCCCCTTGCTTTCTAGCACCGTGTCCTCCAGTACCAAGGAACGCCCAGAGGCTTCACACCGCCCTGCCTTGGCTCAGGCCGTCTCCTCTCCCTCCGCACCAGATGGCCTCTGCAGCCTGTGCTGGTCATTCTCCATTTGCCCTTCTCTGTCTGGGCTCCCCTCTAAGCCACACCTGCTAAGCACGTCCTCTCCCTCCTCTTGGATTTGACTAAAGTGCGGCAGGGTCAGGTGAGCGAGGAAGAGCCTTCCCACCTGGCCTGGCCTGGCCGTGATGCACAGCTCCTGCTGCGTGGCCTGTCTCACCCGTGGTGTTAGTAATGGTTTCCCCCACTCACTCTTCACACCCAGAGGTGATCACGGATCCCCACAGCTCACTAGTCCTTAGGTGCTTCAGCACCTCTTTTTTCTCTGAAGCTGCTCACACCTGTCTTTTTAATTATCCCTTGGAGGGTGTTACTGTTTCCCGCCAGGATCCCAACTGCTACAGCCCCTTCTTAGAGAATCTGTCTTCAGCCCGGGCTACTCACTGTGAATCAAGCCAAACCCACAGATACACACACACACACACACACACACACACACACACACACCCACCCAACCCCCTGATTGGACCTGGATCAGGGCTGAAAACCTTCCTCACACTGAACCAGCCAGATTCTCCTTCTTGAGAATTAGAACCGAGAGACCCCAAGACTGAGATACATGGTGTTGGTGGAGGATTGTAACTTTACACAACTGCAGGGGGACCATTCAAACTGCTGTGCTCCAGGAGAGGCAGATCACTTAGAAAACACCTCAAACAGGTGCCCTCGAGGGTTATGCAATAAGACGGGACTGTGCTGATCCCTGGGGGGGGGCGTCATATGGAGTTGGACCCAGCCATGGCCATCAGCACCACTCTGGACAGCAGAGGTTAAGCAGGAACAGCTACTAGGAGCCTTGCTGAGGAAGCCAGCATGCCCAAACCAGCAGGGAGCAGCTGTGGCCACAGAGAGGAAGGAGAGCTGCAGGACTAGCCCATTGCCCAGGAGGCCTGCTTAGGTCTGGAAGATGCCCCTGTATCTTTTCAATAAATTCCACTTTTTCATGCCTGTAATCCCCACACTTTGGGAGGCTGAGGCAGGAGGATTGCCTGGGGCCAGGAGTTCGAGACCGGCCTGGGCAACATAGCAAGACCCCATCTCTACAAAAAATAAAAATTAGCCAGACACAGTGGCATGCAGCTGAAGTACTAGCTACTTGAGTGGCTGAGGCAGGAGGATCACTTGACCCCAGAATGTTGAACCTGCAGTAAGCCATGATCATGCCACTGCACTCCAGCCTGAGTGACAGAGTAAGACCCTGTCTCTAAAAAATAAAAATAACACACACACACAAATTCTACTTTTACCTGAGCTAGAAGATGTTCGCTTCTGTTCCTAACAACCAACACCACCATCGAGGCTGGAGATGGCCAAAAATGCTTTCCTTTCTTCACCCACATCACACCTGTTCTCCCTCCAAGACTCAACTCCAATGTGATTTCCACCAGGAAGTCTTCTTGGGACCCCCAGGATGGCAAAAAGGCCCCTGCCCTGAGCCCACTACCCCTATCAAATCATATCTCCATTCCTTCCACCACACCGCCTGCTTACTCAGGTTGTGCTTATGGGCCTGTCTCCCAAGTTCTCAAGAACTCTGCTGTCCCCAGGAGGTGGGATGGATAAGAGGGCCCTTGAAACCTCTACTTCAAGGTCAAAAGACAGGAACAGGCCAGGCTCGGTGGCTCACACCCGTAATCCCAATCCCAGCACTTTTTTTTTTTTTTTTTTTTTTTTTGAGAGGGAGTCTCACTCTGTCGCCCAGGCTGGAGTGCAGTGGCGCGATCTCGGCTCACTGCAAGCTCTGCCTCCCGGGTTCAAGCAATTCTCCTGCCTCAGCCTCCCAAGCAGCTGGGACTACGGGCTCCCGCCACCACACCTGGCTAATTTTTTTTTGTATTTTTAGTAGAGACGGGGTTTCACCGTGTTCAGGATGGTCTTGATCTCCTGACCTCGTGATCCGCCCGCCTCGGCCTCCCAAAGTGTTGGGATCACAGGCGTGAGCCACCGCGCCTGGCCAATCCCAGCACTTTGAGAGGCCAAGGCAAGTGGCCCCCTGGAAACCAGGAGTTCAAGACCAGCCTGAGCACCATGAGATCCCCATCTCTACAAAAAATTTTAAAAATTAGCCAGGCATAGTGGTGCACACCTGTAGTTCCAGCAACTTGGGAGGCTGAGGCAGGAGGATCACTTGAGCCCAGGAGTTGGAAGCTGCAGTGAGCCATGATCCTGCCACTGCACTCCAGCCTGGGCAACAGAGTGAGACCCTGTCTCCAAAAAAAAAAAAAAAAAAAAAGGGAAAAAGCCGAGAATAAGTCTTTCAAGACTTAGGCTAAGACTAAGGCTAAGTAGGAGCAGTGTCAGGAGCCAAGAGCTACTCTTGCCGCGTGGCTCAGTGTCCATGGTAGCTCAAGCACCCACAGGGCTGGCCACCATCTTGGTTTGCTGTTATTCCATCAAATGGAGTAAAATTTATTGTCTCACGATTCTAGAGGCCAGAAGTCCAAGATCAAGGTGTCAGCAGGATTGGTTCCTTCTGCAGGCTTGGAGGGAGATCTGGTCCCTGCCTCTCCCCCAGCTTCTGGAGTTTGACTGGCCATCCTGAGGCTCAATCCATCCTCCTGCTTCATTCCTTGGCTTGAGATGCATCTCACTGTTCTCTGCCTTCATGTTCACATGGCATTCTCCTTGTGAGCTTGTCCCTGTGTCCAAAATTTCCTCTTATTATAATTACACTAGTAGCATTGAGTTGGGAGCCCACCCTATTCCAGCATGACCTCCTGTTAACTAATTACATCTGCAGCGACCTTATGCATAGTCATATTCTGAGGCACTGCAAGTTAGGACGTCAACGTGTCAATGTTTGGGGGAACAAATTCAGCCCATAACAGGTACCAAGGGCTGAGTTAGTCACATTATTATCCATGGTTTGTGAAGGAGCCCTCTCTAATTCTTATACTTGCATTTGTTTGTTCCCTTTTCTTAATTTTTAATTTTTATTTTTTTCTTGAGATGGAGTCTCGCTCTGTCACCCAGGCTGGAGTGCAGTGGCACAATCTCAGCTCACTGCAACGTCTGCCTCCCAGGTTCAAGCTATTCTCCTGCCTCAGTCTCCCGAGTAGCTGGGATTACAGGCACGAGCCACCACACCTGGCTAGTTTTTGTATTTTTAGTAGAGACGAGTTTCACCATGTTGGCCGGGCTGGTCTCGACCTCCTGACCTCAAGTGATCTGCCTGCCTCGGCCTCCCAAAGTGCTGGGATTACAGGCATGAGCCACTGCGCCTGGCCCTGTTTGTTCCCATTTATCTTCATTCCTCACATCCGGTTTCCTCCTTGCACATAAGCAACCATTGTCATGTATATCATGTGTATCCTTTTGTCTGTATGTATCCTTGCAAAATGTGTGTGTATGTGTATTTTTAATTTATGTAAGTGGAATTATGTTATAGGTGGCAATCTGTTTCTTACTTTTTCCCCCATTCAGCATCGTTATGAAGCTCCATCGAGCTGCTGAGAATTATTCCGTGATGTGAACCTACTCTAGTCTACTTTCCACTCTCTCAGGGATCGACACCTGCAGTAGCAGCAGAAGTAACATTGTGATAAACATCACTATACGCTATACACTACGCACTACACACTACACACTATAAACTATACACACTACACTATACACTACGCAGTATGCACTATACACTATACACTACACACTACGCACTACACACTACACTATACACTACACTACACTATACACTACTCACTATGCACTATACACTACACTACACTATACACTACACTACACTATACACTACTCACTATGCACTATACACTACACTACACTATACACTACTCACTATGCACTATACACTATACACTACACATTACACACTACGCACTATGCACTACACACTATACACTACACGCTATACACTGTACACTACACACTATATGCACTATACACTATACACTACACACTACACACTATACACTACACACTATACACTATGCACTACACACTATCCACTATCCACTATCCACTACACACTATCCACTATACAGTATACACCACACACTACACAGTACACACTATACACTATACACTACACACTATACACTAAGCACTATACACCACACACTACACACTATGCACTACACACTATGCACTATACACTACACACTATACACACTACACACTGCACATTATACACTATATGCTATACCCAACACACTACACACTATGCACTATGCACTATACACTACACACTATGCACTACACACTATATACTATACACTACACTACACTATACACTATGCACTACACACTCTACACACTACACACTATACACTATGCACGATGCACTATATGCACTATACACTACACACAATACACTACACACTATATACACTACACACTATACACTACACACTATACATGACGCACTACACACTATGCACTACACACTATACACTACACTACACTACACCATACACTATGCACTATGCACTATACATTATATACTATACACTACACACTATACACACTACGCACTATACACTATACACTATACAGTACACACTACACACTACGCACTACACACTATGCACTATACACTACACACTATACCCTATACACTACACACTACAACTACACACTACACATACACTATACACTATACACTACACACTACACTGCACTACACACTACACACTATACACTATACATTACACACTGCACACTATACACTATACACTACACACTATATACATTACACACTATACACACTATATACATTACACACTATACACTACACACTATGCACTATACACTACACACTATATACATTACACACTATACACTACACACTGTATACATTACACACTATACACACTATACACACTATGCACGATACACTATACACTACTCACTATACACATTATGCACTACACACTACACACTATACACTATACACTACACTACACTATACACTATGCACTATGCACTATACACTACACACTATACACTATACACTACACACTACACACTATACAGTACGCACTACGCACTATATACACACTACGCATTATGCACTACACAGTATGCACTATGCACTACACACTATACACTACACTACACTATACACTACGCACTATGCACTATACACACTATACACTACACACTACACAGTACGCACTATGCACTATACACTATACACACTACACACTATACACTACACACTACACACTACACACTACACATTGTACACTATACGCTGTACACACTACACACTATACACTACACAGTATACACTGCACACTACACACTGTACACTACACACTGTACACACTACACACTGCACACTATACACTACACACTACACACTGTACACACTACACACTATACACTATACACTGCACACTATACACTACACACTATGCACTATACACTATACTGTTCCCTTATGGATCCAGCTCAGAATTTATTTGAGATACACAATTGGGAGTAAAATTAATGGGTCATAGGATGTGTGGACTTAACTTTTTTTTTCTTTTTCAGACAGGTCTTGCTCTGTTGCCCAGGCTGGAGTACAGTGACTTGAACACGGCTTACTGCAGCCTCTACCTCCTGGGCTCAAGGGACTCTCTCCTCTAACACCCCGAGTAACAGGATCACAGGCTTATGCCACCATGCCTGGAATTTTTTTTTTTTTTTTTTTTTTTGTAGAGGCGGGTCTTGCCATGTTGCTCAGACTATAGACTTACTCTTTTTTTCTAGTTCCAGGATACCTGTGCAGGATGTGCAGGTTTGTTCTGTAGGTAAACGTGTGCCATGGTGGCTTGCGGCACCTATCAACCCATCGCCTAGGCATTAAGCCCAGCATGCATTAGCTTTTCCTGATGCTCTCCCTCTCCCTGCCCCCCGACAGGCCCCAGTGTGTGTTGTTCCCCTCCCTGTGTCCGTGTGTTCTCATTGTTCAGCTCCCACTGATAAGTGAGAACATGTGGTGTTTGGTTTTTTAGACTTATTTATTTTTTTTTTTTTGAGATGAAGTCTTGCTCTTCTCCCCCAGGCTGGAGTGCAATGGCACGATCTCTGCTCACTGCAACCTCCGCCTCCTGGGTTCAAGCGACTCTCCTGCCTCAGCCTCCCGAGTAGCTGGGATTACAGGTGCGTACCACCACTCCCGGCTAATTTTTTGTATTTTAAGTAGAGACGGGTTTCACCATGTTGGCCAGGCTGGTCTCGAACTCCTGACCTCAGGTGATCTGCCTGCCTTGGCCTCCCAAAGTGCTGGGATTACAGGCGTGAGCCACCACGCCCAACTGGTTATAGATATTTCAAGCATCTTCTCCCAATCTGTTATCTACCTATTAACTATCTATATTATGCCCCATTGGAAAAGGTCATTAACTTGGGTGTTATCAAGTTCACTTCTTTTTCTTTTTGACTTACACTTTGGGTTTTTGAGATTTTGTTTAACAATGCCTTTTCCAACCCTTAATCACACACAAATGCTTAAGCGTTCTCTGTTTGTATGGGGTTTTTTTGTTGTTGTTGTTTGTTTGTTTGTTTTTGAGACAGGGTCTTACTCTGTCACCCAGGATTGAGTGCAGTGGTGCAAACATGGCTCACTGCAGCCTTGACCTCCTGGGCTCAGACCATCCTCCTGCCTTAGCCTCCCGTGTAGCTGGGACCACAGGAGTGTGGCATCACACCCAGCTAATTATTTTATTTTATTTTATTAGAGATAAGGTCTCACTTTGTTGCCCAGGCTGGTCTTGAACTTCTGGGCTCAAGCGATCCTCTTGCCTTGACCTCCCAAAGTGCTGGGGTTACAGGTGTGAGCCACCATGCCTGGCCATTTGTATGTTTCATATTTATATTGTTACATTAAAAAATAAATTTATGTTTTACATTTCACTTCTAGGTCTCTGCAGAGGCCATGAAAAATGTGCCACTCAGCTTTTCTGCTAATTGTTGAAGGCCCAGCTGCCACCGCTCTGGATCTACACCCCATTTGCAATGAAGCCACACATCTCGTGAGCCACTCCCAGCCCGTGACTGGGCACAGCAGGGGCCCTAACGCAGGATAGCTCTGAGGAGGTGTGGGACCCTTGACAGTGGAGGACATTGGCCCGAGAACTCTTCATCGACCTGATCAAACCTCTCTTGGAACTGCAAAGCAGTCTGAGACTCTTCTCCCAGTTTATTATCTCCCTATTAACTATCTATAGTGTAACTCATTGGAAAAGAGTCATTAATTTTGATTATCAAATTCACTTCTTTTTCTTTTTGACTTGCACTTTGGGTTTTTGAGATTTTGTTTAGCAATGCCGCTTCCAACCCTTAGTCACACGCAGTCCCCCTCTCCTCACAGGTTTCAGATCCATATCATAGCTGAAGGCTCTCTCTGCTGTCCAGCTCCTCCTCTGTGTGGGACATTTATCTGAGTTTTAAAATGTCCTTCCCAAAAGTTGACTTTAGTATTATTTTATTATTTATTTTTGAGACAGTGTCTCACTCCAGTCCAGACTAGAGTACAGTGGCCTGATCATAGCTCACTGCAACCTGGAACACCTAGGTTCAAGCCATCCTCCCATCTCAGCCTCCTGAGTAGCTGGGACTCCAGGCACACACCACCACACCGGGATAATTTTTTTTTATTTTTTGTAGAGGTGGGCTCTCACCATGTTGCCCAGGCTGGTCTTGAACTCCTGGACTCAAGCAAATCTCCCACCTCCGCCTCCCAAAGGGCTGGGATTACAGGCGTGAGCCACCATGTCTGACCTGTAGTGTATTATTGATTTATTATTAGGTATTTTATAGTTTTTAATATTATTTTGTGTGTTTTTTTAAAATTTTCAACTTGGTTGTTACTGAAGTAGAGAAATTCTATTCATTTTTGTAGGTTGATCTTATATCTTGCACCTAGTTGAACTCTCTAATTTTACTAGTTTGTCATTTTATTTTTATTTATGTTGAGTTTTCTAGGGAGATTATCACATCACCTGAAAATAAAACAGTTTTATCTCTCTCTCTCTTTTTTTCTGAGATGAACTCTTGCTCTGTTGTCCAGGCTGGAGTATAGTGGCATGATCATGGCCCACTGCAGTCTCGAATTCCCAGGCTCAAGTGACCCTCCCACCTCAACCTCCCGGGTAGCTGAGACTATAGACATGCCTGGTTAATTTTCAAATATTTTATAGAGGTGAGGTCTCCCTATGCTGCCCAGGCTGGTCTTGAACTCCTGGACTCAAGTGAAATTCCCGCCTTGGCCTCCCAAAGTACTGGGATTACAGTCATGAGTCATCACACTCGGTCTGTCTCTTCTTTTTAAATTAGAACTCTCCTCATTTGTCTTTCCCTTTTTATAGTGTTGGCTGGGACCTCCAGTACTATGTCAACCAGTAGTGGTGATGTTAGGCATCTATTCATTATTCCCAATCTTCAAGGAAATGCATATAAATTTTCTACAGTAGGTATAATGTTTGCTCTAAGACTTTTGTCTATGACTTTTACCAAATTAAAGAATAGATATGGCCTTTATCCAATGCTTTTTCTGCATTCATTGAATAGTCAGAAATATCCTTATTTTAGCCTATCAATGTGGTGAAGTACACAGATACATTTTTTTGATGGTCATTTATCCTTGCACTCCTAGGACAAGCACAACTTGATCATGATGTATTTTTAAAAATGCTTCTTGATTCGTGTTTTATTAAGGATTTTTGCATTTATTGTATGCATTTATGGTTCTTTTAATTGGAATGTATAGACCATTTACATTTAATGTAATTATCAGTGTAGTTGGGCTTAAGTTTACCTTCTTGATATTTGCTTTCTATTTTTCCATCTGTTCTTTGTTCCTTTCTTTGTCTTTTTCAGCCTCCTTTTGGATTAATTTAGCATTTTTTAGAATTCCATTTTACCACCACTATTGGCTTCTTTGCTGTACCTCTTCATCTTATGCTTTTAGTGATTGTTCTAGGATTTAAAATATGAATCTTTAACTTATCACCATCTATATTCAGTGGCTACTATACCATTTCAGATATAATTTAAGAGCTTTACAACAATATTCTTCTGACCAGGCGTGGTGGCTCCATGCCTGTAATCCCAGCACTTTGGGAGGCCAAGGCAGGCGGATCACTTGAGTCCAGGAGTTCGAGACCAGCCTGGGCAACATGGCAAAACAGTGTCTCTACTGAAAATACAAAAATTAGCTGGGCATGGTGGCGAGTACCTGTAGTCCCAGCTACTTGGGAGGCTGAGGCAGGAGGATTGCTTGAGCCCGGGAGGCGGAGGTTGCAGTGAGCTGACATGGCACCACTGTACTCCAGCCTGGGTGACGGAATGAGATCCCGTCTCAAAAATAAAATAGGCCGGGCACGGTGGCTCATGCCTGTAATCCCAGCACTTTGGGAGGCTGAGGCGGGCAGATCACGAGGTCAGGAGATTGAGACCATCCTGGCTAACATGGTGAAACCCTGTCTCTACTAAAAATACAAAAAATTAGCTGGGTATGGTGGCACACACCTGTAGTCCCAGCTACTTGGGAGGCTAACGCTTGAACCCGGGAGGTGGAGGTTGCAGTGAGCCAAGATCAAAACCCTAACTCCAGCCTGGGCGACAGAGTGAGACTCCATCTCAAAAATAAATAAATAAATAAAATAAAATAAACTATACACTTCTATTTCCTGCCCCCTGTTTTTTGTGCTATTGTTGTCATAAATTTTACTTCTACATAGGTTATAAAACCCTAGCTAGGGGTCTATATTATAAAAATATTGTTATTATTTTTGCTTTAAAGAATCAATTTTTTGTGTGTGTATTGGTCTGTCACCAAGGCTAGAATGCAGTGGTGCAATCTCAGCCCACTGCAACCTCCACCTCCCAGGGCTCAAGCGATCCTCCTGCCTCAGCCTCCCAGGTAGCTGGGACTACAGGCACGTGCACCACCACACCCAGATAATATTTGCATTTTTTGTAGAAACAAGGTTTTACCAGCAGGGTGCAGTGGCTCACTCCTATAATCCCAGCACTTTTGGAGGCTGAGCTGCGTGGATTGCTTAAGGTCAGGAGTTGGAGACCAGCCTGACCAAAATGGTAAAACCCCATCTCTACTAAAAATACAAAAATTAGCCAGATGTGGTAGTGCATGACTGTAATCCCAGCTACTCAGGAGGCTGAGGCAAGAGAATCACTTGAACCCAGGGGGCAGAAGTTGCAGTGAGCTGAGATCATGCCACTGTACTCCAGCCTGGATAACAGAGTAAGACTGTCTCAAAAAAAAAAAAAGAAAAAGAAAAAGAAAAGAAACAGGGTTTTGCTATGTTGTCCAGGGTGGTCTCAAACCCCTGGGCTCAAGCAATCCTCCTGCCTTGGCCTTGCAAAGTGCTAGGATTACAGGTGTGAGCAACCACATCTGGCCAATTTTTTTTTTTTTTTTGAGATGGAGTCTCACTCTGTTGCCCAGGCTGGAATATAGTGGCGCAATCTCGACTCACTGCAACCTCCTCCTCCGGGGTTCAAGTGATTCTTCTGACTCAGCCTCCCGAGTAGCTGGGACTACAGGTGTGTGCCACCACGCCCAGCTAATTTTTTTATTTTTAGTAGAGACGGAGTTTCACTATGTTGGCCAGGATGGTCTCGATCTCTTGACCTCGTGATCTACCCACCTTGGCCTCCCAAACTGCTGGGATTATAGGCATCAGCCACTGTACCCGGCCAAATATTTTTTAAAAAAACAAAAAACTGAGAAAAAATATTTTATATTTGCCCACATATTTACCATTGCTGGCATTCTTCATTTATTTGTGTAGATCCAAGTTTGCATCTGGTATTACTTTCCTTCTCCTTAAAGAACTTCCTTTAACATTTTTTATAAAATGAGCATGCAATAAATTCTCTTGACCTTTGTCTGAAAGAGTATGTTACCCTCATTTTTTGAAAGATATTTTTGCTGGGTATAGAATTCTAGGTTGACGGTTTCTTCTTTCAGTGTTTTTTCTTTTTTTTTTGAGACAGGGTCTTACTCTGTCACCCGGGATGGAGTGCAGTGGTGTGTTAGTAGCTCACTGCAACCTCAAAGTCCTGGGTTCAAGCAGTCCTCCCATCTCAGCCTCTCAAGTAGCTGGGACTACGGGTGCATGTCACCATGACCAGCTACTTTTAAAAACATTTTTATTAGAGATGAATTCTCCTATGTTTCCCAGGCTGGTCTCGAACTCCTGGCCTTAAGTGATCCTCCCGCCTTGGTCTCCCAAAGGATTGGGATTACAGGCATTAGCTACTGTGCCCAGCCTCTTTCAGCTTTTTAAATATGTCATTCCATTGTCTCTTAATTGACAAAATTTCTGAGGAGAAATTTATGGTAATTCTTACCTTTGTTCCTTTTTTTCTGAAGGTAATTTAAATTCTTAACATAAACTGATTGGTTGATTGATTTGAAATCATCCTGAGTGTATTAGTAAGAGTTCTCCAGAGAAGCAGAACCAACATGATGTGTGCGTGTGTGTGCGTGTGTGTGTGTGTGTGTGTGTGTGTGTGTGTGTGTGCGTGTGTTTTTAAGGAATTGATGCACGTGATTTTTGAGTCTGGCATGTCCAAAATCTGCAGGATGGGTTGCCAGGAACAGAGAAGAACCACTGTTGCAGTCCAAGTCCAAAGGCTGTCTGTTGGCAGAATTCCCTCTTGCTTGTGGGAGGTCAGTCTTTTGATCTACTCAGGCCTTGAATTGATTGGATGAGGCCCACCCACATAGTGGAAGGCAATCTGCTTTACTGAAAGTCCACTTATTTAAATGCTCATCTCATCCAAAAACACGTTTGACCACACATGTGGCCACTATGGCCCAGACAAATTGAGACATAAAATTAGCCATTATACTGAGTATCTAGGAAAGCAAGTTTCTTGGCCTCTTAAGCTGTGATTTTCTTGTTGTTTTTTAAACCATTGTAAGGTAAAACTTTCTTCTTCCAAAGAAAAGCTACTATCATACCCTTTTCCCCCACCTCCTTTTATTTATTTATTTTTTTTGGCAAAGAAAAGCATTGATGTAGATTAGAGAACTGTCATTTCCATGAATCGTCTTCTAAAAAGCCTTGCTTAGCAGGTAGACCAGAAAATTTAAAAATCATGTGTCAGCATAGGATATGAATGTTGGCAAAAGTGACAGGCTGCTCAAAAAATCCCAGGAAATATCCTGAAGGTGCCAGTCCCAGACAGAGATTCCAGGAACCCATGGATGCTCTTCCATCCTTCCCTGCCAAAGTACAGCAGTTTGACTTCTCCAAGTGCACCCTTTAAAATGTACCACCTGTTGCTGGATTCATTCAAAATAACACATATATTTTAGGCCTTCCCTTTTGGGGAAGAATTTTGACCAAAGAATGCATTAGTTGTCTATTGCTGTGGAGCAATTAATTCTGAAATGTAGAGTTATTAGAAACATAGAATTGGAACACCACCACCTATTATCTCACAGTTTCTGTGGATCAGGGATATGGGTATAGTTTAGCTGGGTCCTGTGGCTCAGGGCCCCTCACAAGGCTGCAGTCTAGATGTCAGCTGGGGCTACAGTCATCCCAAGGCTTGACAGGGGAAGGATGCACTCCTAAGCTCACACACAGTTGTTGACAAGATTCAGTTCCTTGTCATGTGGGCTTTTCCATAGGGCAGCTCACAATATGGCAGCTGGCTTCCATCAGAGAGAACAAAAAAGAGAGTGCAAATAACATGGAAGACAGGGTCTGTCATAACTTAGGCCTGCAAGTGTGCCATCCCATCACGTTTTCCATCCTATTCTTTAGAAGGAAGTCACTGGGTAGTCTCAGTGAGTGCCTAAGGAAGTTACTGCTCACACCCAATGAGAGGGGACCACACAGGTTGTAAATTTCAGGATTCAGGCATCTTTGGGGGTGATTTGCTTCCAATGCTTAGCACACAAACATGCATGGCTTGGAAAACACCTTTCTCTAACGGCTGCGCTGACACCTTCAGACAAAATAGCAGATCCTTCTCTGGTCCCCACAGTACTCTTCTGTTCATACATCTACCATCCTAGTCATCACAGTAATAATGTAGCAGCTATGAGGAGTTGCTATGAGACCATATTGTTCTAAGCACTCTACATGTATTAAGTGAAGAGTATGTAGTCGTTTATGTGTCAATGCAGAGAAGCACTCATTCATTCAACAATGACTTACTAGCATCTCCTCTGCATTTCTTTGCTGGGCATGGGGGAACTCAGTAGTGAACAAGAGAGAGTCCCCAGACTCAAGAACCTTATGAAGACCAGGATGGGAGATAGAGAAATGCAAGCACAATTATAATACAACCCAGAACATGTTGTCATAGCATAAGTAAAAGACACTTTAGTAGCAGACACCCAGACCATTTTTGTCGGTGGTAGCATTTCAATTCAGATATGAAGAGTAAGTGGCAGTTAGCCAGGAAAAGAGAGAGAAAGTTAGAAAGCAGGAACATGTGTAATGATAACAAGAATGAGAAAGCCAGGAGCAGCTGAGAAGCAACTAGCATGGCTGTAACCAAGCATGCTGGGGAAAGAGAGGCAAGAAATACTAATGTCAGCCAACAGGCAACATGCATTGAGTACCGAACAGTTTCCTGTGGTTTTGTGTGCATATATTTACCTTCAGAATAATCCTATGCAGTAGGTGTAATTTTACAGGTAAGGAAACTGAGTCAGAGAGACTTGCCCCAGTCACCAGATAATGAACGTCTGAGTCATAACCACTGGAGACACAGTAGGGGCAGATCACGAGGGGTCATGTGAAGGTGTTTGACCTTGATCCTGAGCTCAGTGAGGAGCCTTGAAGGATTTTAATTGGGTCGACATCTGCTGGGGTGTAGAGAATGGGGCCAGGCCAGAAGGCAGGGAGGGGCTGTTTAGAAACAGGATGCAGTACTCCAGGGGAATGGTGATGACAGCCTGGATTAAGGTGGCAAGACGGGAGATAGAGGAGAAAGAGGATGTGTTAGGCCGTTCTTGAGTTGCTACAAAGAAATATCTGAGACTGGGTAATTTATAAAGAAAAGAGGTTTAATTGGCTCACAGTTCTGCAGGTTGTACAAGAACCATAGCGGCATCTGCTTCTGAGAAGGCTTCAGGAAGCTTCCAATCATGGTGGAAGGCAAATGGAAAGCAGGCACGTCACATAGAGAAAGCATGAGCAAGAAAGAGACAGCGAGGAGGTGCCACACACTTTTAAATGACCAGCTTTCATGAGAAATCATTCACTATCAAGAGGACAGTACCAAGAGGATGGTAATAAACCATCCATGAGAAATCTGCCCCCATGATCTAATCACCTCCCACCAGACCCCACCTCCAATATTGGGGATTACATGTCAGCATGAGATTTGGGCAGGGACACACATCCAAACTATGTCAGAAGTTGAACTCAGGATTTTAGCTAGGGTGTGGGTGGTGCCATTCCCTGAGACATGAGGTAGGAACTGGGCTAGAGAACGTGGGCTGATGTCACTTTGGGACCAGCTCAATTGAGATGCCAGAGAGACAGGCCCAGTGGATTTGGAGTTTAGACTTGAAGGCAGAGGCCAAGATTTGGGAAGTGTTGGCATTCAGAGGGTAAATGAGAGACCAGGAGAACTGGCCATGGCAGCTGAGGGTGTGCAGTGTGTGAGCCGGGCCCTCTGGTGAGGACAGAGAGGGCTGGCCTATTGGGATCCTGGCTCTGCAAACAAGCTGTGTGGTCCTGGGTGAGTCTCCAAGCCTCAGTTTCTCCATCTGTAAAATGGAGATGACACCAATACCTTAAATTCCCAGCTCAGAAGGTTTCCAAGACAGTGACATGGTTTGGCTGTGTCCCCACCCAAATCTCATCTTGAACGGTAGTTCCCATAATCCCCATGTGTCACGGGAGGGAAACTGGGGGAGGTAATTGAGTCATGGGGGTGGTTCTCCCATGCTGTTCTCGGGATAGCGAGTGAGTTCTCACGAGACCTGATGGTTTTATAAGGGGCTTTCCCCACTTTGCTTGGCACTTCTCCTTCCTGCCGCCACTTGAAGAAGGACATGTTTGCTTCCCCTCCTGCCATGATTGTAAGTTTCCTGAGGCCCTCCCAGCCCTGAGGAACTGTGAGTCAATTAAACTGCTTTCCTTTATAAATTACCCAGTGCCAGGATTTCTTCACAGCAGCGTGAGAACAGATTAATACGGACAGTCCAGTGAGAGACACGTGTGAATACCTAGCAGAGTGCCCACGCAGTGTGAGCACTGAGTAAATATTGTTACTGTTGATGCCTGCAATATTCATTTCCCAGGGCTGCCATAACAAGTTACTGCAAACTGGGTGGCTTAAAACAACAGAAGATTATTCTCTCACAATTCTCGAGGCCAAAAGTCCCAAACCCAAGGTGTCAGTCAGCAGGGTTGGTTCCCTCTGAAGGTTCCGAGGGAGCAGCTGTTCCCTGGCTCTTTCTGAGCTTCTGGTGGTCACTGGCCATGCTTGGTGTTCCTTGGCTGTGGCTGCGTCAGCCCAGTCTCTGCCTCCATCTTCATGCAGGCTTCTCCTCTGTGTCCCTCTGTGTTTGCCCCTCTTCTTATGAGACCCCAGGCATTGTATTTAAAGCCCACCTCAACCCAGTGTGAATTCAGCTGAACCGAACTACATCTTCAAAGACTCCCTTTCCAAATAAAGTCATGTTCTGCGGTTCCAGGTAGACATGAATTGGGATGAGGAGATGATTCAGTCCCCTATACCTGCTGGCAAGGAGCATGGACCCAGCAGATGACATGGGAAGGACTGATCCTACTCTGCTCAAGGCCAGGTCCAGCCCAGAACCACCCTACAAAGTGCTGCAGGAGGAAGACGTCAAAATCAGAGTGATGAGGGCAACTTACTGGTGAGGGTGAGACTTGAACTTTGCTTCTGGTTTCATCAAGAATTTGATCAATGGTGATGGAGCAGATGGGCTTTACGACAGTAGGACCCAGCTTGAGCAGAAGCAGGGAAGCAAGACCACAGAAGGCTTGCTTGCTTTATAAATGGTCAGGTGTAGGGAATAGGAGGCAAGAAAAGTCATGTATGAAGGACCCTGGGCTAAATAAGCAGCCTGGGCTATATCTGTAGACAACGCAGAACCCCTGGAAGTTTGTGAGTTCAGGAAAGAAGGAAAGAGCTGTCTGTGGAATGTTGTCAAAGGCTTCATCTTGACATTGATGCCTGCCAATTTTATTTATTTATTTATGTATTTATTGAGACAGGATCTCGCTTTGTCCCTGGTTGGAGTACAGTGGTGCAATCATAGCTCACTACAGCCTCGAGCTCCTGGGCTCACGTGGTCCTCCCAACTCAGCCTCCCAAAGAGCTGGGAATATGGGCATGTACCACTTCACCCGGATACTTTTTTATTTTTATTTTTTTTAGAGATTGGGCCTAACTGTGTTTCCCAGGCTGGTTTCAAAGTCCTGGTCTCAAGAGATCCTCCCACCTCAGCCTCCCAAAACATTAGGGTTACAAGCATGAGCCACTGAGCCTGGCTCAATTAAAATTTAAAATTCTGGGTGTTTTGTCTTCCTGGGTAGGCCACCTCCTCTCTCAAATCCCTGATCACGCCTCTACACACCCCCAGCAATAAATTGTGCCGGGCCACACTCCGCAGCGTGTTGGATGTTAAAGAGTTTCATGGTCACTGTGAGACCATTTCTCAGTCCCCCAAGCAGCAGCATTCACAGCTAGAGGTTTTATTTTAGCTGCGCCTCCCCTGAAGCATATGCAGTGACCATTTGGAAAAAGATAAAGTTAGATCCCTCTCCACACCCTACACCAGAATAAACTTTAAGTGTCAAAAGTGAAATCATACGAGTGCAAGAAGAAAACATGAGTGAATTCTGTGTAATCAGGAGTGAAGAAAACCTTTCTAAAAATGGCTGAACAGTCAGAAACAATAGAAGACCGATAAGTTAGGCGACCTCAAAAAACCAAAGCAAAACAAAACAAAACAAAAACCTTTTCCATGGTAAGAAGAAAGCAAGCAGAGCAAAGTCAGAAGATAAATGTTAGACGGAGAGAAAACTTTTGCAACTTATATCACAAACGGCCTCTCTAATATACACAGAACTATTATATCACAGTCTTAATTGTGAAAAGTCAATTATTTGACAAAAAAAACCAACAGACAAAAGGCATGAATGCGCCCCGTCCGGGAGGGAGGTGGGGGGGTCAGCCCCCCGCCCGGCCAGCCGCCCCGTCCGGGAGGTGAGGGGCGCCTCTGCCCGGCCGCCCCTACTGGGAAGTGAGGAGCCCCTCTGCCTGGCCACCACCCCGTCTGGGAGGTGTACCCAACAGCTCATTGAGAACGGGCCATGATGACAATGGCGGTTTTGTGGAATAGAAAGGGGGGAAAGGTGGGGAAAAGATTGAGAAATCGGATGGTTGCCATGTCTGTGTAGAAAGAAGTAGACATGGGAGACTTTTCATTTTGTTCTGTACTAAGAAAAATTCTTCTGCCTTGGGATCCTGTTGATCTGTGACCTTACCCCCAACCCCGTGCTCTCTGAAACATGTGCTGTGTCCACTTAGGGTTAAATGGATTAAGGGCGGTGCAAGATGTGCCTTGTTAAACAGATGCTTGAAGGCAGCATGCTCGTTAAGAGTCATCACCACTCCCTAATCTCAAGTACCCAGGGACACAAACACTGCGGAAGGCCGCAGGGTCCTCTGCCTAGGAAAACCAGAGACCTTTGTTCAGTTGTTTATCTGCTGACCTTCCCTCCACTATTGTCCTATGACCCTGCCAAATCCCCCTCTGTGAGAAACACCCAAGAATGATCAATAAAGATAAATAAATAAATTTAAAAAAAAAAAGGCATGAATGGAAAGTTTTCAGAAAAATGTAAGTGACCCTAAGAAGTATGAAAAGACAGCCTCACTCAACATAAAGGAAACACAAATTAAAACTACCCTGGGATGCCCTTCCTCCTGTCCTATCAGATTGGCAAAATACCTGTCTCTTTTTTTTTTTTTTTTTTTTGAGATGGAGTCTCGCTCTGTCGCCCAGACTGGAGTGCAGTGGTGCAATCTTGGCTCACTGCAAGCTCTGCCTCCCGGGTTCACGCCATCCTCCTGCCTCAGCCTCCCCAATAGCTGGGACTACAGGTGCCCGCCACCACACCTGGCCAATTTTTTGTGTTTTTAATAGAGACAGGGTTTCACCATGTTAGCCAGGATGGTCTCAATCTCCTGACCTCGTGATCTGCCTGCCTCAGCCTCCCAAAGTGCTGGGATTACAGGTGAGAACCACCGCACCTGGCCAAAATTCCCCAAATTTGACGACCACCTTGCTGGCAAGGCTGTGGAAACAAATCTACACTTCTGGGAGTGGGAGGACAGAACGGCA